>NW_026865939.1:0-372938 GCF_026571515.1 Ruditapes philippinarum
GAAAAAACTGCAAAATCAAAAAACATAATGAAAAAGTGCAACAACCCTGCAGGTCTCCTAGCACCAGTTTGGAGCTGTACTCAGTCAATTCTGAACACTTAAAAGTATTTGATTCAATGATCCTGAAGGACCAGAAAACTATAACAACTCTGAAGTTAAGTACCGGGCTGAGAGTCATACACTGGTTGTTGTCTTTGTTGTTGAAATTCTTAAGATACAAACATGAACTGACAACTACTGTCTGTAAAGTATGTTCATATAGTTATCTCAATGTTTCTACATGTTTTTACCCCCTATATCATGATGAAAATCTTTACTGTGAATAATAATTGTTTTTTTGTACATAATGCACTCTTACTGAAGTAAATTTTATACCTGCCCCAGCATATAATGTACATGTGGCAGTGTCTGGTTATACTTGCATTTTGGGATGATTGGAAAAATTTGGGGAAAATTTAAATTTAAAAAAACTTTGGGAATCAATTTTTTAATGAAATGGGAAGTATTTTAGGGATTTTTTAAAAAGAAATTTCAATTTTTTTCCTTTATAAGTAAAAGTGGGTTTTAAAACTGTAATTTTTATCATATCAAAAATTTTAGGAAGTTAAAATTAACTATTTTTGATAAGAGATTTTTTGGGTTCCCCAGGGTTTCCCTTTTGTTTTCTGTTTTTACTATTTTTGTAAAGTTTTTTCAATTCTTCTAATTTCATTACATTTTGGGTTTTTTTTACATGTTTTATGTAAACTTAGGAAAACCCCCTTACAGATTCTGATAAAATTTTGTTTTTAAATTTTTTAATGAAAAAATCTTTTATTTTAAAATTTTTGCTACATTAAACTTTTAGTTTTGACAAGGGGTTAAATATAAGTTTAATACCTGCAAATTAATGTTATAATATATAAGTTTTCCGTAAAATGAAAACAAGCTTAATTAACTATGAACAAACCCCAACATGAAAATCATGAAAATAGGATCCTCTATGTTTATAGGTGAGATATTTGTTTATATATTTCTGTTTTGTTTACCAGAATAGGTTCTAAAATATTCCTGCAAACATACAGATCTGTAAGCCGACTAATTATATGGAGAGATTAGCTTGAAGTCTTCTCCTATCCTGTAAACTAATTAACCAGCTTGATTTTAAGTATTTGTTTCAAATTGCCCATATCAAAATACAGTTTGTATGTAGTGCTTACCTTTATACACACCCTTCAATGAATATATAGCAAAAAAAAAACTTTCAAAAATAGCAAAAAGTTATCTAAATATCTTTTTTAAGAAATTAATTGTCTGTCATCTCCTTATGTTAGGTTGTAATTAACATAATGATTAAATCAGTGTTAAATTTTTCAGTTTTTATATTCCTTTAAGTTTTTAACACTTTAATGCTTAGTACATGCTAAATATGTTAAATAGACTTGCCCACCTTTTAATCTGGGTATAACATTAATTACTTTGAGGTAACGATTCAAAATAAGTACTCGTCTGACAGAAAAGCAGATAAGGCAGACCATGAATGTGGTTTCTGATCTTGGTCTGCACTGGTTGCAAGGATGTATTCAGGAGTGTTATGGATGGATAAAGGACTTCTTTTGTCCTGCATAGATGTTTTAACCTTTATAGTATACTGCTGCCACGGATATGGATATATTAGCTTTTGTAACCTGTATGGAGCAAAGCCAGTTTGCACATCCATCATGTTTTCTTAACCCATTACTTCATGAGCATTTTGTGAAAAATGGCTGTTTTCATTGAAAAGTCTCCCGTTACAAGTTCAAATTGCTATAATACTATAAAAACTGCTTCAACACTAATCAAACTTGGCACAAATGTTGACTGGACCATTGCCCTTGCAACAACATGCTCAGGCTTAAATTTTCTGTTACCATGGCAACGAGGGGACATCTCAAAATTGCCAAAAATCACTATTTTGCGTTGATTTTTTCCATCAAAATTGATTTCAAAGTGCTGCAACTTCTCAATGGATTGAGATAGAGTCAAATGCTTTTCAGCGTTGGTTACACGTTACCTTATGATCAATCTGGGGTCATTTACAGCCTCTCACAAGTCCAAAATTTTCTTGGCGATGAGGGGGACTCCGCCCCCCTTCAAACCCCCCAAAACAGAAGGGGGCACATCCCCCTTCTGGCAACCCCCTGATGTATGTTTTGGTTGGGGGGCCGCGCCGAAAAAGAGGTCACTTTTTTTAACAACATTTCTCAAACAAAAACAAGTGTTTGGGGCCTAAATAAGGCATTTTTTCATCATTTGAGACAACAAAAAGGGGGGGGGGGTGAAAAAGGCGTTAAAAGGCGTGTATATGAAGTAATGGGTTAACAGAAAATGATGAAAATACTTGAAATTACCCTTAATCGCATTTTTTCATGTTTAAACATGGTCTGTCATATAAATTTGAAGAAAAATTGTTGTTTTGTAGATTTTTTTATTTTTTTCATTAACCCATTACTTCATGAGCATTTTGTGAAAAATGGCTGTTTTCTTTGAAAAGTCTCCCGTTACAAGTTCAAATTGCTATAATACTATAAAAACTGCTTCAACACTAATCAAACTTGGCACAAATGTTGACTGGACCATTGCCCTTGCAACAACATGCTCAGGCTTAAATTTTCTGTTACCATGGCAACGAGGGGACATCTCAAAATTGCCAAAAATCACTATTTTGCGTTGATTTTTTCCATCAAAATTGATTTCAAAGTGCTGCAACTTCTCAATGGATTGAGATAGAGTCAAATGCTTTTCAGCGTTGGTTACACGTTACCTTATGATCAATCTGGGGTCATTTACAGCCTCTCACAAGTCCAAAATTTTCTTGGCGATGAGGGGGACTCCGCCCCCCTTCAAACCCCCCAAAACAGAAGGGGGCACATCCCCCTTCTGGCAACCCCCTGATGTATGTTTTGGTTGGGGGGCCGCGCCGAAAAAGAGGTCACTTTTTTTAACAACATTTCTCAAACAAAAACAAGTGTTTGGGGCCTAAATAAGGCATTTTTTCATCATTTGAGACAACAAAAAGGGGGGGGGTGAAAAAGGCGTTAAAAGGCGTGTATATGAAGTAATGGGTTAAGTTTAACCTGAGTTTCTTTAGCTGAGTTTTTGTTTCTTTTAACTTTGAATACAGTTGTTCGAAATAAAAGCAGGGCAAATCCAATTAACACAAATTCAGCATTGTTAAGTTAACATAGTCATGATAGTGACACCTTTCCAAAAAAAATTAAATCCCATATTCAGACTCTAAAAAGAAAAGGAAAAGAAAATAATTGGAAGAAGGATAAGAAAAAGATACACTGAAATGATAAAAGAATAATCTTACTTAAATGTATCTGATTCGTTGTCAGTTTTCAAGGCAATTTCATGAAAACTAATTCTTTTAAACATTTTTTTTTTGCATTGCATTAACATCCAGCTAAGAAAATGAAAACAAAAACTGTTTTGTCTATCATTTAACAGTTGTACAAACCTACAATAAATGATGAATCAAATAGTTTAAAGAATAAAAAAAGCAACTTTTAAAACAGTTGGATACAAGATGTTATTATTTTGATCATTTTATCTCTCAGTTTTTGTAGGCATGCCAGGTTTTTATACATTTGTTTAATGTCTGTAGTTATTCCATTTTAACTCATAAATTTGTTGTTTCAGCAGAAAAAGATTGTTTTAAAACTGCATAAACTTTCAAGTGCTTGTACCAATTTCGTAAATGTATTTTACTACTTAAAAAAAATAAAGAGAAAATTTAAGTACATGTATAAGTGAACTAACAATGAGTTGTAGAGGAAAAACAAGATCTTTTTAGGCCAATGAAATTTAAATAGGTTAGTATCACATACATGAAGTTTATGTAGTCATGTATTAAGCTGTTCATTAGAGAGACCTTGATCATGCCACATCCCTCATGCTCCCTTATTACCAGCTTCAAAAGTTTTCAGTTATCAACTTTAAAAGCATAAGGGATAAACAAAATCACTGTATCATTTCTTGCAAGCCTATTCACTTCATTATGTACCCTGTCTTGCGGTTACAAGCACATGTAACTTCTGGTCACTGTACCTTTTGTTGGGAATCTATATAATTATTTTAACTTGTATTGCGATAACCAGGATAAGCAGGAAGTAGAATTTTTGATTCTGAAGAACAGGGAAAAATATCACTAAGATGAAGTATGGGGCAACATTTTACATCTGCCACACAGCACTTGGCACCCTGCTGTTGTGTGAGTATAAAAAATCATGAAAAGGGAATTTTTTGGACATATATCATAATAATTTATAATTCATATTTCCTCAAAACATTTTACTTGAACCTTTCACTTAAATTATGATAATTTTAGGGTGGGCATAAATGTGACTTTATTTAGTGAGTTTATATTTTGTGCGGTCTGTCTTTGGTTGACAGCTTTAGCTGAATTTATGTAAATTTTTGTATTTTATTTGTGATTTTAACCTTATTCCTAATTTTAGCTTTTTGAATGATCTAGGGTGTATTTAGAATTTCAATATCAATTTTATGTTTCTTTAAATGTATTTTGTCCCAAAAAATGTATGTGTATGCTTGTAATATCTGGCATAGTACTTGTATAATATACATATACATGTAGTGTTATTGGTGTTAATGCCACATGATCACAGCTGAATAAAACTTAAAAGATACTTAAGAATGCTTATTCTTTAGCATTTTACTTCCTTTACAAATTGAAAAATGCACTTGACCATTTGCTTTGACTATTGTACTATCAATTGTGATTTTGAGGCAATTATTAAAGACAAAAATACTGAAACTGGGAAGCGAAGGACTCACTGACTGCTCAAAATTTTGTTACAATCATTATCTTACAGTTGTAGCGTAAATATATCACTACCTACTTGGATGATTTTGCTAAAGAAATAAGTTAATTAATGACAAAGAAGAATTTTACTGGAATCATTTGTACAAATTGTTTTCTGAAATTAGAATCTTGAGTCTGATCAGGATCCATGCTGTTAGCTATCAGTTTCTCTATTTGTAATAGAGTTGGTAAGCGAATAGCATGGATCCTGATCAGACTGGGCGGATGCGCAGGCTGGTCTGGATCCATGCTGGTCACAAACACATTATGTTGGGTTTGTCGTGATGCGGCTCAAATGTAAATACAGACTTAGCATGAAAACTGCTGAAATTTTGACTGGCATATTTTGCACCCCAGAGCTTGTGCGTGAAAACTTACAGAGGATAAAACTTGTGGTTGGAAGTTCTACATCCACTTAAACTTGTCCATTATCAAAATTTCAAATTGTTCATTATCAATTCTAGGAATATCTAGTTGAAAATTTAAGGTTAATTTAGGTAACAGCAGACTGCATGGATGTACAGGTTGGCCTGGCACTAATTTCTAGAGGCAAAGGCTGCACTGCACTGTCGGTTTCAGGATGGTAAGGGTTAAATGGAATAGCTGCAGTGATCAGAATTTAAATGGTATAGTAACAAATTTAAACCAGTTAAGAAAATCTCCTGTCAGACTGGTATCCTTATCTTCCTGTCAGTTTTATACAATTTACAGCTGTAGCTAGATATTTTAAACCAGTCAGTTCTTAGATATGACAAATTAAAGTGAAAAATGAATCGTAAATATATCACGAAAATATACACAGTAGCAGGTGCATTTTAAATAAAACAACCAAATAACAGTTTTTTTGGTGTTTCTTGTTTAAAAGCTGTTTAATAATAATTCATATTCATAGCTTCATGCAATTAAGACAGACACCAATTAAAATAGTGTTAGGTGTATTAGACGTGAGTCAGGGTAATTAAATATATAGTTGGAATACAGAATGTAAGATTCTGGTAAAACCCCAGCTGGCAAATTCATTATCATCATTTACACAGCTATTATGTTTTAGCAGAAAATGTGTAAATGTTACTGGAGCTTGGAAAATGTTCTAGGATAGGGTTGATATTAGGCTAAACTTTGCTTCAGTTGCAGCCTACCTTTGTATTCAAGATGCTTTACAATTATTTTTAGCTAGACTACATATACATGTAAATAGAAAATGCTGCATGTATGGGACTCCACAGTCTTCGTCAGAGTCATTTGTCACACTTTTGTTAATTTCTTTTGTACAGCCCCAATTTTTTCATGCAACCTTTAAAGATACTGTTTAAATAATTAGTTATTGAGCATCACCTTTACATGTAGATAACATAACATTATAAATTTGATTGAAGTTCATGTACCACTCACAATTTTTCATTGAACCATTTAAGGTATTGCTTTGAAACAAACATATTAATAAATGACCTATAGGCGTTCCACCAAATTCAAGGGATGAGTACATATTTTTGTCATACATATTGACATAATTTTACCTGCTGTTTGATTTACAAGTTTTCAGAGACCTGTTTGAAGTTCTTTTTAATATCTAGTGAAAAGACAGATTGAAATAATGAATTTCCCATTCTATGACAGCACAATATCTAACCATTTCTCATGACTTAATAAACGTCATATAAAAAAGGCACCATTTGTTTTCATTTTTTGAAATGTCTCACTTACAAGTAGTACTTAAAAGATAAACAGAACATTAGTTGCTTTAATAAGTTAAATAAAAAATGAATTTCCACTCTTACTGAGATATATTCCATATTCACTCACTACAAACAAAATATACTCTATATTTATCATTATCTAAGTCTATTACCTGTGTCATTTCCAGAATTACTGTGATATAATATATATATATCTTATTCCTTCAATTGTAAAATTAACTAATTAAGCAATTATCAAAGTGGATTAGTAATCGGTACTTGACTGAAAGATGCATAATCTTCCTTCCTTTGCTCGCCCATCTTAAACTCAGCAGCTACCCTGCCAGAAAAATTTAACCCACTGAAGAATAAAAAATATAGAGCAAAGACAGAAAACCTACAAGAGTTTTGTAATTTAAGAGGTTACCTTTATCTGATAGATTTATTCAAATAAGATATGATTGAGATGTTTTTGATGTATGGGTTTGTTTCTCTGATAACTTCTGCTCTGATTTGTTACCTACATGTATGAATAGAACCAGGATCTAGTGGTGAAGTTGTTGTAAATGTTATAGTGTTTTGTTGATTCTACTGCACAAGTTTTATGACAAAGTCACTTTACTAATCATTAGTAGATACTAGAACTAAAATGCTAAAAACAATATTTCATTAACATGATTGTGTGAGAAACAAGGATGAGTAAAATTTTACATGAACCAAATTTTTTTATAAATAAAGATTTTAGCCTGTTACCGTAAATTTGAAATTAAACACACGGTGCTACCATTACAATAAATTCATATGAATTAATATGATATTTAAATATATTTAAGTGAAACAGCAGGAAATGTTGATTTTGAATAAAAAATACTGTAACAGTTTAATGTGCTTTGGAGAAGGAGGATTTTTGAAGACGTAGTAATAAAAGTCTTGTCTTGAAACAAATCCACTTATCATTGTTTCATATTGTGACAATCTGTAAAACTTCCTGTATAAAATATACTGTAAATTGCTTTAAAAAGCAACTGATTTACATTTCTGTTATGATTTTTTTAACACCAAGGATTATAATAGTGAGTCACATTCTGAAAAAGCTAAGATGAAGAGAAACTGCATTAGAACATGTAAAACCTGGTCCCATTGTTCACTAAGAAAATATCTGGATCAGGATCAAATGATTAATATTATGTGTTTTTAGAAAATCAGAGATTTTTTGCTATTATGTTAAACTGAATGACAGATATTTATTAACATTGAAAACTGTTCATTTCTTAGAAATGGCGACGACCAAGATAATTCATAATATCTAAACACAGTATTTCACGGCTAGGGTATTAAAGGAACTCCACTGAGGTTAATAAGCCTCAAAAAAGAAAAAAATAATTTTTCACATAGATCAACATGAGCATTTATAACAGAAAAATAAATAATATATAACTAAGAAATGTACAAGAAATACATTGAAAATCGTATGTATGTGCTGTTCTCTGTCCGATTCGAGTGAAAAGCGTTTAAACGCCTTTCAATTTTGGGTCATTTTTTCACTATTATAATAATTTTATTGGAAAAACGGAAAGAGCTAATGATCTGAAATTTTGCACATAAGTTATTAGTATAGATCTACATCAAATAGAGTAATAATCTCAAAAAAATATTTCCAGTCCCGTCATGTCCAAAAACCTCAGTGGAGTCCCTTTAATTAGTTGTTAATTACTTGGTATTACCCTCCAAATCATCACCTTATAGTGCAATAACAGGTTCACTCCCATTGAATTATGTCAGGAGTTAACCTGTTACTGCATGATAAGGTGATGATAAAACAGATATATGATAGGTCCAAGAATTATTGCAACAATTTTATCTCAGAAATTGGTTTAAGTCAAAACTATTGTTTCATTATAGAAACAATTTTGTCTCAGATATTGGTTTATATTGAGATGAAATTGTTTCAGTATTTAATTTACTGATATAATTGTCTGTAACAGATTTTTCACAAAATACATTTGTTGTTAATGGTGTAAGAATGATACACCTGTATGAATCACTTTTATCAGTACTGATAAGATCATATAACTACTTGCCAAAGGTGATTTCTGCCTAATTGAAACAAAACATTGAATCATTATTTATGTATTATATTAACCATAAAGGCAGATAGTGAAATGTGAAATTGTAAGATATGTGAGTTAAAGATATGCTCCAAGCAATGTACAAAAATAAAACTATTTGAACATTTTACCTATTAAAATGCAATATAAGGTATGCACAGAAATAAACATTCATTACAATTGTAAACTAAGTGCAATTGTACAATGTGTAAATTGTATGTTTAACAAGTATAATTGTTAAAACATGTATGTAACTACATGTTTTTAGGCTGAAAGAAGTTCTAAAAATAAAGAAAAAAGAATTTCCTTCAAGCTTAATTTTTTTTCAAAAACACATTCATTGTACAATTGTAACTTTAAGGTGTTCCATCCATAAATACCTTGTTGGATTGCCAATTTTAGTACATTGTAATTTGATCATTACATCTACAGTTTTTGGTTTATTCAAAATGCTAATAATTACTATTTGTTTTGTGTGTTTTATTTTCAGTATGGTTTAAGGCAGTACAAGGTTTGATGGCATGTGCTCTGGCTAGCACAATGATCGCACTTATAGTCGGTCTCTTCTCGTTATGTTGTGAGTGTAAGGGATGTAACCCTAACATGGCAGCAGCTTTTTTCGCGAATCTAACATGTAAGTATAAGGTGTCGATGGCCTTGTTGCTTTTTCATGAGTGAAATTTTGTGGAATAAAATTTCCTTATATTGAATTGATATAAAACTTTATAAATATAAAGCTATTTTTAGTGTTTTAGCTTTTTTTACTGAAACTAAAGCAAATAAGTCAGATAGTTATGTGAAGCTTACAAGTAATTTAATTCATACACTGTATAATCTCAACAATATAATGAAATAAAAATCTGGTATTCAATAGTGTATAGATTTACACAGAATATTACATTGTAATACATGAGTATAATGTAATAAATTATTTATAACTTTTTATTGCCACAAATAACAATAAATATCAAAACCAAATCAGTTTTATTTGTTTCCCTATATGGTTGATAAAAAAGTTCTTAACCTCCAACTTCCTGAAATACTGATCTCAATATTGTACCCTACCGTCATGAGTACTAAAATATAATCTGGATGAAAGAATTCTGTAGTAGATACATTTTGTATATTTTTATGGCAAAGAAGCAGACTATCTGTTTTCAAAGAAAAATTTGTGAAAATATGCAGTTTTAACCCTTTTTTTGATTCCTTGCAACTGTTTTAATGCGGTAGTAATAGAATGCGAAATGGACTCCATTTCGCGAAATGAACTTTTCGACTACGAAATGGACATTTGTCTCTTTAATTTTGGTTTAAGTGTACTATTTTATATCATTTTTAATAATGAACAAGTGATATATGACATATAATTACGATTTAAACAATTTTGTTAATATTTTTTTCATTATTTATGCTTGTATATTTGAAAATAATCGTATAATAATGCCACATAGTTCAGTGTTTTATACATGGTCTTTCAAATAGAAAGATTCTGTTTTATATTATATCATATATTTAACCTGGGACAAAAATATTTTTGTCGTCCCAGAATAAACTTAAGTGAATAGAAAAGATACCCTTTGTGACATGTCAGTTACACCATAATTTGTAAAGCAAACGTCCATTCCGTAAGCAAAAACTCCATTTCGTGGCCGAAAACTCCATTTCGTAGAGGCCAGATTATTTTCAGAAATATGACTATAAAATAGGAAAATAGTAATTTTAACTGGTTCAATCTGTAGTTTTATGTCATATGTTAAACATAAATTAATAAAAATAATATTACTCATCATGGTTAAACAAACAAATGTCCATTTCGTAGGCGGTAAGTTCATTTCGCGAAATGGAGTCCATTTCGCATTCTATTACAACCCGTTTTAATGGGAATGTTTGTATAACAGTAGATTTTCTGTAATCACCTGGAGGTGTGCTGCTGTAAGAAATATGACCTTTACTCCTACATTGTAATTGACCTTTATCTTCAAAGTCAGATTTTTAAGATTGTCCTGAAAGTTCATGATTATAAATAGATTAATGTTTTACAAATCTTGTTTGATGTTTATTTTTGACAAGAACACACACCAGCCAGCAATGGCAATATAAATTATTTTGTCAAAGAAAATGACATGACAACTTTTGCACTTGTATAAAATGTACAGTACATTTTAGCAACCCAACCTATCTATATACAACAGTTATTAGAAGTATAATTTATGGTCTAACCTGTAGAACCATTTAAACAAAAAAAGTATAAAGTGAACTATATCAAAATTATCAGTTTTGTGTTTATATATAGGTCAAAATTACAACACATCTCTTTAATGATATATAATAATATTGCTTCTATTTCAGTTATCCTGCTGGCAGTGTCTGTTTGTGTGTTTGGTGCCAAAGCCCATATGGAGCACAAAGCCACAGTTATTCAAAATCAAGGGGAAAATTTGCCTACATTTGGATGGAGTTTTTGGGTGGCGGTTGGAGGGGCAATTATGGCCCTTGTATCTTCATTGCTTTACTTCTGTGTAGGAAGAAAGGAGGATTATCTTACGTATTAATTGTTAGACAGTAGTAGCTGTACACAATATTAGAGTAGATGCAGTGCATTGATCAGCAAGAACATTAACACTCAGACTATCTGATTCATGATTATTTGGAACATAAAAGGTCAGGTTACCTTATTCAGGATTATTTTGGATCATGAATGGTCGGACTTCCTAATTCAGGAATATTTTGAACTTAAATGGTCATTCTGTCTGATTGTTTCGGGAACATTAAGTCAGACTACCTAATTATGGATTGATTTGGAACATGAATGGTCAGACTACCTAATTATGGATTGATTTTGGAATGATAATAGTCAGACTACCTAATTCAGGATTATTCTTTAATTTTAGAGATTTTACTAGTGTCGAAACTGATTGGATGAGTTTGTGTTTTGTATGGGTTTTACACAACATACATAGGCTACCTGTTTGTATGAGATACTATTAGTAATGAAATAAGGAAAATTGTATTTAATTAAGTGACTGATTATTGTTTGCTGGTTCATTTTTCATTGAGGTCCTTTCAGCCATTCAATCTGATAATAAAATAATATTTGAGTTAATGTACATGTTTATAAAGGGATATGCAATACCTAATGCATAATTTTTCAACCACCAGACAAGGTTTCTTTAAAGTAATGTGTTCATGTATCTACTATATGTAAGTGCTAGCTATTTTCCCTCATAAATCAATTATAGCTGATTCAAAGAAGATCAACTTTACAATAAGATGATTACTATGGGGACATTAATTATGGAATGACCTCAAAATTGGCCAATTCAAACTTGATAAAAACAAGAATTTTTTTTTTGAAAGGACCTGTTTTGCAATTTTTAACTTTTTATATTCAATTTAGTTGTGATTTGTCTCATAATTGTTATCCTATTTATAGATCAAAAAACTATTTATAGATTAAAGACCTATTTATAGATCAAAGGCCTACTATTTATAGATCAGAGTCAGTTGATATGTTAAACTATTTTTATTATGTTAAAAGACCACCTTAGATTATAACCAGCACCATTATTTGTAGTGGTATGCTTCATAGATGAATACAGGTTGTAGAAGTATATAAACAGGTATAATGTTTCCTAAAACTATATATTTTATAAATGCTTGCTTTCTGCTTAGTTTTTTAAAGGAAAGAAGTGATTGGTTAAACAGCTTCATTAAAATGTTAGTCAAATTTTGTTGTTACCTCAAAACATTGACCTTGAAACTTTCATGTGATTAAAAAAAATAGTACATGTATTACATTATACACTGTAAAGTAATTGTTTTCTCCTTTACTAAATTGTTTTTGTAGAATATAAGTGACAATAATGTTGTGTTGTATTTGAGAACAATTATGATGAAATGATATGATGAAATGTTGTTGATCTTTTTGAATAATTGAAAAAAATCAGGGCTTTGATATCATTGTAATTATTTTTAGAGCAAGAAATGTTCAAAGTTTGTATTTTTTTTACTTTTCTATTTATAAGTGATTGTGTACAGATGTATGTATATATTTTTTACCATCATGTATTTAAAGCACATTTTCTTGTCATGATATTTTCAGGTCAGTTCCTTTTCTGTTTCTGCTAGTTGTTATCTTAACCTTTTATTTGCAGATTTCTGTAGCAGGTTTTTCCTGCTTTAAAATTGCTATGGTGTTCAATGTCTAAAAAACAACAATTCAGCTACTGACAGTATAGAGCCTGGTCAGACTGCATAGATGTGCTGACTGGCCGGGCCCGATACTGGTGACTAAGGCTGTTCTGTCACGGTTCCTTCAGTTAAGGGTTAAGGTTTGTGAATCTTTAAATGATAGAATGAGACAACCTTGAATTATTGCGTTTTTTTTTTTTTAATAATTGTACAAATGAAAGCATTTTTAAGTGATAATTTTTTTTTATGTATTTTCCTTTTTTTGAAGTGATATTAAAAAATTTTTTATTGCTGTCAAATTGAGTTAACTATTATAATGGTGACTGACTAATACTTGATAATGGAAAAATATTAAGGATAAAGTACAAAAAACTATCTTATTTATTAAAGGCTACCCTTCTCTTTAAAAATTTAATGTTACTGATACATTTCAAACAGTATATATAGGATATGGTATTTATAGAAATATCCATTGGTCAAGTGGATTTTTTTATTATTTTTGCATAGTAAAATATGAAATTGAATGAATGTTAAGTTATTTTAACATTTACCTATTTACTTACCATTTACACTTGGATTTGCATAATGTCACTTTAATATAACTATGGAAAGACTGTTGTTACATATATGTAATGCCAAGCTACAGATCTGAAATGATGAATTAATAGATATAATGATAAAGAAATATGAATTCAGTTGTTGATATGATACAGTCCATTTCTCTTTTCATGGAATAATCATTCAACATTTAATGAAAGTAATCTCATTATATATCAAAGCAATTTAATATGTCAAAATAGAATTTTGGTTATTTGTTTTAGTGCTAAAACTTTATTTTATGAAGAATTTTTCTATATATGCCATATTAGTCTAGGCCATGATTTAAGGTTGTGAAAGAAATGCGTAAAATGTTGATTTTTTTTCTTTTTCCTTTTTTTTACTCACCTGCTGTGCAATACACTCAAGCTTCGAGGTGTTCCATCCATCCATGACTTGTATACATTCAGCAGACTTCATCACTTCCTGTATCTAATAGTAATTAAACAAGCAGCTAGTGAACATGATTATTTCTTGCTACTGGTCGCACAGATGCTTGTTTCATGTTTTTTCCACACAGAGACTGTGAGTGGTGAAATGTGCTAATTTTGCATGAACATAGATGGATGGATGTCGTGTACTTATTCATATGCCAGTGTATATATACATACATACATACATATTATATATAATCATTTCATGTATTTATTAGATGTATTCTATATTTGCTTATATATGGTAAGATTTTTCTGGCTTTCCACTAAACGCAAAAAAAAGTGTATAGCTTTATATTGTAAAGAATAGCCCATTTCACTACGATTTCTCACGTAAATTACCGAAGTGCTACGATCAGATTCCGAGCATATAATCAACTGACCAATCAAATGCTGGTGGATGCATGTACAATCTATTACTAATAATAGTAACATAAAAATAAACAAAGGAAATTTACATGGCGGATTCTTATCACAAAGTTGAAATATTTCGAGAAATATGCCGTTATACTGCATAGTTAACTCATTGACCCCTCACGCCACGATAATGCGTCAGTTTAAACTTCTCTCCTTTACCTAACGCCACGATAACGAGTCGATATCGACTTTACACCTGTCCTGCATGCCACATATATGCGGCTAGATAAGACTTGCTTTACTTCCCGGTCGCCACGTTGTAGCGTCGTAAATCATTGGTTGTTTTCAAGGTATTCCCCGAGAATATTTAAATATTAGCCAATCAGAAATCGGGTTACATTTTGAATAGAAAAACCGTAATTTGAGACCGATGCGGAGGATAATCCATAATGAAATGTTTAAATTTGACATCAGAAAGTATTTTTAAAAAATGAAAGTAGGGATTTTGACTGAAGGGGATTATGTCCGTACACCAAAATGAAAGTGTTTGTGGGAGTTTACCAGAAGAATAAGCATTTTTTAATTCAATAAACACTCTCTCGTCAGCTGCTGAATCACCCGCCATTATCGTAAATATAAACAATACATGTACACTCGAGAACCAGTATTTCATTGGTCAAACATATTAGCACTTAACCTCCCACGTGATGCGTGTCTACGAATGTTTCCGAAGAATTACGAAAGGCTGGTGAAATGGGCTATAAGGAGATTTTGTATAAATACTGTCATGAGTTAAAATGTCTTCAAAAGTTTATTAATTTTTTCGTACCATACATGTAAGATATTTGCAATAAGGAAGCATGCCCAAATTATTGATACCAGGAATACTTATTGGCAACTAATTAGCTATAACCTTGAACTTTGGTGATTTTTTTTCTTGAACTTTAATTCTCTCATCTATTGCAAGATCATTAAAGAATTCATGTGGCGTTTTAGTTGCATTTACTGATCAATTTTGTTCTAGATTATATAGAAAAAAATGAGGAAAACATGTTTATTTTCTTTGTATAAAACAAAATTGATTTGATTTTATATCATTTTGGAAAACAGAAGAATCTTGTTATTATATTAGGTCATATAGATTGTGTGGCAATTATCAGTATTGCATGTGTGTACATTATTTGATGTTAATTACCATTTTAAGTTGTGAATAAAAACATTTTTTATTGTATTTTTTATTCATAATCAACAAGAAAACACTTTTGATGTTTTAAATACTGATTACTAATATACTCATACTTGATGTTTTTAAATGTACATTTTTTCTTGATAATTAATTTAATTTTAGAAATTCATTGTTTTTGTTAATGCGAATGAGCTGTTTGTAATATGAGATTTACATGGGAAGGTTGCACTTTTAGGTTGTAAGATGTCAGTGACCTGTAAACACTAAGGTTACAGTAAAGATCTTCAGGTGATTGTTTTAACAAAAGCAGTATGTCAAAAATGTCAGGACATTTTCACATAACTGTCCAATTAAATTATTTTTAACGCAAGATTTTCTTATGCTTTTCAGTAGTGTGTAATTCAAAAAGTATTTTTACAAGACTTAAGATATTTTTTTTTCATCCTTAACATACCTACACCTTACTCTTTATTCTAACTGAAGTCTGATTTATCTCAGTTTTTATTGCTTGTTTACAGGGTAATTAATTGTAGATTGAAGGTTGTTATGTGAAAGAATGCAGGACATGTTTTTTGATGTTTTATTTGTCATTTTCACATAAAAGAAATATATATTTCAAAAAGAGTCCATCCATATAGGAAATGGTGCTATGCATATTTAACCAGCATTTAATCATTATTCATATCCTTTTATTCACTACAATGAGATTTTAGCTTAAGGCTTGATATACATATATATCCCTCATCTATACTTGACCAGAAATCTGTATAATGACTAAATACATTGCTTTTATACACAGTAGTTTATTCGCATAATTTTGAATTCCAAGGTTATAATTTTAAAAAAAATCAACAAGTCACTAAATTGTTAAGTCCTTATAACAAATTATGCAGCAAGATTGATATTACAACAGAAATGAGTCAGACCTACTGTTACAGATGTGCTGCACTACTGGCTGATCAATTCCTATTTTCACTCAATTTATAAACATTTTTAGGGGATTTAAAACCTCCCCCCACCTACACCTCCAAAATCTCCCCACCCAAAACTCTAAAAAAAACAATGAAAAGAAACCAACAAAATGACATATATTTTAAAACTAAAGATAATGAAATAATACAGGCTAATTTCTTGCATTAGTAATGTAATGATTGCTATTGATTTTATTGATAGTATATGAAAAACTGCTTTAAGCTAAATACATAAACCTTCAAAATGTATATTACACAAGAATTGATCACTAAAATGTGCACAAGTTATTGTATACATTGTATTATCCCCCCCCCCACCTTTTTTTTTAGAAAAATACTGAAAAATACTTTGGATACTCCTGCTCCAACTTTTCTCGCTCTACTTTTAAAAATAATGGCTGACCTTTGATGGAGTATTATTTCCTAATTTTTATGTTGTAGAAATATATATTTTATACTTGTATAGTCTTAAAAATAGCATTAGCTTCCCTATACATTTATTTAGTATTAGAATTATACATGTAACATAATGATTTATAATTCAGGTTACTTTTTTGTGCCATATTGACGTTTTTTTTTACTGAATGCCTTTGCTAATAACGATTGTTTTTAATAGTTTCCACTAAGAATGAATGCTCATTTTAATGATTTATCTTAAATTATATTTCCTTAAATTTACATTTTTAGTTCAGTACAAGGTTTTATGCCTAATTATTGATGGAATATTCAGGGGCATATTGTTTTGTCCTGTCAATCTGTATGTCTGCACAATACTTTAATAACCTTTGTTGTAATACCTGTATTCTAGAGCCTTCGTACTTAATTGCTGAGAACAGTATCTTTAATATATTGAAATACGATTTTGACCCTTCAAGGTCAAATTTACAAATTTAAGAAATTTCACTCAAAACTTTGTTATATAATAATAACTTATCATTTGGGATAGGTGCATTTGTTTTACAAAGACATTATTCATTGTTTTGCTCCTCTAACTTTTTCTTACACTGTATTTAATTAAGACTTGAGTCTTTGTGATTTATTAACCATGTTGTATATATACATATACATGATTATATAGTCTTAAAAAATAAAAAAACATTTATATCTTGTCAGTTTTTCTCTCTCTTTTTTCTCTGTGCCTATGTTAGATACCTTTTTAATCTTTAAACTGCTCTTGCCAAAATTGATAAGCTTTCGGCACCAGAATAGAGCCAGGCCAGCTTGCATTGCCTTGCAGTGTAAACAATCTTGGATGTATTATTCTAAATTTTCATCTTCATTTCTCCAAATTTGATAAATGATAGTTCCAAAAAAGGAGCTAAATGAGTCTGTATCAGAAATTCAGGAGGTTAAATTTAAAAATAAAACAACAATAAAAATCAACTGTACTATACTAGTATGTAAGATAACATTGAATCAGATGTACATGTATTATACTCCTAAAGGGATCTTAATTTATGTTTAAATAAACTCTTGCCATACAGAGACTGTTCTAGTCAAATGTTGGATGAACTGCATTTTTGTATGCTACACAATAGAAGAGCAATAGGATAGATATAGCTTTATACCCTTTTAAGGTCAGATAAATATTACATTTTCTTACTGACTCTCACCACATGTGAGGAAGTTATCCAGCTAGCTTACAGGTCGATGGTTCTACTGCAGTGCTTGCTCTTGCACAAAAGAGCACCTCCAGTAAAGCTGGAAAATCACTTCTGTAGTGTTTGTGTGACTTAAACTGAACAAGATCATTACTTCCGTACTGAAGGCATGTTATTATTAGCTGTTTTTTACATACCTATATTACAGTTATATTTCTCTTATTTATAGATATTTGCTTAACTTACCATTGGTGAATCAACTATTTATACATGTTGGCCATACATATTTAAGCTTTCAAATTGTACTCAATATATGTCAATATTGTTTTTACCACAGTTTGAAAGGGAGGGATGGCCAAGTGGTAAAAGGTTTCTGGGTGATGGGTCATGATCATGTATGAAAAAAGTTCTGATATATCCATGGAAACTGACCCTAGAGTTATCCAAATTTATGATTATCAAGTATGCATTCACAAGAACAGGTGAAATAAAAGTGTTAAAATTTATACAATTTAAAGCTAACTCATAAAATATTTCACAGAGACAAAATATCTTAATATAGATTTGCCTAAACGTTTGAAGTGGCTGATATATAAAATTGTTGATGTAAGATGATATTAAACAACTTACAAATTAGCCTTACAGCACAGAGGAAGTTTATACATGTAGCTTGTATGTTGACAATGTTTTATTATGTTTTATTACAGTTGTTTAGGTATCCTAAATGTTCCGTGTGATTTTATGTCCTTATACCTTGTGGCCTATTGAAAGTTTTGTTTAAAACATTTTTATTTACAATACTATCAGTTATTATACATTTATGATTGTTCAGCTGAAATGATGAATAAATTTTGATTTTTATCTTCCATATTTAAGCTTAAAATGACATATTTTGATTTTAGCATGTACATTGTATATGTGTAAGAAAATGAAATATTTGATTTTAGCATGTATAAATACTTTGTTTTTAGCATGTATACATGTATATGTGAGAAAATGAAATACTTTGTTTTTAGCATGTATTTGTTTATGAAAAT
Source organism: Ruditapes philippinarum (assembly GCF_026571515.1). Lineage (NCBI taxonomy): Eukaryota > Metazoa > Mollusca > Bivalvia > Venerida > Veneridae > Ruditapes > Ruditapes philippinarum. The sequence goes on from NW_026865939.1 coordinate 19,005, forward strand.
GAAATATTTTGTTTTTAGCATGCATATTTATCAGTACATTTTGAATACAGCTTTAGAAAAGAAGAAACTTTCTATATTTGATGATTTTGTCGTCTAATGCACCAGAAAATGGTAACCAACAGTCAGCCCCATCCCCAGGCAAGGTGGGAAATGAACAAAGCTTTTACATATTGTCTGTCCCCACACTGCGAGGTCAATTGGGTGGTTTTGTTTTAGCAACAAATTGATTGAAGATATGATGTTTGTATTGCAGTGCCAAATTTTTTAGCGGGATTTTAGTATCTGTCTCCGCAGGGCGGGGCCTTTACTGCAGGGTTGGGCCTTTACCAAGGGTTTGAAAATCCAAATCGAAGTTGCTGCTATTCTAGGGAGACTGGAAGACTATGGTTACAATTAAATAGTTTGTAGATGATTTATAAATGAATCAGTTTCATCTATTTCTATATTTTTGTTAGATCGCAATATTTACTTAATATTTTTGAAATGACAAATCTACCTAACTGTGTTTGTTGATGTATACACCCATCATATTGTAAGCAACTTTTACGAAATCGTATATATGTAGCTATTAATACTACATACCATAATGTAATTATAATAAATTGGTTTTGGTAGATTTTGCTAATAAGTGTTTGTGTCTGCTTTACTCTCATTTTATTGGTCTTTGCAGCCTCTTTGACGATAAGAATATTGTAAGTTCCAAAAAGCTTTTTAGCTTGACTACAAAGAATATGGAGAGCTGTCATACTCACCCCAGTGTCGGCGTCCACGTCCAGATTTCAGATAAAGTTTTGGTGCAGTAAAATATTTTTCACTATAACTTTTTCATTTCTTAAGGTATCAACTTTAAAAATTGTTCAAAAGAATTTAATTCCATGCAGAACTCTGGTTGCCTTGGCAACCGAAAGAAAAAACTTTAAATATCTTCTTTTAAAGAACCCAAAGAGCTAGAGCTAAGATATTTAGCATGAAACATCTTCTTATGAGTGTCTATCAAGTTTGTTCAAATAAAAGCCCCGGGGTCAAAATTGGCCCCGCCCCAGGGGGTCATTGATTTTCCCTATATGCATATAGTAAAAGCTTAAAAAATCTTCTTTTAAAGAACTCAAAGAGCTAGAGCCAAGATACATGTATTTAGAATGAAACATGTTCTTATGGGTGTCTACCAAGTTTGTTAAAATAAAAGCCCTGGGGTCAAAATTGGCCCCTCCCCGGGGGTCGTTGATTTTCCTTATATGTGTATAGCAAAAACTTAAAAAATCTTCTTTGAAAAAATCCAAATAGCTAGAGTTTAGATATTAAGCATGAAACATCTTCTAGTGAGTGTCTACAAAGCCTATATACAGGTGAGCGATCTCAGGGCCACCATGGCCCTCTTGTTAAGGTATCTACCTCAAACTTCAAATATATATTTCTTATCATTACACACATGTTGTGTGACAAGGTCCATAACTCTAGTGTAACTATTTCCAGAATTTTCCTCCCTTGAACTTGGAATTTATGTTAACAACTATTACTCATAAGAAGAAATATATTTATAATATAATTGATTTTTCTTTCATAGTGTTGTCTTCCTTACTGCGTCCAGTATTTTATTAGTCGAGTTTCGCTGTCTCCTCTCACAGCTCTTGTTTGTAAAGATATATCCGACTCAACATATCATGTTAATAAAGGGAGGTAATTAGAAATTTATTTTCTATAAAGTCTTAGTAAAATTTTTCAATAAGAAATGAATGCTTATATTTTAATGATTACATTTAATGTGGACAAATATTTGCAGTACATATTTTACATATTCTTCGATGTTTGAAAATTGTTTAGAAGCATAATTATCTACATATATAAAATTCCAGTTAAGTGTGGAATCAACCTTAATTATAACTACTACCCTTAGGGTAAAATTTAGCCTACCGATCAAAATAACCGCCTCCAAGATCACAGTGTTTACATAGACTTATATCGCATAGACTTATATCGCAAAAGAAAAGATCTTTTTATCAGAAGACTTTATATTTGCTCAGTTGTTTTGATATTCCACGTTTGTTAAGATCAAAGATCCAGGACTGCCTCCACTGCCGTAAATATACACTGTTGCATGCGCAGACTCAGAGGCGTTGGAACGTGGAGGGGGGGGGGGGTCTGATGACCCCTAGGTATATTGCTTGTATGTGAACCTCCTCTGAGATTTGGATATCAATCACACAAAAAAAAACAGCAAAATTTTTATTCATGACTATCGGAAAATCAGTGAAATGTCAATTTCCCCCTAAGAATATGCTTGACCCTTTGTGAAACTGTGCGACCACAACTGGCAAAGATTTCTGCATTTCTGTTTATATATAAACTGTGGTTTCCAATTGCATATGTCAAACACTTAAAATACCCACGCATACACGTCGGAATATGGTTCGGTGCCGTTAAATTAAGTTTGTATCATGGTTGGGGACCTTTCTGATGAAAATGTGCCGAGTTAAAGCGTATACATATACCGTGCGTCAAATGGAATGCAGGTATTAGTTACACGCACTCCAGAGCATGCCCATTGATTGGCTCATTTTGCTGGGGTTTACATATTGTGACGGCAGAGAAAGGAAAAGTGGAAGAAATTTCATATTTAGATGCTCGTTCATTGGCTACTTTTCTCCGGGGTTCCATATTGTGACAATCTGTGTTTTTATGTTTGACTATGATACAAAAGGGAAAGAACATCAAAACACTCGGCAATCTGATAGCCTTGTGTTTCGATGCTCTTTCTATTACTTAACAGATAAAAAAGCTTAATAATAAAGATTTCAATAAATTTAATTTCAATTTCTTGAATACCGTCTCGTAGAACTTCTAAAAACAACTTTGTAGTTTGACATTGAAATTACTACCGATAACCTTTGGGACTTATTATAGTATGGCTTGGTTTTGTTTGTCCATCCATGCTTACATTTGGATACTTAGTTGGCTTCAGAAACAATAGGTTACTGTACTTTTTCTATGCCATTTATTCCGTAAATTCTCATACATGTGGCCATTCTTTCTTTTATGTGACTAAAAACAATACGGAGAATAATAGGGTAGTTACCTAAGTTTCCAAGTTCAAGCATTTGATAATAAATTTACTATCTATCCAACAAGTATATTTTTGTAATACGTTATTTAAAATTTGCCATCGAGCGTATGTTGCTCCGCTTCAGCGGAACTCTTGTAATTTACTAACAGCAAAGATCATCAAGGGAGAGCAACGTTTATGGAATGTAGAGTTATATAAGATTATTCCTGAAATAATTCAAGTTTTGTCCACTTTTAATTTTAATTAAAATTAAAAAAATATTTTTTTTTTATTAATTTCAAGAGATAAAACATTTGGTTTAAACATATTTTATTCAGAAAATTTACAAGCACGTATTATTTACATCAAAATACAACAAGCATAACACTGATAATGTCGGCAGTTGTTGCAGCTACATTGTTGCAGAAAATATTTATTTTCTACGTATGAGGCAACTCCTGGGAAACAATATTAAAAAGTGCAATAGCATAATAAGTCATTGAGTCCGATTGTGAAATGTCAACTCCACAAGATTATTAACGACAAATAGAAAAACACTTGCAATAAGTATGGGAGCCATTTTAATTACTGTCACCACACAACACTTGACCCCTTCTGCCGTATAAATGTACATTTTTCATAGTCTTTTTGCCTGTATTTGATCACAGATGATTTATTTTCGATCTGTCCCAATTTAACAGACCTTGTCAAATGTAAAGTCGGTATATATTTTACACTTAAAGCAAAACGAATTGATTATGAGAAGCATTGTTTCTGTTACATATATTTGTTTTATTGGTTATTCAAGTCTTAAAGGATTTTTTTATTTATTATTTTGTTGGGTTAAGTACCAGTGTAAACAGATTCCATTATATAACAAGCTTTATTTGATATTTTCCACTATAAGGTCTAGCATAGCACGGCAAAAATCGGCCCATGTTTTGTTCATTACATACTCATCTTTGTGTATTGTCCAAAGAACCCGAACAGTGCTTTTGAACAATGTTTTCAGCAGTGGTTTCATTAAGTCTTCATTAACTTGTCCGATGATCATTAGCACAATAGGTTTGTGAAGACGAAAGGCCATCTCCACTTCATGATGACAATACATGCTCTCACAGAAATGATCCGATACGACCACAATGAAAACCGAAGATCTTTCAATACAGTTTGTTATCTCGTCTAGGATTCTGAAGCCTGGTCGAAGGAAGTCATCACCCGTGCATACTAGGTTTCTATCTATACCTGTCATTAGTTGCAGAGTTTCATTTAACTGTTCCACCAGGTATTCATTGACAAAATCTTTGTCTTCACTACTATGAGATAAGAATGTAACGAATTCAAACTCGCCGTGACCTTCTTGAAGGTTTTGTAGAAGTGTTCTTTTGTTTGCTTTCTTCACAGCACGCTTTCGGCATTTGTGTATTGTCACCACCACCAACATGATTAGGACAGCTGCAACAACTACAGACACGGCTGTAGTCACGATCACTATTCTCTTCTTACATATCTCCATTACAAGTTGTAATGCTTTATCATTTATATTCCGTGTTAAGCCCTTTTCATTCACGCACGTGAGTTTTGGCGTAAGAACATTTACAGATTTTGTACTTGTAAGCCACTGTAAAAACTCTTTAGCTTTACATTCAGAACATGAAATTGGATTATTGTCCAGATACACGGCCGCTTTCTTGCTTTTGAAGTATGGCGACTTTGTGCTTATAGAGTTTATGTTATGCATAGAACTCTCTGACAAAATCTTAATTTTATTATCGCGGAGATTGAGAACTTTGAGATTTCCAAGCTGATAAAGAGCAAAAGTCACCTGGCCGAGTTCATTGTATGATAAATCTATTTCTTCCAGTTTATTATTCTTGATAAACACATCACGAGGAATATCTTTGAAAAAGTTTGACGAAAATTTGATTACTTTTAGACGTTGAATAGAAATCAGTAGCTGCTGAAATAATTTACTGTGTGTTGATACCATTTTGAAAAGCTGATTATTGGACAGATCTAAGTGTTGGAGGTTAGGTGAACATGATAACAAACTAGGGTGTATGAAGTCTAGCCCATTTTCTGACAAATCGATATGTTTTATCGTTACTGCTGAGAAACCGTTGCACTGTAACACCAGGTCTAGATGTTTTAAATTATTGTGTGTGCCTATGAATTCCTCACTTCTCATTTTAAATTGTGAATTGATGTTTAATGTGCTATTACTTATCCAAATTGAGGACGGATATTGCAACAAACCGCTGATGTTTACAACTTTTGGAGCAATGAGAGAAACCCAAAAGGTTTTAAAGTCCGAAGTATTCCACGACTTATTTAACATCTTCGAGGGTGGAATTACTCTGAAATAAGAGAGATGATAAATATCCAAAACATTGAGCTGGTCGAATTTATTAATAGTACTGTTTTTGTCCGTGTAACACGTAGTAATAAAAGAAAAAGACACGTTCACGTTTTTCAGAGTCTTAACAGAATTAACGAGAGCCGTTGCATTTATTTCTTCAATACGTACATAACTCAAATCTAGGGAAGTAATATTCTTGTCACCTATTGATTGAGCAAATTTATCGTTAATAACAACTGGTTTTCTATAATTATTCATCGCTGCTAGCTTTAAGTTTTCTAATTGAGGTAATATTCCATGTCCTGTTAGACCTGGCAATAATACTCCGATAGACATCCGAAGACATCCGCTAAGGTCCAGCAGTTTCAGCGAGTTAAGCCCCTCAAAGACTTGCCCTTCAAGAATAAAGATAGGTACGAGGTGAATGTGTAACTCACGAAGGTGTTTTAAACCTTTAAAACAGCCTGTTTTAAATATAACAGTAACAATGGATTCGTCACCACTGTAGGATATCTCAAATGATTTTAACCTTCCCCAATTTTCTGATTGAAACTGTGTACTGTTCACTATAAATATTTCTTTTAGTTTTTTAAAATCCATGAGACGCACTGAATCAATTCCGAAAGGAATGTCTCTCGGAATGTAATTGCACTTTAACGTTGTTGATTTTTCTCGATAACAATACTGCCGCTGTTGTGTTCCTTTTATCAAATTCCATCTCACACAAACGAGTAAGAGCGCAAACACAAATGTCGTGGTTAGTAATGCCATGATTTCATAAACTAAACGAAAATACTCCTATATTACTTGATCCATTCAACTTGTGTTGCATTCAACTTGTGTTGTCGTAGTCTGCTTTCAAAAACGGTCTTTTTATTTATTATAGACAATAAAACTATAAAATACATAACGAATAATTTCCTCCATAAAAACTTTCAATACATAAAGGATAATTCCCCCATAAAACCACCAAGATAATAAACAAATTAGAATGACTGTTTACACTGGCAAAATGTTTGTTTTTATAAAAACCTCTCTGTATTTTAAAGATATAACTAAATAGTTAAATTCATTTCACCAATTAGAGAATATTGAATGAGTTTATGTTAAAAAAGTTGTAAGAAAATTATGCAATCCTCTGTCAAGAATATTATTAGTTTATCCAAGGATTCAAAATACTTGACAGTCATATTCCACGGGAGCGTACAGAAGCGTAATTTGCACGTAATTTGCAAGCAAAAAGGCTAATGTTTAAGAAGGATTGAATGTGGCAAAGTTATCTATGGCTCGTGCTAATATTACATATATTTATATATATACATGTATTTACATTTATCAAGAACTAAGTATTCATACTCAGAATGAGACTATGCTTTGAATAGCTCATTTAATATTTAGTTTAGTATAGCATCTAAGAAGTTCAGTTAGTTTTTGTTCATATGCCAGAGTTTATCACGTATTTTTCACTCTCAGAGTTCATCATATATATGGAATGGTCAAACATTCTATACAAAATTCATTTGTTGCAAAAATATAATTTTACCAGTCCATGTTAATAGCCGTGTCATAAGAACACCATGGAGAACATTTAAGAGAAACTTTTATTTCAATTATTAATTGTTATTACATGTACTGTGAAAGCCTACATCAACTCACTTTTAAACATGTTTTTTTTTGTAAAATGGTAAACACAATTTTCTTAGATTCTTTCTTGATATAACACAAAATTGCACATTTTACGGAGATAAACCTGTCCTTATATGACGAATAAAGTCTCTCGCAATCTCTTTGATAAAATAATATTTCATTAAAGATCTGTCCATTTGTTCATGATAAAAATACAACAAATAATATGTGTGTTAAAATAACAAGGTTGTGTTCATGTAATATTTTCTGTAATGCATTTTTCAAGAAAATCAATTACATTAAATCAATATTTTAATTAACAATTATTACAGCGTAAACTCTGTCCACTTATTTTAACCTCTATTGTTGCAGCATGAACTCTGCCCACTCATATTTATAATATTAACTCTATTTTTTGCAGCATGAACTGTTTTCACCCAATTTTTCTTTATATAATTGCCGCGTTAACTCCCTCTTCCCATATCTTACTATATTATTAGCATGGACTCTATGCATCCATGGTTAATTCTACCATTGCTGCTTGACCTTTGTCTGCTCATATTTATAATTTAACAATTATTGCAGCGTGAACTCTGTTCACTCATATTTTACTCTATCATTGCAGCGTGAACTCTGTCCCAGAATAAATCCATGTGTTCATCGTTTAACGGAACTTCCATGTAAGTTTGTTGACGCACAATATCTAGGATCTCTAAAGGCAAACCTTTGCTAGGAACTTCCTCCAGCATGATTACACATAGAACATTTCGCCCAGTTTTGATTGTCTCCATCCTCGCCATGTTCATTTCAAATATACACCAGTCACTTTTCAGGAAATGTTTACTCATTATTATCAGCGTCTTTTTTGATGTTGTAATTGCACTCATAATGTTGTCACATACGAACTCCCCAGCACGGAAATCCCGATCGTGAACTAACAGTCGCAAGCCACGTTTGTCTTCGAGCTCAGGCACAAGGTCGTTTTTCACAAAATTTCCGTTTTCATTTGCATACGAAACAAACGCATCATATTCGTAGTCGTTGACATCACCCTCGTGTTTAAGGAGATGATTGCTTCCTTTCATTTTAAGTTTAAATGAGTAGTAGAAGTATCGCAGGTCCCATCTATATCTATACATAATTCCATGAATTATTACAACTAAGCACACAACAAAACCAATGCTAAGACATATTATCAACGTGATATAATTAGCACACTCTTTATCTAATTCCAATGTTATTTCCGCTGCAAACTTTAACTTTTTTATTTCTCCATTTTTATCTTTGCAAATGTAGTCGTCGAATTGCATGAACTGAACCTTTGAAACGGACAACCAATGAACAAAATCAATGGTTTTGCAAGTACACGAAAGCTTGTTGTCCGAAAGATCCATATAATTATACTGATAGGCATAGTTTACAGTGCCAACGCTGTCCATTTTATCACGAATATTTTTTCCTATATAATCCAGTAAATTGTCATTTAAATTTAAGACTTGCAATGGAGCTGCGTGACAAAGCATAACGTCAAATCTTGTCAAAAAGTTATTGGATAAATCGAGTCCTCGTAATGATGCCAGACCACTGAATATCTTAAGGGGAAGGTAACGTATTTTATTATCAGAAAGCAACATGAATTGAAGATTCTTTAGCTTTCTGAATATACGCCCTTCCGTATCTTCCCGTAAAAATTTCTCAATGAAATTCCTTGTAAGGTTTAATGATATCAAACTTCTTAGTTGGTCAAATACGTCTACGGTCAATGAATCACACGAGTTCCATGCAAGGTTTAAATTAAGTAGATTAGATAAACCGACAAGAGGACCTTGCCATTTCCAAAATAAATTTCTTTCCAAATTCATTCTTATGAGAGAATTAGGTTCACATATACAAATATTTCTAAGAATGTTTCTAATACGTAAACCACTTAAGTCTAAATCCGTTAGAGATTGTGGAAAGGATAAAATTGTTTCATAATTCAAACCTTTCTCCAAGCAGTTTGCACAGAACTGTTTTTGTTGCAAATGGACACTATTGTTTATATTTTCGTTATGTAAACCACTTGCGCTTGCCGTTAAACTGTCTTGTTCACTAGATTTTCTGTCATTTTTCTCTCGCATTGACTCAATCATTTCTTTCGTTCTGTCGCTGAAAAATTTCATAGGGTCAAAATTCAAGTTAAGCTCTGCTAATGTGAGATATTGAAGATTTACAAACACTTGACTATGTAATATTCTCTCCACATATTCACCAGCAAGGAGCATGTTGCCTGTCAAAGACAATGTTTTAATAGATGGTGGAATACAATCAACTGCGTTCTTTTCGATATACGCTAGTCTATTTGTATCAAGATTTATGCTTTCTATAGTCATGTATTGTAGGTGTGATAAATGTTTCTGCTCAAGTCTAGTACAATCGCCAAATGTTTGGTGGATTTTAGCAAGTTTTAACTCCTTCATTTTATGTGACTTTAACCCAGAAGTTATGTTTGGTAAACTTTTAAAATGTAAAAGCTCGTTGTGAGACAAATCAAGGGTACTCAGGCGTTTCATTTTTGAAAAGCTGCCGGATTCAACATATTGAACGTTGCAGTAACTTAACTTCAAGATTGTGATATTATTTGCATTTTTAAACATATCTGCACGTATTGTATCCAGTTTGCATCTACCAATATTGCTACCTAGGTCGAGTGATTCTACGCTGTTTAATGAAGCGAATGGTTGATCGAACTTTTCAACCTTTAGTCCGTCCATTAGAAGTTGTGTTAAGTTTGTGAGTTTTTTCAAAGCGTCAATAGGATATGTCTCATTAATGTCAATATCCGCCAGGTTCTGCTTGAGACTCAAACGTGCGAGTTTCTCTAGGGGTTTGAATACGTTATTCGGTATACACCTACTGTTGTAACGTACTTGATTTCCACTCATTTCAAGTGTATGCAGATTTGCAAGCCCTGTAAATACACCATCTCTGATTTGTGTTAGTCGGTTTTTAGAAATGTCAAGGTATTTTAGATTAATTAACTCCTTAAACGCACCTGGTTTTATGTCCTCGATTCGGTTTTCGTTCAATGTTAACACTGTTGTGGTAACTGGAATATTTTCCGGCACAGATTTAAGACCAGCATTTGTGCAGTTCACCATCAGTTGATATACAGAATTCGTGTACGAGCTTTCGTCTCTACATATACAGGGATGAAACCATTTACAGTGATCTAACTTTGCAAATAGCCCAGAAAAGACTAAGGCTTTTCCTATATGATCAGATTTTCCTTGCTTTCGAATGAATGGTTGGTCAGCGTCCGAGCAAACATATTTCAAAACGAATGTAATTCCTAAAAAAAGTAATTTCCACTTTTCCATTTCAGTTTTAGAGAGGTTTTATCTATAATTTGGAATTAATATTTTATTTCATATACTACCCGAAGAAGTATAATGCTTTAGTCATAAAACAACATCATCAATTTATTTAAGATTTAACAAAATGACCTCCTGATCACTCCAGAACAAAACTAAATCTGAAGTTATTTGATTGCCCTGTTTGCAACGACTTTGTTTGAAGTGGTAACAGGTCAAGAACGAGGAAAAATATTACCTTTTAAGCACTGTTTGATCTAGATTGGTAAAAAATAGGTTATATATATAAATAGAATTGTGATGTGACATATGTTCCAAACTATCTGTTGTTTTTGTTTTAATAAAATAAAGCTATCTTTGTTATTTTTTGTTTCATATCATCTCATATAAACTGAATTCAATTAAGCAATCAGTTGTTGAAAATTACGTATGAATGACATGTAAAACACGTGTAACGGAGACTTTACACTTTGGTTAAGAGTAGGCACTTTTCTTCCTCGTTTTTTTCAGTTAATAAAAAGACATACTAGTAAATATAAGATTAGTTTAATACAATTCTCTTGCTATTTATATAAGTAATTATCTCGCCATTTATAGATCTGTATCTGTTTTCAGCTGAACTTGTATTGTACATATTATTTACCATTACTATTGGTATTTAATTCATGTCCAAATCAAAATCTAAGATTGTATTAATGCCACAAATAGTCCGTCATATTAATTTCCCATCTCTAATTTTTAAGTTTAAGTTGTACCGGTTTATTTTGAAAATTAACAAACATGAAATATAAATAATGATTGCAGATTTATTTTTTAGATGTTTCCATTTTTTCCAGTTTCGCGATGTATCCACGTAAGATGCCAAGACAATACATATTCGATGAAAAAAATGTTATACTGAACGTCCGCTTGTACATGAACTGGAATATGGGATAAAGTGGTAACAAAGGCTTCAACCCCCCAGCAGAAAAAGCAGTAATAGAATAATCAGATATATGGAATGAATTTATATAAATTATCTAATGTAGTGAATGTATTTAAAGTTAAACAGGTCTCATCACTTTATGTGGTAATGGCCATTGAAATCTTTTCCGATTAGATATTATTATCGATATCATAGTCATCAATTCATTTTGTTATCAATTCATTTTGTTAGATCTTTAAGATAGCTATGAAGCATGGTGAGACTTACTTACTTGACACATCTTATAAGTGTGCATATATCAATGGCCTCATACTTGTATCAATACTAGCCCGATCATGCAGTTTTTTAAATAAAAAAGAGTGGAAAGAAATTATATTGTGTTCCATTTATTAAATTACATAACAAACACAAATGCGCAATAAATAGGATGGTATGTGAAAAGTAAATGTTTGTTTGGGTTTAACGGCGACACTGACACATTACTATAATTATAACGGTGACACTAACATATTACTAACGGCGACACTGACACATAACTAACAGCGACACTGACACTTTACTAACGGTGACACTAACACATAACTAACAGCGACACTGACACTTTACTGGCAGCGACACTGACACTTTACTGGCAGCGACACTGACACCTCACTAACGGCGACACTAATACATTACTAACGGCGACACTAACACATAACTAACAGCGACACTGACACTTTACTGGCAGCGACACTGACACCTTACTAACGGCGACACTAACAAATTACAAACGGCGACACTAACACATTACTAACGGTGACACTAACACATTATTAACAGCGACACTAGCACATTACTAACAGCGACCTTGACAAATCAGTATATAACAGCGACACTAACACATTACTAACGGCGACACTGACAAATTACTACATAACAGCGACACTGACAAATTACTATATAACAGCGACACAAACACATTACTAACAGCGACACTGACAAATTATTATATAACAGCGACACTAACACATTACTAACAGCGACACTGACAAATTACTTTATAACAGCGACACTGACAAATTACTATATAACAGCGACACTAACACATTACTAACAGCGACACTGACACTTTACTGGTCATACCGCGCCGAACTCTATAAGTAGGCATAAAAGTTCTTGAAGTGAAATGACACGACATTTATAATTAACGAACATATTCAAAATTATGGCAGTCAAGAAGAAATATTTGACAGTAAAGTATTCATTGCAAGCTATACAAGATGGAGCATCGTCACCTGTTAAAGGGTAAAAATGAGTAAATCTAATATGTCAAATTATAAGATAAACAACCTGACCATGACTAAAGATGGTTGTGGTAGGCATACACGGTAAAAGAATAACTATCACTGACATCGTCATTTTCCATCATTGAGTTTTCACACACTATCACATACTAGCCACGTGCGTTACATTTGTGTTTTTTTTTATAGAATTGAATAAACGGAACATTATAATCTGTCTCCAAACTGTATCTAACGAAATGTTCAGCAATTGGGCTACGTATGAGTCCATTTATACATGCACACCAATACGATTTGTTTAGTGTATTTCCAAAAGTTTCATGTATTTGGACATTTAAGAATGATAAATTAAGTAATCTTAGATCAGAAACACCAACATGTATATACTTGCAATATTAAAACAAATAAAGATACAAAAACACATAACATGATATTATATCAAAATATTGAATTATTTATAGATGAACAAAAGTTTAAACTGTCGCTACATACATGTATTTAAAGTTGAAACTAAAAAGAAGGCACAGCAAGGCAAAAAATATCTTAAGCAAGCTTTGACACCCAAGCTAACAGAACTTTATTTTTTATGAAATTGTAATTGCATGTAATTTAGAATTTTGGACTATGTGCGGATGTACATAGACTTTCAATATGTCGGTTTGTCGCCTACCGATTCAACTTTATATGAAGATGCCCCTATGACGACCTTGTCTTATGTAAATCTATATATAGAGAACACTATCTTTAATAACCTCTTGAATTTTGACACTTATTTTAGAAGTGGATTGGGGATAATGACGATTCTGGCACATATTTTTGCAGGTTTTATTAAATTTATAGTTGAACCACTTACTAAATCAATAATTATCTCTCGGTAGTAAGATATTTTTGAATGATTATCATGATAAAACAGTTTAAAGAGACATATATGTCTTCAACACGATTACGAACTTTTTAAATGTAATCACAATGACCCTGGATCCGCAACACATTTCGTATAACATTTATAGAACTATGTTTTATTCTTATAATACTCTCGACAGAGCCTTTTGGGTAACTTCTAGCTCGATGTTTCGGTCTGTACTGGTGTAATGAAGTAAATTGACCTCGAAAGTCATTAGTCGATAAAAAGTGACCTGTTTTCTGTAAAATATTAACTCCTTCTAAAGAAAAACGCCCCCTCGCTTCAGATCGCATCTGATCAATCTTATAGCGATAATTCACTCCTGGAAGCTGCTGCTGTTGGAGTAAAATATCTTTAATTTTATGTGACCTTGACTTTCCCATTGCAATTATTCCTAGTCTTATTTAAATAAACTTTCTCTGTTCAAGTCAATATGCAGGCTCGATTTTTTCAGATTTTAGATATTTTTGTTGCTTTATTGAGTCTGTACATAAGAGATAATGAAAACGTGCAAATTCTCTTATGCCCTCACCCCTCACCAGCGTCTACTTCAGTGGTGAAGATGTCTGTGGCGTCACTATACTTAAACAAGAAGTAACTTTAAAAAAAAAAATACTCAGCCGTGGTATTCCTAATCTTAATATTTCGTGTCATTTCCAAAACAGTTTTTCGTTAATTCCAAGTCGGAATAGACATTTATCATAAGAGATTAATTAGGCTTTTAAACTAAAGAAATATTTTGCTTAACAAGCAGAAGTTAGTTCATACTTAAAACTGATTATTTTAGCTTAAATACTGTGAATACATCATTATTATTTTTTTAAATATTATTTGCAGGGTAATAATTTTTTCATCTTTCCATAATATGATTTATGTTCTGCAGATTTGCTATTTATATCTTATAGTTGTAGGAAAATAATCATTTTTCGACATGTCACTGGTGACGGATTCTATGCTGCAGGTCGACCTTACTTCAATGTCTTCAGTCGTTATTTGTGTTGAACGGAGAAAACCTCTCCAAATTCCATTTCCAAGAGCGTAGCAACTTTCACAATGATAAACCTAACAAAAACTGCGAACTTTTGTCGAGATAATTTATTTTGGAAGAAAATAGTGTTAATATTACTGACTAATTACTTAATATGCATTATGAGTCCCGAAGACGCAGTTAGAGTATTTTTTTTTCATTCAGGTGACCACGTGACCTTTACTGGCATGCGAGCAGTTCCCGTACAAAAATCGTAATTACTTAAACATTATTTTTTATTACGCTCACTCACTAAAATTTGAATGTTACACATCAATATTCGGCTCGTCACACAAATCATGGAAACTCCATCATGTTCTATACATAGAATAACCCTTAGTTATGAGGCCTCATATGGGGTACCGAAATTATCCATTATTTTGTATGAATAGAAGTAGTTCCCGTACATAAAATTTAACCCATTATAATTATACAATTTTATTATATCGGACCTATTTTTCATTTATAATTGTTGAACAGACCATTTTCTAAGAGATAAATAGATGTAATTCAGGAAATAGAAAGTAGACTAAACGCGTGCATCTATTACCCGGTACCGTTACCCCCAAACGCATTCACATGCGATGGCATGCTTGTATGCCTGATATTTTACGCATCAAAGCCATAAAATTATTTTATATAGTAATATTGGTCAAAATTCTGATAATTTAACAAGTTTTCATCACATTGCCTTCTTATCAGTAAACAGGTGGTATTAGTGGAAAACCCTTTATCATGCCTCACGTTTAAGTATTTTTGCGCATGCGCGCAAGGACGGAATCCCCCAGATAAAACAAGGTCACGTTTTGACAACGCACAGGTGAAAGTGATCTAAAATGAGACTTTTTATACGTACTGCCGAACTGACACTTAGATTTTGTCTCGTTTATGTATCTGCTTGATTTGAAATGAATTTTTGAAGAATGCAAGTAAAAATCAAGCGTTTACATGAAAAATACCACAGGCGGCAGTATCAGTGTTTGAACAACCCACCCCTATCTGCCCCTGGACCCCTTCTATAACCCTGAAAAAAATTCAACACTCTTAGGCTCACTATAAGGTACCAAATACAAAACCACCGATGAAATTATATATATAAAAAATTTTTTCCACTATGCGCCTTAGTCACCGAAACGACGATTTCCCGTGTTCCACATTGTTTGGCAAATGAACATATAGTAGGCTTTTCACCTTTCTATAACTATAATTTTGATAGTGGAAATTTTTTATATATATAATTTCATCGGTGGTTTTGTATTTGGTACCTTATAGTAAGCCTAAGAGTGTTGAATTTTTTTCAGGGTTGTAGAAGGGGTCTAGGGGCAGATAGGGGTGGGGTGTCCAAACACTGATACTGCCGCCTGTGAAAAATACGGGTACTGCTTCTGTACGGGAACTGCTCGCATGCCAGTATTGGTGACCCTTGTAACTATGAGTGGCTTAAATGACCAATGAATACCTTTATTCAATTCATCCATATGTATTTAATCAGACAGACTCCGATTGAAACAGACAGGGGTCATTTTCATCAAAGAATAGTCACATACCGTTGTAATCACATAACAATTCTTTATTATCATTCTTACATACAAGACATGATTTCAAATAAATTATGAATGCGTGGTGTTTGTATCGTCGAAGCCCTTTCTGTTTCTTTTTCTTCGTTTGGCCAACTTATTAGTAAGTACATCTTCTTTTCCTGTTATTAGTCTTTCTGTTCAAATTCTTTATTCTTCTGACGACTTTCAGTGAAATCAGATTCCCTCTTCGTTCCATATTTTCCTTTTCTTATTTATCTCTAATAAGATGCAGTCGTTCCATCTTTGTATTGGTCATCTTCTCATATATTTTTTTTAAATTTATTTTCTTACCTACACAGGTTGATGTTTGATATACCATTCGTGTTTCAGCTCGTGTTGAAAGACTATATCAAAACTCTTTGATTGTCCCTTCCCAGTTATCTCTATCTTAATGTTTTACTCTATCAGGAGTATGATAATTTCCATTTCTGTTAATGAAATTTTTGCGTCAACTCGTAAATCTTCTTCCTCTTAGCTTCCTCAAGCCGGTGCTAGGGGGTGTGAGGGATGTTTCACTTTTCAGTATCCCTTATGTACACACTCAATCATACAGAGTCTGCAATTTTCATGTAATTTTGTTGTAATTAGTGCTTCTGAAGGATCACACTTTATCCAGATTTTTATACTTCACAACAGCAGGTGTCAAATGCTGTGGTCAGCTATAAAAATATTGCCCCGTACTTCACTTCAGTGTTGTTATATTTTCTGGTCTTTCGGGATCATTGATTCCAACACTTTAAAGTGTTGAAAATTTAGTACCGCTATATAAAGCCGGTGTATAGGGGGCGTGAGGGATGTTGCACTTTTCATTATCCCTCATGTACAGACTCAATCAAATCAAATCTGCATTTTTTCCTGTAATTTTGTTGTGCTTTATGCTTCCGAGGGATCACACTTGAGGTACGTACCACTATTTTGTATTGTCACCGGTAGATTACCTTGTTTTGTCCATGAAAAACATTTTCTAAAAAAACCACACTAAAACTGATGTGTGTTTAATTGTTAATTATCTTTTAATTTTAGTGTTGTTACTGGTATCACTATGTGCAGGTGAATGTCATGACATAGATACAAAGGCGTGTGAGTTGATGCAACAACAAAACCCTAATCTTTGCAAAGACCCATCATTGTCTTCAGCTGCATGCCCAAGATTTTGCAAGCTGTGTCGTAAGTTTATTTTATTAACGGAACGTAACTAGGCATGACACAGACATCACAATATAAGTTTTAAACTTTAAACCTGACTTGTTAAAATGATTAAAATAAATAAACGTATACACGATTTTACATGTCCTATTTCTTTGCCTTGTAAGTTAAGTTCGTTTATATATAGTATTTATTTCTAAAATGAGAGCAATTTTAATTGTCAATGTTGTACGAAATTTATATTGCTTTAAACATATATTTTTACTGAATATAGTACATATATGTAAAACATAGTGCGAGCTACTCAAAATTGAAGCACATGATATTTTTTTATACAAAATTATAGACAAAGGCTTTGAAGAACATATTTGTTACGTCCGTCAATAAGTATTTAAATGTCATTTTTGAAAGTGTTTTCATTAACACCAGGTTGAAAAAATAGGAACAAACAATCACTAAAGAAAGCCCAACACAACTAATCTTTATAAAGTTTAATATAGTGCATTATCTATCTGTTTCATTATAAATCAGTAAAGATTTTTTTGAAGAAGTGGTAAGTCAGGTATACAAGAATTTTCGTGTTTTTTTGTTGTTGATCATTTCACCATTATAATTATAAATCAGTTTAGAATTTGTTAAAAAGTGCCAGTCACAAGACCGACTACTTTACAGAATACGGAAAGATATTCTACCAGTTGGCAAATAACTGAAAATATCAGTTTTTATTTGTTTGGGTCGTCAGACCAAACAAATAATGGTAGCGAAATTTCAGAGTCTAATGCTGTTAATTGCAAATGCCGAAAGTAGTCCACTTTTTTGAAGCGGTTACTTCCCTTTATATGTACACTAACGCCGAAAATTTCAGGGGAGATCACTGCGTAAAGATGGTCAAAGACAGGCACATTAATTTTCAAGCAAAATAATTCCCGAATGGTCGAAGATTTCTAATATTGTTTTATTGTATTTTCTGATCGAAAATAAGTAAATACAAAGCGGACATTCAATCTCTGACACAGAAGTTTACGACAAACCTAACAACAAGTAGTTCTCAAAACAGCTTTAAACTAGCGATTTAAAAGAAAGAAATATTTTTATTTTGTTACAAGTATCCAACAAATCACAACGCATTCAAAGTTTAAAAATAGCGTTGGCTTATAGAATTGTCAATAAATGCACAATCACACATTACGCGGATGAAAATGATTTTATCAATGAAAATACTATTTTAGCGATGTCGATTACCGAATACTACACAAACCGAGTAGTGGAATATATAGATTCTACATGTCGGACTGTTTGAGCGAGAAGATTTTCGCTAAATTATTTACTTCAGTTTTAAACAACAGGTTTATCCTGAACAAAATACCTCGAAATTAATAAGGATTATGCAATGGAAGTTTTAAATTAAGAATGACTTGATGTTATTCAAACTTTGTATGTGTAACTTCTCCGTGGTGCAGTGGTAACGCGCTCGCTTAGTGAGTGAGAGGTCTGAAGTTCAAATCCCAGTCGAGGAAACTTTTTTTTTTAATTCTTTTTTAAGTGTCTTTGTTAAGGAAGTAGCCATGATAAGCAAGGATAAAGTGTAGCTGTCGTAAAAAATGAACATAAATGATATTTTGATGCAACTCTAGTTATGCAGAATTCCGTATGTATCAAACTCTGGTGCCTTGCAAAATGAATTATAATACATAAATAAAACTTATACAGGATTTAGATTGCAAAAAGATCAGAAAATACCACAGAACTTGCAGCCCTTTGATTCTTTATAAATATACATGCTTATAGTAAGCTCCAGGATTATTTACATCTGTGTTAAACAACAGTTAAAGTCGTTACAAGCTCTAATTTAGAATAATATGGTTTTCTTCAGGACGTTCACATATAAATTCACCGTGGCTGAAGGGTTTTCGCGCTCGCTTAGGAAGCGAGAGGTCTAGAGTTCAAATCCCAGTAATGGCAACTCATTTTTTTTTCAAATTGTTTAAGTCAAATAAACATTGAATTGAATATAAGTGTTGCAATTAGTCTTATAGCCAATTTACTACAATTAAAACGCTGGAAAGCATTGGTGGCACTATACATATAATCTCACAACCTGTACCTTTCTTACATTCTGAGACCCAAACAAATTCAGCGCCTTCTGTGCTTTGATTTAACGATGTAAAAAGCTGACTAGAAGGGAATGATATTGATTTAGTAGCCAGTAACATCATTATATAAATCAGAATATTTCTTTCAGCCCTTGTGTGTCATCACTGTGAGGCATCTGTTCTGAATTTTACCGACTGTAGCACATCAAAGACTTGTCAAGTAGGAGAGGTATTTATTTTATATAAATGATACAATATTAGAGCGGGTGCACCTATTACCGAACACTTAAGCCGCGTTTTATCTCGGTCGGAATTACGAGCACTTTAAACTAAAGAGAGACAACTCTTAAATAGATTAGTTATTATGCTACAATTTTGGCCAGTATTAGAACCCTGACGAATACAAATAAAGGCGTTATCGTCCGATCAAAAGATCTACCAACTGCCCCTAATACCGAATGATGATTGTAATTCCGAACATTGGTGTTCCTAATTCCGAACATGAGGAACTTTTTAAAATAAATATGTTGAGTAAACAAATACACACCATTTTCGTACTTTGGCACAAATCTACATTAGAAAAGAGTTTTGTCAATCATCAAAGTATTTTTAAAATGTTAATTTTATTAAACATATTCATTTCTGCAACAAAAGTATTGAATGTCAACGAAAAGGAAAATATATAGTTTCAAAAACCAAAAAAAGGATTCAAACAATATATTCAAACATATTTTAAGCGACAATATTATAACTACAGTTTGCATCAAGTAATCTTCTATATGTAGAGAATATATGTTGTTGCACTAACACTAACAGTATTTACATTCAAAAGGAAGATCATCCGAGCAGTCGGTAAGTTCATCGGCAACACAAATAAGAAAAACAGCGCCTGAAACAATTTATGCACTGTATATAGTCCTCATAAAGTGTTTTGCACTTAAAACAGCTTGTAGGACTTACTGCAATATATCATCATCTGAATCGGATGCCTCAATTTCTTTTATGATCTGTTTAGTCTCTTGCTTCTTTTTCTCCTTCAGTTCTCTCAGCTTTTTCTTCGCCTCTTCTCTATCCTTCCGTTTCTTTTCGAGTGCAATCTGTTTTTCTTTCAACTCTTTGGCTCTCTTGAGATTATTTTGTAATCGTTCTCTCTATCGTTCTTGTTTTTTTTTTCAATTCCTTTTCTTTCTTTTCTTCTTTTTTCGTTCAACCATTATCTGTACTTTTCCCCTGTTGCTTTTGGCATTATCATTTTACGTGCTTTTGGTTTCTTTGTTTCAGTCTTTGGGAATATTAAATGTTTGCTAAATGGTGACATAGATACGTCTGTTGCTTTAGGAACACATCCATCCGAAGATTTCGATGGTGTTGTTATAGAATCAGTCGTAATGTTAGGTGTCACAGTAAACATGGAGGCAGTTGATGTAGCAGTCGGCTCCATTGAGAGAGACACGACTGTGAATGGCTTAGATGGAGTGGTGACTAAATCATTTGAAGCTGTAGGTATTTCATCAAGCACAGATTCGTTTACAATATCTGACGGCGATAATTTACCAATTGATGTAGGAGGAGTCACAGCTGCTGTAACAACAGTAGTTGCTGTAGTTATTGAGTCCAATGGGGTGAATCATTCTCTTTCAAGTTTTGTTCGGAATTTGGAACATTCAGTGAGTTCATTATGTAATTCCGAACACTGCCAGTTATTCATTCATACGACCTTAAAACATGTACAGGGGCTTTACACATGATTTTTATTTTTGTCTACATCATTGATTTCAAAAGAATTTGACTAAAGCATCAATATTCAATATTTTATGATATTAGTAAAAAATTGTAAAAAAATAGCTAATAAATAAAATGTCTAACCAAAAATTGAAGTAAATCCTTGAATGCCCAAAACCACAACAAACAACACAACCGCGAATTCAAAATGTTGCGGGTGGAAAGAGAGACAAATTGACGTTATAATAATGATTTCAATTTTTTGAATTGTGTTAAACATGAAATATTAAATGAATTTTATTACATGCTTTTCGATTGTTTATTGAAATATATCAGTGAATTAAAACTGGTAATTTCACTGTTTGAAACAGTGAAATCACCACTTTGATAATTTCATTGTTTTGAATTTAAGCCCCTTACGTTGTTTCAGTGAAATACCAGCGTGCACAGTACTGGGTACCAACTTAATGATGTGACGTCGTAAATGACGTCACGTTGTATTATTATTTGGCGCGCTTTTATATATAATATTTTGGTCGGAATTAGGAGCATGTTCGGCATTAGGTGCACCCGCTCTACACCTACCTAATGTTTTTGGGTGGTTTCAACATTAATCGACATGATTGATGTAATATCCAACCAAAGGATGAAAAAGAAACGCTCTTATCGTCATGGATTTAGTCATGACAAACCGAGCAAACAAGTAAAAGACCAAACAGCAACAAACAGCAATTCATGTGCATTTGGCTCGAAGTTATATTTATTGAATATAAAGTATTTCGTAACATCATGCATCTTTTAGCAAGCACAAGCCAGTCCTTCATAGAACATACACATTTCTTTTATGCATTACATGTAATTTAAATTAAGTACATTTATTGCGAATCATCTCTTTTACATTCGCACTCATTATTCCATTAAAACAGTAATTTTGTGCCGTTAGAGGAACAAAATCATGCCTATATCCTTTCAGCAGCTGTAACGTAATAAAACGTATTCGCGAAGGTGGCACTTTTGGGCTTCCGTAGATTCCATATTAATTCCTCAAATTTGGATTAGGCTCCAACATTGAAACATATGCATGGCATAATACAGGATGTCACGTGATCAAGGTCAAGGACGAATTTCGAACACCGCTATTTCCATTTAAAGACGTGTTTGCGTGCGAATTTTGACAAAATTGGAAATTTGAATTCTACCGCCAACACATGTTTCTCACCAGGTGCGTGTCATGTGACTTTTCCTGCCAAAATGTTATATTTTTCGAACAGATAAATGGTCAAGGTGGGGAACAAACACAAAGTTAACCATGTGGGAGACAGCTGCACTGCGTTTATATTTCCGGTTTTTTGTGTGTTTTTTTAAGTTAGCCGCGCATACATCACCATAACAGCCTGCGCATGTCGTCACGTCCTGAAATCGCGTGCTCTGACGCGCGCTTTTATGTCACACACCACTAAATCAGAATGTCATAGGGTTGAAACATCGCCAGTAACTGCCTATACGGACTGAGAGGCGACACTTTGAGGTAGGGGGTCTCTATGAAAATGCTTAAAGAGGTGGTGGCCGCCGAAAGGATATAACCTTAGTGAAGTTATGAACATGGCAAGGTGTTTTCATTTCAGCAATGTATGCTACATCAACTGACTTCCTCAAAGGACGGTCATCATGAATACCGGATGAACTGCGCAAGCTTGGAGGTAATGCCAATATTCGTCAAAGTTTTATTGTAATGCCATTATTTCCCTTCCCGGTTATCTTTAAATTATTCATGCTTGAACAGGATAACATGACTCTATACGGCTTTCTTATCAGTTTTAGTATATTGATGTTGAAATTGGTGACAGTAATTACGCCCGTGTCTTCAAGTTGGCGTTAAACATGAAGACCATTCATAAACATTAAAGTTCAGGGTATAGATAATGCTGTTGGTATCAAAGTTCCCAGAAGTATTCATTCCAAATAGGACGATATTTCGTTCAACATTTACATCATTTTTTTCTATTACAGAAATTGAGAAAATAATAATTTTATCTTACCGTTTACCATTTCATTCAATAAGATGTGCGATGGAACCGGTTTGATGCCATTTGGTAGACGTGACATTCAAACACATTGCTGTTCAGAGGACATGTGTAACTTCCCCACTACTATACCAACAACTATACCAACAACTATACCAACAACTTCATCGCCACCAGGTCAGATTTTTCACCATATGTCTGTTTCAGTTTAAATTGTATTCTACATGTATATTAACTTCTATCTTATAATTTTAAATTAAGGTGTAATCCATGAAGCGTCCGTATCCTTTGAATTAAGCTTTGCAATAGAAAAGCCAAAATAAATGATGCAGATGTTAATATATCTAGTCGTAGTAATGTGTGTGCGACGTACTTATACAAGT
This sequence comes from Ruditapes philippinarum, assembly GCF_026571515.1. Classification (NCBI taxonomy): domain Eukaryota; kingdom Metazoa; phylum Mollusca; class Bivalvia; order Venerida; family Veneridae; genus Ruditapes; species Ruditapes philippinarum. The sequence goes on from NW_026865939.1 coordinate 42,467, forward strand.
GTGGTCATACTAGGGTGTAGTTCTTATAAAAGCAAAAGTGTAAAACCTGGTTATAGCAATGATTACGTTCGTAATTGTAAAAGTTTTACGAAATAGTGGCAAAAGCTTAAGTGTTGTAGTTATAAAGGTTTTACAATCTGGTAATGCTAATATTTAGGCGTTTTCATTGCATAAGTTCAGGTAGTTTCAATGCTGGGGAATATTAGTTGTAAAAGCTTTTCCAATCTGGTAGTGGTAATGACTGATCGCCGAAGTTTTAAAATTTCTGAGTTTTTGAATCTGGTAATGACAATTGGTAGGGGTCTTAGTTGTACAAAAACAAAGTTTCAAATCTTGTAGTGCTTAAGCGTCTTAGATGTAAAATGTCGAAGTCTTACAATTGGTAAGGGGGACAATGCTAAGGAGTAGTCTTAGCTGTAAAAGCTCGAAGATTTCCAATCTGGTAATGGTAATGCTTAGTCGTCTTAGTGGTGAACAATCTGAAAGTGGTAATTTTTAGACGTTGAACTTATAAAAACTCGATGTGTTACAGGCTGGTGGTGTAATGTAATGTAATATACAAGTAGTATTCAGGCCAGAACATCAACAAGTATGCTAAACTGGGCTTCTTAGGTCGATTTGGTAGACATGACTCTAGACTAGATACCGGGAAATTCGGGAACCAGTCCCTAGCTCTTATAGAAAAGACCCATTGGTTCTTTTACATACCCAGTGTATAGCACTGATACATGCGAGGATTACCTTGGCTTCTTACCAGTACACCTCCGGATAGAAATGCTTAGGCGTCGTCTTTGTAAACACTCGAAGTTTAACAATCTGTTAGTGACAATTAATACTTAGGTGGAGTCTAAGTTGCTAATGCTCGAACTTAACAAATCTGGTAATGACAATGCTTTGGCGTCTTAGTTGTAACAGTTCAAAACTTTCCAATCTAGTAGTGATAATGCTTATGTGACGTTCTTGTAAAACCTTGATGTTTAACAATCTGGTACTGGTAATTCTTAAACTTTCGCACCGTACTTACACAACTTTTTAACTATCTGGTAGTGGCAATGCTAAGGCGTCTCATTTGTAAAAGCTCGATGTTTTACAATGATTCGGCATCCTATATGTAAAAAATAGAAGTTTTTCAATCTGGTAGTGTTAATACTTAGTTGTAAAAGCTGAATGGTCATAAAGGTAGATAGGACGATTTCCAAGATGGAAATCATAGTAAAAATACCAAAAATGCACATTTATCTCCAGATAAATTTTATTATATATATTATACTGTCTTTTACTTAATTCTATATCAAGTATGTAACCGTAACAAGGAAATGCTCATATAAGATTTTCCAGACGGAAGAGTGTCACAGTGTAACATACAATTTGAAAAAAGATTTAATATCACACCTTGTTATTGTACCAACTAACAATCTTGTTTGGATACAGTCTTGTAGTTTCTAGCCTAGTAGTGACAACACTTAGTGGCATCGTGCTTATAAGCCTTCCGCTTTACAAAAGGTAGTATCATGTTAAGACTCAAAGTTTTAAAATCTGGTAGAAGTAATGTGCAGGTGAAGAGGTGATACAATCTCACTTTATAGTATGCTGGTGTTGTTCTTATAAATGTTAAAAATTTTAAATTCTGGTAGTGTGTTCCTATAGTATTCTTTATGTTATGGCGTAAGTAATAATTACTGGTTAAGGTAATGAATGCTACAGTGTGAAAAGAAAAAGGGACTAGGTTTATTATTTTCCAAGATGGAATAAAAAGATACAAAAGCTCACACATATCTTTATATTTATTTGTCTTTGTATATATATTTCACTTTATTCTTTATCCAGTATGCAACCGTAACATAGAAATACTCATACAAGATTCTCAGGATAAAACAGCGTCGCAATACAACATCCAATTTGTGAAAGATTTAGCTTCACACCTTGTTATTGGACCAACTAACAATCTTGTTGGATTAGCAATACTGGATTACAGTGTACATAGACGTTTACATATTGATTCTCATCAGAGTCTCTCCGAACTTATGCAAGCCTTAGATAGACTTCCGTTTCACCAAGATGTCAGTACCGTGACCGTCAGTGATGTCTCCCATTATTTAACCAGGGAACTTGATCACCTACACCTTGATGGGAGAGCATCCTACAAAAACTCGGTTGTCATTATAGCTGATCACACCGCATCGCCTGAGGCACACCATCACCTTCCTCCTCACATTGATGGACATACTGGACATACACAGTTGTCGTCCGTGACGGTTATCAATGTAGGTGGTGCCAGTCCTGCAGGATTATCACAATTGGCCACCGACTCCAATCATGTCATTAACGTTAATGACTATGCATCACTTAGAAACAGTTTGTCGAAGGTTCTTCAACTGATTTGTTCTTAAATGTATGGCTTATGAATAAAAGTTAAATTTAAATTATATCAAGGTTTGTTTCTGAATATGCAATTAGAGTGAAGACTTGTCCGTCCTAAGGTAAACAGTGTCCAAAATTCTTGAAAATTGCGAAGCAAAAATTCGGTCACGCCACCTCTTTCAATGTCGTTTTCATCGAGACTAAGTGTATACTTCATATGACACGCAGAATCTCTGACATGTTCGGGTTATATCCATTAGTAAATTTGAAAGCAACACCATTAATGATGTGCTGGATATCTAAAGTAAAAATACCATACATAATAGGAAGAGGAGTCTTCAATCATATTTGATTTGTCTTGGAGTCTGTAAGAGTCTGTAAATACAATATATCTAATTATTTCACATCAAATTAAAGTTTTAATATCAATTAAGAATGGCAGCCATTTTACACGATTGGCTTCAAAGTGCACACGTGTATGGACAGCTTTGGAAAATTCATATCTGATTAAAAAGGTTCATGTCCTTAAACAGCACTCTGTCACATCAAAGATTTTTGGCAAGCAATGAAAACAATTTGAAGTACTATAATTAAAATCAAAGTGTGAGAATGTTTATTTTAGTCTGATTTACCCCGTTATGAGTTACGCTCAGCAATGCATCTTACCATTAATACACATTATAGGTAAAACGGCAAAAATGACGTCATCAGGGAAAGACGGACCTTTCCACCTTCACTTTGGACCGTTACATCGTTTTTAACCAATTTTTCTGAAGGGAAGCAAAATTCTGATTAAGATACACAGGCAGTCGTTCCCAATTAGGTATTTCATTTTAAATTTACTCGCAATTTCGTGTGTGATTTTATTTCTGGATGTCTGTGCAAACGGCCTTCAGTAATGGGCAAGTGTTCAATCGGTTAAGGTTGCTGGCAAACGCTTGATCCCTAGTACAGGTGATAGTGATGACAGATTGCTGTAGTGATGACTCTAAAATGTACTGATAACTACAGGTAGGTTATAAACTTGGTTGGTATATTTATACCAAAATAAATAATTGGTATATTTATACCAAAATAAATAAGGCCAATTGATTCATTTTTGATTTAAATATGCCCATTGATGTTATTGTTTTGCCACCGCGTAAAGAGAAACATAGCTAAGATTTTAGACACAAGTCAAACGAGCTTACAAAGAAAATTCAAAATAAAGACATACTGAAAAACTAAACAAAATCGCTGAACAAATTTATAAGGGATTCACATACGACATTTTGGAGAAGTTTGGACAACTTGTACTAGGTGTTGATCCTGTGACGTCATTGTTTGTCAAGTATGTACTTATAAATCGTGTCACTAACTGCCATATTGGGATGCCAGAAAGACTTATTAAAATTTTAATGATATTTTAACATATTTTTAAGTAATGCACTGGTAAACTGTAGCCCTCGCCTCTACGACATTTGAATAACTTAGATTACACTTTTGAATTAGCCAGTAAAGGCCTCCGCGCCTACAAATTGTCTGATTGTAATATTCCCACTTAATTTTAAAGTGGCGGGGTTGTTTGTTGCATAATTATATTTAGATTTTTGATTTAACTGTGAATCGTTTCTTCACAATGCTATACACAATACAACACAGAACAAGATTTTACACGCAGTTGGTAAATAACGATGCAGTTGGTAAATAACGATTAGAAGTAAACAATATCGGTTCAGTTTTCATAAACGACCAAAGAATGATACAGACGACTGAATAAGCTGCAATAATTATGTTTCAAAATTGCAGATCATTGTCTTTTACATGAGATATTCATGTAGTTTGCAAAAAAAAATGACCCGATCAAAGTTACATATGACTTCCTCACATGTAGAAAATACGTCCTTCACAAGGAACTGTGAGCCCACTGAAATAGTGATGAGGACCTGTCATTTTTAAAGACAATTGTCCCTTTTCATAAAAGCATGATCCCTACGAGAAGTAAATGGAAAAGCTGCACACACAAAAAAAACGTGACTTAAGGTTGAATATTATTCTGTTGCTTGTTTCCCTAATAACATATTTTTGCATAGAGAACAGACACGATGAAGCAATGATTTGAGACCCTTTCTTACGCGAAAATAATATTTCTATTATTAAACAATTAGCCAGCTGGCGGCTACAGATTCTGCTCATGCGACCAGCGCAGACCTAGATCAGTCGGCATAATATCTTGACTAAAATGTGTAACTTATCAAATGCAAAAGGTGTAAAAGCTAAAGCAAGAAAACTGTTTGTATGAATTACAGCAATGAGAACATTTTTAAACCTTTTATGTCCAATATTCCGATTGAAACTAGCAATGCAAATATAAATTTGTTGAATTAATTTTGTTATAGCATATATATCAATCAGAGGCATGCGAAATATATTGAATTCTTATATACTTATATCTGATTGCTCGAATTATCTCGACCAAGTCGAAATCTTAAATACCTGAACTCTCTGTAAATGCAGGACATGTACAGTGTGGAAAAACCAATTTTCAAACCTGTAAGCATTCAAGGTCTTTTAGTATAAAATGAAAAAATTAATTAATATTTATAAAAATCTTTACATCATGTACACTTAAAAATTTAACATTTCTGTAGAATTTGGCTGAAATTCAATAATGAAAGCACAATTCTCTTTTGTAGCACTAACATGACCTTTAGAAATAAAGACCTAATCTCAAACCTCTTCAAATGTCTCTGAAATTCCACTGTTTAGTTTAGCCAGAAGAGTGGTTGTCATATGAATATACAATAACATTGAAGTACCCTACAGAATGCAGGTACCTGCTTGAAGATTTTGTTTTTGTTTTTAATATTCATAATCTACATTACTTATTGGTGTATTTTCAGGAATTACAAAGGTAATAGAAATTTGTTTTAAATAATAATAAATGTAATGTTAATATCCGTTCCTATGCATTGTTTTCATTTGACAGCAGGAGACATGTCTGTTACAAACTAAGCTTTCATATACAAAAGTTGCTGACATCATGATCACTTCTGGTATAAAGAATGAAATGTTTAAGAAGATAAGGTACTTATACGATACAACATGCTATTGAATAAGCAGAAGAACCAAAGAAAGTCAGAGTTTTCAACGCTTTCATAGTAACATAATTATAATGTCTCTATTATTTTGGTGTTTTTACATTAAAACTGTTACTGTATTATACTCACTTTATCAATATTAAGTTTTATAATTTTTTAAGATGATGGAGAATTACTTAGCTAAATGCTTTTTATTTAAAAATAAAAAAGTATTTATTTGTTACATTCGTAAATAATTGTTGTATGTAAGATTAAACGACAAAACGTTTTCATTTAAGAAATTGAAATACTGACAACAGAATTACATCCATTTAGGGGCAATATTTTGCAAACATACACCTAAATGTTGGACAAAATATTAACACAGGCTTTATATCCGGATTCTAAAAAACAACAACAAAAGGTTTGAATGATTTAGAAAATGAAAGATTGAAGTATACGTTTGTTGTTTTTCTTTGTGGTTTTTATTTCATTCTCGTGACTGAACAAATATTGCTTTGGATTATCAAGATAGAGTTAATATAAGGAATATCATTATTTTTTATTTATGTCATTTTATGACAGTAATATGGTAAGATAAAACTATTTTGAATGTGTCTCTGTGACGACCTTGTTGGTCTGTAGATCTATATTTAGAACACTATCTGTCGTAACCTATTTAGCATTTCAGTGATTTAAGAGGTGGATTAGTAAAAATGTCAATTTTGGCACTTATTTTTGCAGGTTTTATTTAACTTATTTTCATAACACGTGAAAGAATAAATATTTTAAGTTTAGACTTCAGTTTTAAGAAATACATATAGATTTCTGATTCGGATGAACTCGATTACGAACAAAAAAATTTGAAACATTGTCCTTATCGTTGAATATATTCATTGTACATGTATAATCACAAAACTAAGGATCGCATTTTATTTTTTAACTATTTTGTTTTATGGATGCAGTTTAATAATATCAATTGTTTAACTAGCAGAAAATAACAATTTGTTGTAAAATGAGAATAAATGTGTATAGGTCATTTGTAATTTATAAACTTTGATTAATGGAAACTATAAAGAAGGGGCTGTATCAGTGTATAAAGACATATTTAGGAAGATCAAAAAATACGGCCCTAAAGCCGAGATCTAGCCTGATTTTTTTTTATTTGTTTCTGTACTGCAAATCGACATTGATATTATTAAAAACACGAACGAGTATGAAATAGGGCGTATGTATAAATAAGCAAAAATATCAACGCCTCAATCCCAGGATAGCCGAGATCTTCATGAATATTTGATTTACACACGTGTTGAACCAACACAAGTAGATCACCATGTTTTGTCCTTGACAAATAATATGTAAAAAACAACAACAACAACAACAACAACAACAAAAAATCCCTCAAACTGATGGATTTTTAATTGTTAATTATCTTTTAATTTTAGTGTTGTTACTGGTATCACTATGTGCAGGTGCATGTCACGACATAGATACAAAGGCGTGTCAGTTGATGCAACAACAGAACCCCAATCTTTGCAAAGACCCATCATTGTCTTCTTCTGCATGCCCAAGATTTTGCAAGCTATGTCGTAAGTTTATTTTATTTCCAGTATACAAACATACAAACCTGGTATGACACATACATCATATTACGTTACATTTTAACTTAAACTTTCAAACAGAAAAATAAATATTCCTCAAAAATAACATTTCATTGACACGTACTTAAAAGCTTAGAAATTGCATGTGATAGCTGTATGTAAAATTAGCCGTTTACTGTATTGTTATATTCTCAAAATATTTATGATATAAAACATACTTATTTAAACGAGTCTCTTTAACGTGCTTATGTTCAAAATTATGGATAAAAGCTTTGCTGAACACAATTGCTGTAAGAGACTAAAGTGATTAGATATCCATTATAATAATAATTATTATTATTATTCTTTCAGCACTTGTGTGCCATCACTGTGAGGCATCTGTTCTGAATTACACCGACTGTAACACATCAAAGACTTGTCAAGTAGGAGAGGTATTTATTTCATATAAAGTATACAATCTACTGATACAAATGTATGTTACTACTATTTAAAAATTGTAGCACTTATTCATTATCCCTTATGTACAGACTCAATCAAACCGAGTCTGCAATTCTTATGTTATTTTGTTGTGATTGATGCTTCCGAGGGATCACTTTGTTTCCAGAATTTTGTAATAACCAATCAAAGTAAAAAAGGGACCGCTATAACCACCATTCTTTTATTCAAGACAAAACTAACAAGAAAAGAATGATGGGAGAACTACAACTTGATGTACATTTGACTTTGAAACCATATTGATTAAGTATGGGAGGTACGAGAAACTTATGAAGCACCTAAGAGAAAGTGATGAATAGACTTTCAAGAACTTTATTAAAGTTTACCCAGATTCATTCAACATCGTGGTGGAAGATTAAGGCCCTAGACATCATATGACAGAAACAAACCTCGTACATCTCGCTGTCATGCATGTTCCGGGCGGCTCACAATTCACAACACCGTCGCCAAAGTTGTGCGAGAGGTATGTCACGCCATACATGACCATTATTATGAGACAGCATTCAAATTTCAGAAGAGATGTTAAAGGGGTGGCGCGGGGTACCTCCGAGGAATGGAACTCCCATCGCTGCTCTGGGCTCTGGTAAACGCCAACTACAAGTTTATGTACGTTAATGTTGTCACTTTTGCTGCTGACTATAATATTTGAGTGTTTGTTGAGTGCGGCATACTCTGAGATTGGCTCCGTTATTTCTGCGGGGGGAGTGGGGCTTTTTGCAGATAGAGTTTTGCCTTTTTACATCGACGTGGCAGTACGAAATACAAATGTTGCTCGGACTCATATGACTTTATGATTAAATCGCGAGTGGAAGTAGTTTGTGATAAATGAGGGTTCATCCGCACGTTTAGCTACAGAAAGCAACTTTCGCTGTCAGGTACAGACCCCAGACATATCACCAGTCATCGACTAAAGGGTAATTTTGAAGTACAAAGTGATTATTTACCTCCGTGCAAGTTTCAGCCAATCAGATTTAATTTTGAGCCGAAACCTTAACGTACTGTTATCCGAGTTGAAGTAACCCTGATAAGAACTGTTGGTGGCAAGCAAAGAGCCTGCCTTTCTAATCGTCACTGCGTACTAGGGATCGACTCACGCACCCTTGTGAGAATAAATGAATGAATGAATGAATGCGTGCCTGCGTGTTGCGTGTGTGTATGTATCCTTCGTTACAAGCACTAAGAGTAAAGACAAAGGACTTTCATGTCCTTGAAGTTCGTCTTTCGGCATCTCTTAAGGGCCTTAAAGTGTTCAACCTCATATATTATCCGCTTGTTTAATTCGAGGAAACCACAAAGAAAGCGGTTTGAGATGGGTTCGTGATGTATGCGATGATTTTAGAAAACATTGAGAGAAATTTCGTCGCACGAATTTTCAACATGTTGAAAATTGAAAATGCAAGCGACAAGAAAACAAGGGCTTCGACTCTTGCAAAGAAATTGAGAACTTTCGAGACTTTTTAAATCTATCTCGCGAATGATGTTCGCAAGTGTGTCGCTCACATTCCGACCCAGAGTGACAGGGGTTTAAGCAAGCATGAGAATATTTTTTCTTTGAACATGCATACGTTCTTTCACTTTTATGATTCAGAAAACAGCATCTGAATAGATTATTTATATACTCTATCATTAGGATCCATAATCCAATTAAAAATTGTGTGTCTTGAAATGACAATATAGCTCCAGGCAAGGTGTTTTTATTTCAGCAATGTATGTTACATCAACTGACCGCTACAAGGGACGGCCACCATGAGTACCGGATGAGCTGTGCCAGTGTGGAGGTACTGCCAAATATGTCAAAGTCCTATTGCAATGTCATTATTTATTGTTCTGGTTATCTTAAAATTCATGTTTGGCCAATCTTTGTTTAAGACTAACTGCCATGCATTAAAACCCCTCTGTCTCGGAATTGACAGCTGGTCAAGTTCATTTGAAAATTTCGGCAAAGTAAAAGAAGTTTCACTGAAAAAGGGTTAAAATATAAAATTTGAAAATTTCGGGCCATTCCTAACTAAACTGAAGTGCAAAACGTTGCAACGCTTTTCACTTTTCATTTTATTTTTGCACACTAGAAATGATGATTCTGGGAAAGCGGGACGAGGGAATAATCTGAAATTTGCACATAAATTGGTTCAGACCTAACAATATTAAAAACAAGATCTAGTCCCATTATGTCAAAAAAAGTGGAGTCCTTTCAAAGTTATAGTTATTATGTCCATGTTTAATCATCAATGAACAAAAAAATGTTCATACTGTAAATAACTTTGTATCAAACTGCCAAGTAGCAAACATCCAAAATACGTTGTTTCGTTCAAAATTAAATCAATATATATATATATATATATATATATATATATATATATATATATATATATATATATATATATATATATATATATATATATATATATATTCAATTAATCATGATTCGATATTATATAAAACTGTTTTTAGAAATTTGGTCATGGTTATTTTATGTTATTATTTTATTCAATAAGATGTGCGATGGAACCGTTTTGATGCCATTCGGTAGACGTGATATTCAAATACATTGCTGTTCAGAAGACATGTGTAACTACCCAATTATACCAACAACTGCACCAGCACTAGGTCAGATTTTTCATCACTATATGACGGTTTTAGGTGTTGTGAAGATAATAATTATAACGTTTTTAGTTATATGCAATACATACTTAACAATAAATACTTCTACAGTATACATTAAAATTTAGGGAAGGCTTAATAAAGCATCGTTATTAAGGAAAGGCATGTTATAAAAAAGCTAAAGTCGAAATCATGATGCAGAAGTTAATTATAGTATGAATGCCAATGCTTTTAAGTCTTAAACATTTACAGTATGTTAAGTAAATGCTTACAAAGGCTAAATGTTTTACAGAATGTTAGTGCCAGCACTTATGAATTATAAAATGAGAACAATATGGTAAGCGTCGAACTTAAAAAGATTTAAAATCTTAAAATCTTAAAAAATGACAGTGAAAGTACGTGTATCTTTAAAGGCTAAACATGTTTACAGCGTTGCAGTGTTAATGCTTCGGCGTTGAACTTATTAAGGTTGAAACGTTTAAAATAATTGCAATGGCAGTACTAAAAATGGCTAAACGTTTACGGCCTCGTTACCTCCGTAAGAAATATCATTTAGCTAGATACGAAATAAACGTAAGGGCAATGTCTTGGAAGTGAGGGGGGGGGTGAGAGAAGACTTAAACCTTCTCCGATTCCAAAAATTCAGTCACGATGCGTGCCTTAAGCGCTGGTGCGTAATAATGCAGGAGTCTCAGGAGATTGAGTCCTGTTTGGGGGCGGCGGATTTGGTAGATCTTCTTTAATTTTCTTAATACAACATTTCTATAGAACTTTGCTGTTACAATTTTCTCTCTTGGCACAGGTATTTGCAGCACTAGACCTTACTATGAAAGAAAATAACATATATAATCTTCTTGACAGTTCGTATTCTTTAGGCAATTAGTGTCTCGCATTTCTTGTGGCCCTAACTCTGTTTGAACATTTCCGCTTAGGTTCGTAAAAATAAATCCAGGTCTCATATCAAGTAATTAACTAGGCCATTAAAGGCCCTTTTGCTATATTCTGGGTATATGTTATGAAGTTTTTTGGCCACTGCGACCAGGGTCCTCTTTTGCTCATTTGTCAGCAAATGAGGTATCCATCGTGCATTGATTTTCTTATGTTTCAGACGCTTCTCTAAAATGAAATGAACATCTGATAACGACATGTTTGTGAACGGGTTAATTGCCTCACCCTAAATCTGGAATCTTTTTTTTTAGCAAATCGCTGATTTTTTTATGTTACATTTGATCGTTGTTGTTGCAGGACGACCAGGGCGAACAACATATTTAAGTTGCTACAGCCCGCTCTTAAATTTTGCCACCCACCTGTAAACAGTGCTGAAAGACATTTGATCCTCCCCATAAATATCGCACACCTCTCTGTGAATATTTGTAGCTTTCGAGCAAAATATCGACCTACCTTTAATATAGGCCCTAAATTCGAGCTCATTTTCAGCTCTTTTCCCATGCATTTTATATGCTGTCTAACTAGTAGGCTTTGGAATAACGTGTACTATACCGAGATAAGTGAAGTTAGAGATCTCGAGAGAGATTCGCCAGGTTACGCACAAGTGGTAACTCTACCGACATGTGTTTACTTTTATCAAGGTGTTCACGCTTTAAGCGAAATAAAGCTTCACTCGAACGCCCCTCGTAGTCCAGTTCGTACCGTCAGCCAGTTTAAGATTCTTAGAAGGCTTCGAAGTTCAAAATTTTACAATCTGATTGTGGTTTCTCAATGGCGTCTAATAAAAACGTGGCGTTAAGGGGTTAGTTATACTAACTGGTGCGTACGTGTAGTGGTAATGCAAAGACGTCAAACTCAACAGGTCAAATGTTAATACATGTAAAATAATCATGTCATACTGGTAAGGTTTCGAAGATGTATCGTCTGGTCTCAAGAATAGATATGTCAATCAGATAACAGAAAGAAGTCATTTAAATTTATCTTCATATTCGTTTGTACTTTAGGCTATTTTAAAGATTGATTGTTTTTCAGTATGTAACCGCGACATAGAAATACTTATACAAGATTCACCAGACAGATCAGCGTCTCAGTATAGCATCCAGTTTGTGAAAGATTTAGTTTCACACCTTGTTATTGGAACAGCAAACAATCAGGTTGGGTTAGCAGTACTTGACAACAAAGTGAATAGACGTTTCAATCTTGATTCTCATCAGAATCTTCCACAACTTATGCAAGCCTTGGACGGACTTCGGTTTAACCAAGGTATAAGTAGCACGACCGTCACTGATGTGATAGATTTTTTAACAAGGCAGCTCGATCCCTATAAAAATCACTATGGAAGAGCCTCCTACAAAAATTCCGTTGTCATTATCGCTGATCACGCCGCATCGCCTAACGCGAATCATCACCACCATACAGATAAAGGGCATGCAGAGTTGACGTCCGTGACGGTTATCAATGTAGGTGGTGCCAGTCCTACAGGATTATCACAATTGGCCACCGACTCCAATCATGTCATTGACGTTCATGATTATGCATCACTTAAAAACAGTTTGTCGCAAGTACTTCAACTGATATGTTCTTGATCGTTAATGAATAAATGTATTACTTATTCCTTGGTCATCATGATTTTTATATCCTCTAGTTAGACATATGAAATAACATTACGAAATGCATTGTGTGCAACATCCAAAATGTTATTTTAAAATAAATAAATAAAATACAGGTGATAACAAATGTACTTTTTACATCATTTTGAAAGCTTTTGTTTTGTTCTGATTTTCTTATATATATATATATCGTGTATTTCTTTAAGAATATACCCTAGTATTATGTTACGTACATATATAAAGATTTCATTATAACGTTTTTATACGTTTAACTTTTCACAAATAAATCCCTTTTTCACCCATTGCTTATCTTATTAAATTCTAGTTGCTTAACTTTTGCAAGAATTAGATAAGAATTATTGAACATTGAGTAATCTAATTTGAATTCATTGAAATTAATTAAATGCGACTCCCGATTTTTGCCCCTGAACGAAACATTAAATTAGTATTATTTGCTATGAGATAATCGTAAAAAGAAATTAACTCAATATCATCTTTTTCATCAGCTTTATTTCAGGAGTTTGTAATAAACTACTAGTATTTTAAACTTTTGATGAAAGAAAATAGGAAGGCATTAATCTTTTCAGCCAGATTATGTGCAAATAAGGTCAAGCACGGTTTTTAGAGTTGTCGACAAATCCGAATAGCTTGGTACATCAATAACGTGACTTGAATCGGAAGCTAAACTGGAAAATGGAGAATATGCCCCGTTGGCTCCGACGTTGATAACTATGATATCTTTTGAGAGTGAAGACAAACGGTCAACATCGTTTAAGAACCTTGCAGTAACAAAGCGGGAGAAATGGTCCACGATGATGACAATGACATTCTCAAAGTTAGGCCTGTCCCCATGGCGACCATGAAGTTCGTCATGTAAAAATTCCAGTACATCACCTTTATCAATATCGTTATCATCGCCTTCAAAGCGAATGTGATGTATGGCATGCAAAAGCTCTGACTTCTGCGGGTGATTTCCAAGGGTTATTCTCTCATCTACCCCGTGGTCGTAGAGGGCCACGCCTACCATGGCTTGCTGGACGCCTATATCTAGATAATTAACAATATCTCTAAGATAGTTGCGGACATCTAAATGAGAGGTGTGTCTAGAGTCTTCAATCATGAATTCTATGTCTTTATTGCAGTCTGAAAACATATAAAATTTAGATTTAATATCAAGTAAGCATAACAGCCATTTTACACAGATTTAGAAAACGCACGTGCAGTTTGAGATAAACAATGTCCTTACATATGATTTATGAAGCGCTGTGCCAAAGTTTTTTGTCAAGAAATAAAAACACAAGCTGAAATAAGTATGAAATTAGAGAATGTTTGTTTTGGGTTTACATGTACTTCAGTTACCCCAATATAGATTCTCACGGCAAAAAACGTTACCTAAGTTTGAATGTAATACCACATAAAATACATAGTTAACATTGTCAAAATTGACAATCATTCCACTTTAAATGAGATAATCATTATTCCAATCAGAGTGAATCGATAAGGTTGTTAGCCTTAATTTTAGTTGTAATGAGAAACATTTTTTCAAGACAAAGTGCGATATTTGTACAAAATGTATGAAACAAACAACAAAAAACAACAACACACTAGACGTGTGTGGAACTGTAAGTGATAAAGGCGTCTTGGTTGATGTCGCCAGTGTCTGTTTTAATGTCGTCACCGCTTGTTTTGGTGTCGTCGTCGTCTGCTTTAATGTTGCTGTCTTGAAGTATCCAGGGTTATTACACAAGTCATCTGTGCAGCATTGGGTAATAAGATTACGTGCGTTGATATCACGACGTCCTGTTTGCATTAAACCCATGCCGTCACATGTCTGAAAACAAAGTAACAGTCTTAAAATGTATATTGTTCTGTAATTGATTTGTTTTGAGTGCAAGATAAGTTTTGCTATAATAATTTCTCACTGTTTATATATTTTTCAATTAGAATTGTAGTGACATGATTACGAATGTTACACAATAAAGACTTCATCTTAGAGAGACAGATCTTTTACAGTACGTTTGAATTTTTACCAGGTCTTCTGAAAGAAAATACTTATAATTTATACTTCTCTTCTGAGGTGATTTCAATTAAGACAAGTATTGCTATAAATTACCCTTACGCATATCGTCGAATATTTGCGATTTAATTTTATTTGGAATAAGCATAAAAACTATAGGTAGTTACGTAAGGACTGGCACAGTTCATCTTGTACTCTCTGTGTCCGTCCGTGGATGAGACGAGTTGATGCAGTAGACATTGCTATAAAATAAATAAAACAATTCAGTTGATATCTCTAGCACTGTGATCGATTACAAATGATTCTTTATCACATACCCATGCCGCTTTTGTGACTGCATAACAACGGTTCGCACGTCCGACGTTATACAAACAAAGCGTAAGGACGCACTACACTGTATAAGCGCGTCACTGTAGCGATTATTTTAACCGTTATCAGTACTTATGTTGGACATGTGATAAATAGAATATTATATTCGTGAAGCTTCATTTTTAAATTTATTAAACTCGTTGAATAAAACTATATTATACTCACAATATATTAGGCTTGCATAATATAGTTTTATTTAACTCATTGAATAAATTCAGTATTGAACTCATTCAATATTAGTATCATTTATATACGGATCATTACCAAAAATCTAATTTTGATCGATATGTATTAAGAATTAATCTCAACAACGAATTCTTGGAACAAAACAAAAGTGATCTGGTGTTAAAAAATATGCTTCAACTTCATTTTTTATGATAAAGTTATCTTTTTTTCTCGAAATCTGACCGGTGTCAATATTATACAGGTTACAGAGAAGGTGGATGTACATATTGTGTCCCGAGTTTCTCAGGATGAGTAATTATTTATCTACAGATATTAGTTTGTATGCATAGAAAAGGCGGTTATTTTTGAAGATTAATGACAAATGTGTCAATATTTTATTTCGTTACAGCAGACAAGATTTCGAATGAACGGACAGACGAACAAACAGCTATTACGTTATACACACCAAGGCGTTATATTTGTTTGTTTGCTTGTTTCATTTTACGCCTTTTTCCAACAGTGTTTCAGTCAAATAGGCGAGTAGTTTCCTAACCATCGTTCCTGGAGAGTTACACCAGTACTAGACTACCTTCCTCCGCGCTAAACTACCAAAGCCTCTCCCTGGGATCGAACCCACGCCGGCCAGAGAGGTAACTGGATTAGAAGTCATCGACTCTAACCCCTCGACCACGGAGGAGGTCTCCAAGGCGTAATAGTAGTATTCATAAGTCTCTTATGTGTGATTAGGTCAATCAATATTTTGCAATCGCAATACTTTCTGAAAAGGGGTCACTTTTATCATAGAATTATGACCAGGCAGTCGGTATACTTGAATGAAAATGATTAAGAATATTGACTTCCCAGGCACAATGTTTGTATGACCTCTATACACATTGTAAAGTGAACCACTCTTGGAAATGTAACCATCTCCCTATCCGGCCCAGACAAAGAGCACTTTAAGTAGAAACCACACACAAGCAATACTCAAGGTGAGAAATAAGTTACAAAACATGTAGTTCACCTACTATCGATACTGTTCAAATGTATGGGGAGCATGTAGCATATACCTGTACGTTTTTGGCTCTTTTGAAATTTTAATACTTCCACGTGACCATTCAGTATAGTATTTCCAATACGCAAAACCTAATTATTATCAAAATTAAACATTTCACCATTTCATTTACAAAAAAGTGGGGAAACTTTTCAAATTGGGATACTTTTTCAAATGGGAACACTTTTCAAAAAGGGGATTCTTTTTCAAACGAGGAAACTTTTCAAATCTGGATACCTTTTCAAATGATACAGCTGAGCTCTTACCTCGCCCACCTGACACTCGCGTGTTGATGTGCAATCCGTATAATTACGAACAGTGTTGTCGCAGTGGTAACATAACAGTGCTGAAAAATGTCGTTTAAACAGTTTGTCTTAGTTTGCCTTTCAAATGTTTCCTGATAAGACAGCTTATTACAAAGTATTTTATCGTATAACCGGTTTGTGAAACCAACCTTTAAAGCGGCCTTCAGCTCCTCTAACGATTATTTATGTGATTTTTTAAATAAATCGTTTCATATAATTGTCAGTTTAAAAGAATTAAGATGGAAAATGAAATCTGCCAACGATAAAATACATAAACATAAAGGAAACCCCTCGATACCTCTAATGTGCTGGTCCGCACTCTATAACAGTAAAGCCTACAATTCATAGACACGTTACTGCAGTAGATATGGCTATCAGGGACGCTGTTTTGAGGAAGGTTTATAACAGTGATATGATGCGCTTTTCAGAGATATAATTACCGAAATACTTTGTTTGAAACAACACAATTTTTTTTCAAACAGAAAATAAATATTGAAGGACAGAAAAATGAAGAAAAAATGGCTAAAAAAGTCACTTACGACATTTCTTGCAGAACTTTGGACAAACTGTACTAGCCATAGGTGAATCCTTACAAAAGTGTTGATCCTGTGACGTCATTGTTTGACAAGCCTTTACGTCTAAATCTTGACACATGCCGGCGCATTGTGATGCCAGAAATATACCTATAGAATAATGTTAACATGATATCAATTACGTTTTCTAAACCCTCATTTCAGTGCAATACCCTCCCCAGCTACCGTGCAATTTCGCTTTTGGATTAGATTAACAAAGTCCTAGGAAAGGTCCGACCCCTTCCCTCGCTAAATTCCAACTCACTTCACCGAGTAAAGCTGGGTGATCAATATAATTTTTGTATTAACTGTGAAATATTTCTTACTTCGATATTCTAAGGTCAATACAGAAACTCTGGATCGACACAGCAGATTAGTGCTGCTTTTATATAATTATATCCTTGTTTATTAATAAAGTGCCGATTTTATATATATCCTTGAATATTAATAAAGTGCCAGTATACAAAATTCAGTCAAACGAAGACACGAGGAATTCAGATGTAATAGTTATAGTATATGAAACGAGTTATTTACGAGGATATAACACTGGCTGGGGCGTTATCTGCTAAAAAATGGCGAGGCCGTTAGGCCGAGACATTTTGCAGAAACATCCCGAGATGTCGCCCAATTAACCAGTGTTATATCCTCGGAACTAACTCGTTTCATATAATATAACTGTTTTATCGTAATGGCATAATGTTTTCATTTTTTGTAACAGAAATAAATAAATTAATTAATTCATAAATTGATAAATAAAAAAATCGTTAGCTACATTACAGCTTTTTATGATAAGGCAGTTTTTTCAAGTTGTTTTCCCTGCCGCAAAAAAAAATAAAATAAAATAAACAAAATACACCCAATGTTAGAGACGAATTGTTGATTCAAGTTTAAAGGGCTTTTTTTTCAGTGGAAATAATTCATTCAGCGGATGTACCTTTTGATTAAATTAACTCAAATTTTATTGATTCCATTTTTTTTTGCAACTGGTAATGTTCGTTACCCCTGTCCCATTGTGAAAAAACACTGATATATACATGGTGCGAAAAAAACTCAACTGCTATATAGCAGTCGAGCTTTTTTACCATACGAATCAACGAACAAACTGTACTGCTATATATCAATCCAGTTTTCAAATGCTCATTGAAGTGTACTGAGTATAATGGATAAGTAAGAACAAAGAAAACGTTCGAAACCATGCGACAAATTCGAGTTATTGTTATAATGAGTTACTTACATAACGTTAACGTTACTACTAGTGCAGCGGATTTTATGCCGTCCATACTACTAATGTGAATTGTACATGAGCTAAGCTTGAACTTTTCAATAGATAAGAATCTCTGCAAATGTGTAAGTGCACGCTCTCTATTTATAGACATAAACTGTTTACTTACTTGCAAGAGAATACTTATGCGACTACAGGAACATTTAGATGCCGTACTTTCTCTTTGATGTCATTCATTCCGTAGGCTTTTGTGTGGCTATTTTTCTGTTATGAATGGGGAGAACAATGGAGTACTGTCTCAATAGAACTTCAGTGTGTCCGTCCGTTTGTCCGTCACACTCTTGAGAAAGATTTTGAGATAGTGAGAGGAATTGAAGTGTCATAAAACCATAACTCTACATTGCTAGGCTTTTTAATTATCTCCCTTCTTAGTTATCAATGATGCCTGAGACTAGTAGATACGTTGCAGGGCCTTTCAGCATATAAGCAACGAGAGAGTGGAACTAGTGCAAATGGAATACGGCTGATTTGATGCCGTCCACTGTCTTACCTTGCGCAACACTATCTCAATTTATTCCAATTGGCAAGTGTTCGTTGGAAAAATGATTGATTATAAATTAAAGTTTTACAATGCACAGTTTTAAAGGATTTAGAGTGTCTGTTTATCTGGTTTTCAATAATATTATTTGTCGCACAATTCTCAAAAATCTTAACTTTCACTCTGCGTTTATTGACTAGTACTTCGACAGGCGTCATGAAGTCTTGGCAAGGCAGGGATGGCACAAGCCGCCGACCACCTTGTAAAACATCGTCAGTCTGTTGGCTTTCCTTCTCGGATTGAAGGTAGTTTCAGGTCTTGAAGCATTTGTGTGTTAAGCTTGTCAACGTCTCTCTGGAGGTATGGATCCCAGACGATCGTACTCTTCCAGGGTAGAGCGTACCAGAGACAGAAATGCTGTTTTACGACAAGATTCAGGGCGTTTTTCAGGTTCCTTCTTAGAAATCCTAGGGTTGGGTTTGCTTTAAATTCTTGGTTTTCTTGCTTATATGCGTACTCCATTTCTGGTCGTCTGATATAGTGATTCCTAGATATGAGTTTTCTGGTACTTGTTGAAGGATGTGGTTGTCCATTCTGGTTTAAATTTCTTTCGTCCTTGATGAAGACGGACTTGAATTGGTCGACCAGGATCTGGGCCTTCTTTTTACCATTGTTGACAAGTTTTCCCGCCTTCTTGAGGGGTGCCACTCCAACACTATCACTATCTTGTCTTCTGGATTTGACATATATACTACCAGAATGGTTTTGAGTGATTCTCTTCAAGTCCTTTCTGAATAGTGATGTTGATGTTGTTGATCTCGGCTTTCTTGAAAGCTATCTTGCATTCACGTTGATATACGACTTAAACAGTCCCCACCGTTTGGTTTGCTAAGCGTGTTTGTACAACCTGGACTTCCGACTTATCATTTTCTTAAAGTCATTCTTGAGCCAGGGAAGTGATTGTCGTTTTTTACTGAGTTTGGATGGAATCTTAGTAGTCATGGACTTCTCAGAATATCCATAGACTTTAAACAGAAGTTTGAGTTTTACCTGCTTCATCAATAACAGCCTTTGAGAGGTCTTCCAGTATGTTTTCCCAGCTTGCTTTAGATTAGAGGAAGATTTTCCGTCACAACCATAGCGTGATCACTTATACCTGGGACAGAAGAAGTTTTTACCAATGAGGTTGTTCGTGAAAACCAGGTCAAGCATGTTATTATCTCGAGTTGGCTGGTTGTGTAACGCGATGTTTGATGGAGATATAAATCATCCCTATTAGCTGCACCCTTGTTGACAACCATATTGGACCAGTCTTTGTCTTGGCAGTCAAAGTCACAGCCAAATTGATGCTCGTGCTGAAGTGGTTAGTCCATGTAGAGATTCATCAAGTTTACGGATGTCTTTTATATTTCTGTGAGGAATATAGGAGTAAATATAGAGATTCTTGCTTTTCCACGTCTTAATCTTCGACCACACTACCTCTCAGTCCGTTGAGCGTCCACCGACCGTACGTCCATAGTAAGGTTGTCTCTTGCAGTAGTGAACACACCTCCTCCGACACCAGATAACCTGTCGTTACGGTGGAATGTCAGCTCAGGTGGGAATATATCACTTGACATTATGGTGTTCTTGTCGGGATCTTTCCCAGGCTTCAAACCTTTCAACCATGATTCTGGTCCGCATCAGGTCAGGTTTGATGTACTGTAGTGCGGCGTTGAACTCTGATCTGTTAGTACGAACGCTACAGCAGTTGACTGTTAGTAGTCAGACGTTGGACTGGTTGTGAGGAATGCCATGTTCTCTGTTGTTGGGAGTAATGGTGTGCTGCGGATGACGATTTAAGCCTGCGTTTCATGGCAGGGTTGGCAAGACATGGGCTACAAGCATCAATGGGACTGAAGCAGGAAATAAGTAAGAGAAAATGCAGTGTCTATGAACCATAACTACATTTCTTAGTTTATGATACTTAACTAGGTTTACCCATATAAAAACTTTAGAGATTTTGAAGACATTTGATTAAAACTTCACAGTGATAGATACCATTTTCAGAACCTCCCGGTTAGCTCAATAACCAGTGCGTTGGGATGTGATTCGGGCGACTCGAGTTCATTTCCCGTTTGGTGCAGATCACTGTCGTTGTGATTGATCATGAAATCCTTTCTACGGTCATTCGTGTTCCTCTACTCTGGCATGTAAAGAAGTTATCAGTTCTTTACGAAAGTGAAGGCAACTAGTACTGGTTAACTGCTTGACAGCCTGACGGGAAATATGCGGTGGCTAAAGTAAGCTCTGATGAATTCAACGTGGCTTATGTCGTGATCCGGAGTGAAAACTACCAATAGGAAGTGCAGTGTCAAAGAACTATACATGTAGCATTTTTTAAAATTACCAACAGGAAGTGCAGTGTCAAAGAACCATACTACATGTATCATTTTGCTTAATTTTTGTTGTACTTCTTTTATAATTGTCCGGAGTGCAACTCACACTATCATAATCAATTGAAACTTCACGCATACATGTATATAAACACTAGTGAGTTTAACTCTACATTACTTAATTTATTCATTACTTTCTTTATGTTATTAAAAAATGTTTGTCCGGAGAATAACTTGAAAAATATTGAATGAATTTGAAGAAATTGAGAAAGTACACTAGTGCAATGTACAAAAGCCATGAATCTACCTTTGTTAAGTGAAAGGCAATAACTCTTAACAAAACTACAATGTAAATACCAAAACCAAATACACGACATCCCAGGTGCACAATTTCACATGCTGATAAACTTTCCTGTCAAGTTTGTTGACTCTAGCTCAAACACTTTGAGCTAATAATACACAGCATAGGAATACACACATGCATGGACGGACAGATATGGGCAATTCTAAATGCCCCCCCCCCCAAAGAGTGGGGCATATTTATGTCATACTTTTTTGTCATATCTAGTTGTCAAGAAAAATAGCTTAGCATGTCATCTAAAGGAACATGTGTGTCATGCCTGGTTTTAAGTTTTGCTTAAGGGACAAAAGTCACAAAATACATGAAATTTGTTATTTTCCAGAGATAATATGACACATGTTTATCTAGAGAAGTGACCTTGTAAGAAAACAAGAGGGCCATGATGGCCCTGGGGTCGCTCACCTGAACATAGGCCCTCAGGGCCGGGCCAGTTTAAACCAAAGGGCTTTTATTTGAACAAACTTGGAAGACACCCATTAGAAGATATTTCATGATGTTAAGATTTTACTATACACAAATTATGAATAACAATGACTTTTGCCCCCCCCCCCCTCCCCCTGGCAGGACCAATTTTAACCCAAGGGCTTTTATTTGAACAAACTTGGTAGACATCCATTAGAACATGTTTTATGCTAAATATCTCTAGCTCTTTGGGTTCTTTAATAGAAGATTTTTAACTTTTTACTCTATGTATATAGGGAAAATCAATGACCCCTGGGACGGGGCCAATTTTGACCCCAGGGCTTTTATTTGAACAAATTAAATAGACACCCATTAGAACATGTTTTATGCTAAATATCTTAGCTCTAGCTCTTTGGGTTCTTTAAAAGATTCTTTTTTAAGTTTTTGCTTTATGCATATAGGGAAAATCAATGACCCCCTGGGGCGGGGCCAATTTTGACCCCAGGGCTTTTATTTGAACAAACTTGGTAGACACTGATAAGAAGATATTTCATGCTTAATATCTTAGCTCTAGCTCTTTGGGTTCTTTAAGAGAAGATTTTTTAAAGTTTTTACTATATGCATATAGGGAAAATCAATGAACCCTAAGGCGGGGCCAATTTTGACCCCAGGGCTTTTATTTGAACAAACTTGGTAGACATCCATTAGAACATGTTTTACACCAAATATCTAAGCTCTAGCTCTTTGGGTTTTTTTAGAAGAAGATTTTTTAAAGTTTTTACTATATGCATAAAGGGAAAATCAATGACCCCCTGGGGCGGGGCCAATTTTGACCCCAGGGCTTTTATTTGAACAATCTTTGTAGACACTTATTAGAAGATGTTTCATGCTTAATATCTAAGGTCTAGCTCTTTGGGTTCTTTAATAGAAGACTTTTAAAGTTTTTACTATATGCATATAGGGAAAATCAATGACCCCCTAGGGCGGGGCCAATTTTGACCCCAGGGCTTTTATTTGAACAAACTTGGTAGACATCCATTAGAACATGTTTAATGCCATATATCTAAGCTCCAACTCTTTGGGTTTTGTAGAAGAAGGTTTTTTTAAGTTTTTACTATATGCATATAAGGAAAATCAATGACCCCCTGGGGCGGGGCCAATTTTGACCCCAGGGCTTTTATTTGAACAATCTTGGTAGAAACTTATTAGAAGATGTTCCATGCTTAATATCTTAGGTCTAGCTCTTTGGGTTTTTTAGAAGAAGATTTTTTTAAGTTTTTACTATATGCATATAAGGAAAATCAATGACCCCCTGGGGCGGGGCCAATTTTGACCCCAGGGCTTTTATTTGAACAATCTTGGTAGACACTCATTAGAAGATGTTTCATGCTTAATATCTTAGGTCTAGCTCTTTGGGTTCTTTAAAAGAAGATTTTTTAAGTTTTTACTATATGCCTATAGGGAAAATCAATGACCCCCTGGGGCAGGGCCAATTTTGACCCCAGGGCTTTTATTTGAACAATCTTGGTAGACACTCACTAGAAGATGTTTCATGCCAAATATCTAAGCTCTAGCTCTTTGGGTTATCAAGAAGAAGATGTTTAAAGTTTTTTCTTTTGGTTGCCATGGCAACCAGAGTTCTGCATGGAATGGAATTCTTTGAACAACTTTGTTAAGGCTTCACACAAGGAACATCCCTGTGAAGTTTCATTATGATCTGCCTTATGGTTTCAGAGGAGATGTCGTTTGAAAAGTGTGAACGGACGACGATTGACGGACGACAGACGACGGAAGAAGAGTGATCCCAATAGCTCACCCTGAGCATATGCTCAGGTGAGCTAAAAACAATAAAACACAATTCTTCTTCAATGTTTATTTTGTGTAACAACCATAACAATTAAAAAATTAAACTTCATTAATTTCTTAACTTTCAAATGCATCTCCATGTACATTTGTATATTGTTTATACTTGTCTATATCATGCTTATTGCAAATCATATTAATTCCTTATTTTATGCCAATATTCCTATTTAATATAATTTCATACACATGAGTTTGTGATTATGATGACTTATCTAATTAAGGTTAAATATTAACATGCTTTTCTTTAAATCCAAGACAAAACTTGCATTAATACCTGAACAAGCTGGTTCTAAAATGATTGACAGACACACTTGCTCCAGACATGTAAGAAGTTTAGCTTAGATATCTTAAAACCAGTCACTATATTTTTTATTTCTATTCATTTGAATTGGGTTTTCAAGTCACACAGACAGTGAATTAAGTACTCCAATGCCTTTCCAAGCATTATTTCATGTAAAAGAGAGCCACTGATGTTCCATAAGCTCACATAAAAGAATTGGAACCCCAGTTAAATGAGCATTAAACCTCAAGACTTTAACCCCCTCATATCTTTGAAACTCCCTGATAGGATTCAAACACACAGTAATGAGGAGTATTGATTCCACATAAAAGACTTTAACTAGATGTAACATCTCAATCAGTAAATTAAATACACTTGAACCTAGTCCATTGAAGTTCATTCATTTACCTAACCAACAGTAAATATAATTAGGTACATATTTTCTTCACTAACAATATCTATAAATGAAAAACATTTTCACAAGTAAAAACAAACGCTTGCACAATAAGCAATATTCATACAGGAAAAAAATACATGAAAATCTGACTTATTTGCACCCATGAAGTATATTGGTTTTTATACAAAGCTTTAGGTTTCAAAGGTTAGACAATGTTTTACATCAACATAAAATGGTGACATTTTTCTTATATTAAATCGTGCTTGTTAGTGTTTTAACACAAAGCTGTTGTGGTAATCTTCATCTATATGCACATTAACCAGTTTGGCTTTTAGTTTCAAATAATATTTCTCTTGATGATGACAATTGCATACTGATTTTTTGTATGTTAGTTTTAGTTTAACAGCCTGTTAACGTATTACTTGTCATATCGTGCCACATTGGAAAATAAAGATTTCAGATGGTGATTATTGTAAATATGAGATGTATTTCCCAAACATAAGTATCAGTTCAATCAGTTTATCTTCTGTCTGTTTTTCCCATTTTTCTTTTACCAGAGAACAAATGCTTGGGTTTCATATCGAGAACACGTCTGTCAGCCTCCCCCTTCCTAGCTTCCATATTGAAAGATTTCTGTGCTTTTCTACCAATCTTCTTCACCTTTTTAGCCATCTAGAATGGATAATTTTAAAACCATTTATAACCAAAATTGGATAATTTTAAAACCATTTATAACCAAAATTTACACAATCAAATTTTCAATTTTGACAAATAGGAAAATACACAATACTGTTAATGCATTTTAATGAATTTACATGAATTTACACTAAAATTGTTCAAGTACGCTTGAAATTTTCGAATCTGTAGAGAGAAAAAGACATTTTTATAGGTCTAGGCTTAAATAAGATTCTACATTCAATTGAAACTGAAAGTCAAGATTAATGCTAGAGCTCTTTCTGAATTAAACTGAATATCAATACCAAAATAGCCAATAGAAAAACAGGTGCATCCTTTAATGAACACTTAAAAAAAACACTTTTAATGCACACACAGTTAATGAACTATTTGTTCTGACTGTTTATTTTAACATATTTGTGTGGATATAGTTTAAACTTACTGTTGCATCTCGTACGCCAGATTGATCGCGTGGTGTTCTTGATGAACTACGTGCGCGTGACTGGGCAAGTGACTCGGATGGTTCCCTTTTCCTCTTCAATGTTCGGCTCGCACTTTTAGATCGCTCTCTACTGTAGTGTGTCTGAAATTGTTAACATTTATGTTTAACTGTAGCAATAACATTGTTATAAACAAAGCATGTCTAAATTTAACAAGCAATTATCATAGTATTGCAAGCAATCCATAAGTCCCCTACCGGTTAGAACCCCAGCAAAATTCTGATGGGCCATTGGCCATTCAATTTTACCAGTGAATGAATGACATGAATGAACTTAAATCTTTTGAGTTCTAAGTTTGTCTATTTCACAGTAATGTGTTAAGTTTCCCTGCCTTGTAAGGAAATTATGTTTATACAACCTTGTCATATTATTACGATGTGGGATTTTAAAGTAAATCCTATAAGGAATGAAGAAGTTGGAGTAAAATATACCAATTTCTTGAAAAAAATCTAAGTACAAGGGGGACATAATTCTGGAAATAGTCTTGCTAGAGTATTTAACCTTCTCAAAAATGTTGAGTGATTATAAGAAACATATATATGAAGTTTGAAGTAGATACATTAGGAAATAAAGAAGTTATTTAAAAAAGACGTTTTTTATCATAAAAATTCTAAGTTCAAGGGAGGTAATACTGATAATTTTTGTGCTAGAGTTGTAAACCTTGTCACATATGATGTGGTTGATGACCAAAAACTTCTATTTAAAGTTTGAAGTAAACACCTTAAGAAATAAAGAACTAATAGTGAAAAAGCTGAAAAATTTAAATCAGAAGTCTTGAAATTCAGGCTATTTGTTGCAATAGCAACCAGAATTTTTAACATAGGAAGAAAAGAAAAAGATGTGCATAATCTGCAGACTGCCATCTATCCATATTTCAAGTTTCATAAAAATATTTTCAGTACTTTTTGAGTTATCACTGGATCCAGTTTATGTGTTAAATTTGCCATATTTTCAGACTATTTGTTGCCATATCAACCAGAATTTTCAACATAGGAAGAAAAGAAAAAACTGACAGACAGACGGACGGTTAAACCGGTAGGGGACAAAAAACAAGTTCATCTGAGAACATGTGTAAATGTATATATAGAGATAAGGTTATATATATATATATATATATATTTAGTGAACACAGATGCTAGTCAGCGACGATACACCTTGAATTATATTATTTGCTTAGTTTCGTTGAGAAGCAACTTTGGCCGGACTTTCAAATATAATATATCATACATACATTAATACATAAAACATGAAAGATTTCTTTGAACATGATTACATTGTGTGTTTAAAATGTCATATATATAAGCACAGGTCAGACATTATTGCCACCTGATTTTATGTTACAGATTTTTCACAAATATCTTCTAGTTTATTCATCTTCAAAATGATCATTCTTCCTATAAATTGTTATAATAAAATTGTTTATTAATACATGTAGTTATTATAATAATATGGATGTTGGCATGACACAGCTACATTTTTTTGATAATTCATGCTAGTTACAACTGTTAACCATTTAGATTGTGATGTGTTTATGGCAATTTTACATCTTAACTCTGTATGAATAAATAGTTTTGCTATCATTAACAGGTATATAAATATGACTGGACCGATGTAAAACTTTCAATCTCCTATATCAATGCATATAAGTAACTATAACAACTGTAAGGTCAATTGTCTATGCCAGTATCTCTGTCACCTGAATCATAAATGTTAGAACATTTACCTCATCTTTGTTTTCTATCTCTACACCCAGAGCCTCCATACTTTCCTCCATCTTTTTAGAATCAATTTTCTTTGCTGTTCTAGGAACTCTTGGGCGTTGTATACGTCTCTTTTCTCCACTTTCTAACGTTATTATCTGTCTCTTATTACGAATCCTGTAATAGAACCAAATTAATGTTTTTACAGACAAATATTTGTTGTAAGTAATAACAAACTAGAAATGTGTCATCATGCCACTGATGCCCCCGCATGCAGCCAAAATTTCAGATGGTGCATTAATTATTTTTTTCATTTTAAGTTCAAAGCCCTTAAAACTTTAAAATGTTAACACAAACCATTTTCATACAATGTTCAAGACACTGAAATTATTCAGTCTTAACCTTTTAAAAATAACATATTTCATATTTGTAGCCAAAATAATGGCTAAAAGTATGAGTGCTGAAACTGAAAGTACAAAATTTTTCCAACATTCAGGAAAGATAAGTTTGTCTAAAATCATTGAACCACAACAAAATTCATACTTAAACTGCTTATTCCTAAGATGTATCTATATTATTTTCAAAGTGAAAGGGACATAACTCTGCAAAAAAAATCATCAAACCATGACCAAATTTCAACTTGACCTGCCCATTCCTTTGACATATCCATATGTCAAATTTAAGTTGAATATGTAACACTGTTGGGTAGATAATGAACAGAAACTGTAAATTTCATATTATTTTCAAAGTGAAAGGGGCATAACTCTGCCAAAAATCATTGAACCATGACCAAATTCCAACTTGGCCTGGGCATTCCAAAAATATATCCATATGTCAAATTTGAGTTGAATGTGTTGTACTGTTGGGGAGATAATAAACGGAAACTGAAAATTTCATATTACTTTCAAAGTGAAAGGGGCATAACTCTGCCAAAAATCATTGAACCATGACCAAATTTGAACATGACCTGCGCATTCTTTTGACGCATCCATATGTCAAGTTTGAGTTGAATGTGTTGTACCGTTGGGAAGATAATGAACGGAAACTGAAAATTTCACATTATTTTCAAAGTAAAAGGGGCATAACTCTGCCAAAAATCATTGAACCATGACCAAATTCGAACTTGGCCTGTATTTTCTAATGACATATCCATATGTCAAGTTTGAGTTGAATGTGTTGTACCGTTGGGGAGATAATAAGCGGAAACTGAAAATTTCATATTATTTTCAAAGTAAAAGGGGCATAACTCTGCCAAAAATCATCTAACCATGACCAAATTCGAACTTGACCTGTATTTTGTCATGACATATCCATATGTCAAGTTTGAGTTGAATGTGTTGTACCGTTGGATAGATAATGAACGGAAACTGAAAATTCACATTATTTTCAAAGTAAAAGGGGCATAACTCTGCCAAAAATCATCGAACCATGACCAAATTCGAACTTGGCCTGTATTTTCTAATGACATATCCATATGTCAAGTTTGAGTTGAATGTGTTGTACCGTTGGGGAGATAATGAACGGAAACTGAAAATTTCATATTATTTTCAAAGTAAAAGGGGCATAACTCTGCCAAAAATCATCGAACCATGACCAAATTCGAACTTGACCTGTATTTTGTCATGGCATATCCATGTCAAGTTTGAGTTGAATGTGTTGTACCGTTGGGGAGATAATGAACGGAAACTGAAATTTCATATTATTTTCAAAGTAAAAGGGGCATAACTCTGTCAAAAATCATCGAACCATGACCAAATTCGAACTTGACCTGTATTTTGTCATGACATATTCATATGTCAAATTTGAGTTGAATGTGTGCAACCGTTTTTAAGATAATGAACGGAAACTGATGATGACGGAATGACAGAATGACGGAAGGACGGAAGGATGGAAGGACGGAAGGACGGAATGACGGAACAGGGTAACACTATATGCCCTGGCCATTACATGGCGGG
Source organism: Ruditapes philippinarum (assembly GCF_026571515.1). Lineage (NCBI taxonomy): Eukaryota > Metazoa > Mollusca > Bivalvia > Venerida > Veneridae > Ruditapes > Ruditapes philippinarum. The sequence goes on from NW_026865939.1 coordinate 71,889, forward strand.
GGCATAAAAATCTTGCTCTAAAATGTTAATTTACATAACAAGGTTTTAATTATTTCAACTATTCCATTTAATGTGAGTGGCTGTAGACTTCTTAAGCACTTATTCTGACAGAAAGTTAAAGGTGATTTACTCAGTTCGTGACTATGTTTCTAGGAATATTACCACTATCAATACTGGTAAGTTATCAGAAGCAGTACTGACAGTGATAAACAAGAGCGATCAGTAATCACATGTGTCGCCTCATGATGGCCAATTTCATGTTGGGACAAATTTTGTGACAGACGGACAGACAGACGGACAGTGCACAACTAGACTAACCACTTTGTACTGATCATTCCTGTAAAGTTTGGATAAAATTTCACCAGTAGTTTATGAGGAGTAGTCCGGACAAGCTTTTGCGTATCTGGCAACACACAGAAAAAAACACCTTTTTATCAAAGGGCCATAACTCGGCCAAAAATCATTCAACCGGAAAACCCGTGTAATATGCGCAAGGACTTGAGCTACAGATCAATCCTGTAAAGTTTCATTGAAATTGCATAAGTGGTATAAGAGAAGTAGTCTGGACAAACTTTAAAAATAAAAATTATTAAAGGGCCATAACTCAAACAAAAATCATTGAACCGGAAAATGCTGACAATATGCACAACTAGACTTGGTACTGATCATTCCTGTAAAGTTTGGATGAAATTGCACCAGTAGTTTATGAGGAGTAGTCCGGACAAGCTTTTGTGTATCTGGCAACACACAGAAAAAGAAACCTTTTTATCAAAGGGCCATAACTCGGCCAAAAATCATTCAACCGGAAAACCCGTGCAATATGCGCAAGGACTTGAGCTACAGATCAATCCTGTAAAGTTTCATTGAAATTGCATTAGTGGTATAAGAGAAGTAGTCCGGACAAACTTTAAAATTAAAAATTATTGAAGGGTCATAACTCTGACAAAAATCATTGAACCGGAAAATCCTGACAATATGCACAACTAGACTTGGTACTGATCATTCCTGTAAAGTTTGGATGAAATTGCACCAGTAGTTTATGAGGAGTAGTCCGGACAAGTTTTGTGACGGACGGACGGACAGACGGACAGACAGACAGACAGACAGACAGACAGATGGACAGACAGACGACGGAGAAGTGATCCCTATATGTCGCCACTACTCCGTAGAGGCGACACAACAAAACCTATGATACACATTCAAGTCTGAGGAGATATAAGCTTATATGAGCTGCGCCACGACAAAACCAACATAATGGGTTTGAGACCAGCATGGATCGAGACCAGCCTGCGCATCCCCGCCGTCTGATCAGGTTCCTTGCTGTTCGTTATCAGTTTCTCTACTTGTTATAGAGTTTGTAAGCGAACAGCATGGATCCTGATCAGACTGCGCGGAGGCGCAGGCTGGTCTGGATCCATGCTGGTCGCAAACGTATTACGTTGGTTTTGTCATGACGCGGCTCAATTATTATGATACAAAACTCGAGTGTAATAATTCTATGACACCATCATTCAACCCTTTATTTAAACTTTAGTTATCATATTTGTCTAATATGAAGTAATTCTTTTAAAACTCCGAATCACCCATTCAATTTAGGAGAAATACTTTTGTGATTTTATTTATCTATGAATTCCACACTTTACTTACTTGGCAGCAGTTTTACGTAAATCTTTCATTTCTTCATCTTCCTCACTATCATCATCGTCATAGTAACCAGCCTTCTCTCTTAACTCCTCCTCCTTCTCTAATGCATCCAGTTTCTATAAATAGATCAAATTGCATTATATACGGTATAGTCTTTTTACTATCTCAAGGCATTTCGTTTTGGCATTCAGAGAATTATTTAGCATGCTAAATCAAAACACTGAATGCACTGATACTGTGCATAACTAAAAAGGATTAAGTCTTACCTAAAAATAAATATAAATACCATATGTACATATAACTTCTATGCTATTTAAATTAGCTATTTTAAGCATACAAGTGCATATTAAAATAAAACATCAGGAATGTATGCGCAACGTCAGGTCATTAATTTACTCATCTTTTCTGAGTACCTTTTTCATGTTCATGTGTATAACTCAATAATGATTTTTTTTATCTATATAGCGGATATGACATTGAATTAAATTAAAATCTTCAAAACAGATTTTGATAAAAAGATGAACAAATCAAAGTACCTCCATAATTTCAGGATCAATAAAGTCCGCAACATTGTGTCCCTCCCATATCTCGGGTAAAACATCATATTTCTCCTCCTCATTAGGTAAGTCCCATGTTTCTGTCAGATACAAACAATTTGTTACAATCAGCTTTCTATAGTTCACACCTATATATGTGAGTCTATGTTCATTATTACTACAATAACCTTGATTTTCAAAGTTATTTGTTTTGTAACCGACACATTTTTTTTGAAGACCCAAAGCAGGGTGATTTTTTGTTTGTTTTGATCAACTTTCACACACGATTCAAGTCACATATTGACTTTTCAGCTTAACTGGCATAGAAAAACCTCAGGGGTGACCCTGCTTGCAGTATTTCAGGCAGAAAAACACTCTCAAGTAGGACCATCAACCTTCTGTAAGCTAACTCTGTTACTTCCTGATACGAGAGATTTCAAAATTCCTGGAGGTTTTCAAACCCACTGCCAAGAACTAGCCAGGAAGGCTCCAACTAAAAAGGTTATGACTAAAAATTAAGTGTACTGCTTATAGACAAAAATATAACTAGTAATGTCTTATAATTTTCGGTAACCCTGAAGTTTAACCTGCCTATCCCAAACACAAATACCTAAGAAACATGCTCCATTTAAACATGCTTCATAATGTCATAAAACCTTTGTCCAGTAATAAAGAAAACATTAGTCTATAAATATAACACATAACCCAATAATATTTAATGAAAACTTACTTCTAAGATCAAGTATGTAGTCATCTCCTTCCTCCATTTCAATATCACGTTCCTAAAATATAAATATACATTCTCCAATATATGAGAATAGGGTGTCATGCAAATTTCAATGGTAATTATTATCACTTAAAATAATAATTAATATGCAAAAGCTATACAAATTACAATTTCAATTTTCTGCACATAAATAGCTAAAAAGTAAAAGCTGTCAGTAAGAGTGTGCTCTAATATTCTCAATGGTTGATATAAAACAAGAACCTGGATAATGAAGAATTTTATAAATTCAAAAGGCCATAATTCGGTCAAGTCTATATTTGAGTAATATGTCTTGGGCAGTGACCTATTATGCTCTCAAAGAAGTGTTTTAAGTTGGAACCCTTCGCTTTAGTAGTTTTGGATACACCAATTGGCATGCAAAAACTTAAAAAACTTATCTGAAGTGTGAAGGCAATGCAAACACCAGGAAGAGTACATTAGGTCTTCCCTCAAAACCAACTTGTTTTGCATTGGTTTTCTGTAACAGTTTAAATACTTTTTTTTCATAAAAGCATAAGTAAATTAGAATTACCAATCGCCTTTTTTCTCGTTCAACTTCCATAGCTTGTCTCTTTTTCTGCACTGCCTCCGGTATAAATGCTGGTCTGTCCTGCAGACAAATAAATATACTTCCATATGCTTTCTAAATATGTTTGCTTGTTTGGCTTTAAAAAATATCTTCAATTCTTCAATATAAATATTGCATCTGGTATCCACTCAGTGAAATATATTTCTATCTTACATGTAAACAAACAAATATCCTCTATATAATTTCTCTTGTCTCATCCAAATGCATTTAAAATCATATCATAACTTAAAATCTGATTTCCGAAAACATACATGTATAACTAGATTTAATGCAATAACTGAAAGGAACATACATGTATAACTAGATTTGATACAGTAACTGAAAGGACCATAGATAACAGAACCACTTACCTTATGGTCTCTCTTCTGTGGTACAGCAACATGTAAACGGTTAGCAATATCATTGACTTTCTTTGTTTTTATCTTTGTTTCCACTCTGTGTGCTAATAGCCGATCACATGCCTGAAAAATATATACACATATTAATATATCATCAAAATTATAATGAAAAACGATCTGACTATTCTTATGGTACAGTCAAACCTGTTTTAAAGGCCACCTCTGAATAAAGATAACCCTGCAAATAAAGACTACTTTATGACAATGTCAAACAAATGCTACTTTATGACAATGTCAAACAAATGCTACTTTATGACAATGTCAAACAAATGCTACTTTATGACAATGTCAAACAAATGCTACTTTATGACAATGTCAAACAAATGCTACTTTATGACAATGTCAAACAAATGCTACTTTATGACAATGTCAAACAAATGCTACTTTATGACAATGTCAAACAAATGCTACTTTATGACAATGTCAAATAAAGGCTACTTTATGACAATGTACCATTGATAAACTGGAATAAAAATAACCTCAAAATAAACACCACTTGCATATAAAGATTATGTTTTTCTCTTCCTGGGTGGGGGGGGGGCTTTCTTCACAGGTTTGATTATATAAGCATGTCTTTATTGTTGTCCACAGTTAAGTGTGACACTTCTAAAGGAATGAGGTGGAAATTTGTTTGAAGTTTTTTGTTGTAGTGTGGGTAAAGCTTCTTTCATGAAAATATGTGCTGTACTCATTTCTGATGTTATGGTAGAAAATAGGACTAAATGTTGCTATGTGTATACACACATCTTGCACATCTGAATTTAAAAACAAGCAAATCATTGTGCATTACATGTATCTTTTCACGCAATAAGGCGCTCACACCTCCTTTAAGTCTTATTGATAGTTGTTAAATAGTAATTTTTGTAAGTAGTAAACAGCGTATAAAAAGAGAAATTTAAGCCAGCTGGGGTAAAATTTTAATAATCCTTATGTATGAAAACTTTATACTAACAGTATTAATACATAAAATAAACACTGCACTTATTGATCCATCAGCAGTCAATTGCCAACAAAAGATATCTCATGTATTCTGCAGTTGCTTGTGCCGTTTTATCATGTCCCAGAATTATACATACCTCATTTCTAAGCTCAATGACACCCTCTTCTGTTAATGTACTCATGTTCATTATAGGTATCCCTTCATCTTCAAAACTTTTAATCATATCCTGCAATAAAAGCATATCAATAAACAAACAAAGCTTTATCAATGTTATGGACCAAACAGGTTTTTTTTGTTATATATCAATTTTAAAAAGGCTGACCTCTCCAGTCACTCACAAAAGTTGACTGTGTTTTAAACCTGAAAAATCTGCTATAAAATGCAGTCAAAGATTGCAAAATATGGCATACTAGTTTACACACTTTTTCAGGACGGTGATATCCATGCCTACCTATGTAACTTTTTATTGACCTTGACCTTTTTCTTTAGATTGAAAACTTTGTTTCATGCAAAAAAAAGTTAAAAGAACTGTTTTAAATACTTGGTCATCCTGTCTGACCATTGTTGTTTGAAACCATAAAATAGTGTTATATGGAAATTACTAGCAGAAGTATTTTTACACGTTTCCTGATCAATATGACAAAGAACTCACCCTTTTATCTTCTGGAAGATCATCCACTTTTAATATGTCCACCTTGTTTACACACACTATCAGTGGCTTGTTTGCAAAGAGGGGTTTGATATTTCTGAATAAAGATACCTGAAATAATTCATATTCAATAATGTAATATACATAAAATATGGTTAAATACCTCTTTATATGTGAATAAGTGGCATGTACCAATCATAGCATCATGTTTGTAAACTAAACACTTTACTTTTTTTAAGGATTCAGGCATCAATTTAACAATTTAAAAGGTCATATGGCAACACGCCTTTCAACAGGGAAGGTAGGCCATACATACCATTTTCAAAAACTACATCTTTCAACTTTCAACTCTCCTTAAGGTTGATGAATAATTTCTTACTCTACATTTGATATTATTTAAAATTCTAAGTCAAAGTCAGCACCCTAGGCTATTAGTCAATAGAAGTCCTATCTATTTAGTAAAAAGCTTTTATGACATTCAACATTAATAACATCTAAAATGTATTTCAACCAATTTGAAACAAGGATGTGGAGACATAAGGTTTTTGTTTGTTTGTTTGATTGGGTTTAACGTCACATCTACACAGTATAGGTCATTTGGCGACATTTCAGCTTTCACTGGTGGAGAAAGACCTCAGGTGCCCCTGTGTGCATTATTTCAGGCACGAACAGGCACCCCGAGTAGAACCACCGACATTCCGAAAGCTAGCTGGATAGCTTCCTCACATGAAAGAATCGAATGTCCCTGTCGGGATTCGAACCCACAGCAGTGAGGGGCAAGACGTTTGAAGTCAACAACCTTAACCACTCGGCCACGGACGCCCCGAAACATAAGGTTGTTAATAGCTATAACATTTAAAATGCAAATTGGGAAATATTTCTTAATTTTAAATACTGGAAACCAATAGCAATCAGCAGCAACAGACATATTTCTTGACTAGTCTGCTTCTCTGTTATGGGATACATTTCTCTTTAATAAAAGTGCGGTCTTTAATGAAGGTCTAACTGTACATAACATTAGTTCAATACACTACCTGTTGTTCTATAGAATGTCCGCACTGTTCTGAGATGTCCATAACATAGAGAACTGCGGCACGTAAATGAGCGAGAGCTGTGATAGCCTGCATCTCTATTGTGTTTCTATCCTCAAGTGAATGATCCAGAATACCTGGTGTGTCTACAACCTAAATTACAACATTATACATATGTTAAAACTTTCAATATTTTTCTATGTCTGTACTTTTAAATGTTTTTTGTCAATGTAACATCATATTCTTACATTATGAACAGTATTAAGTTGTTATTTTCATGGATATACAAAATTGAGTAAAAAGTTCAAAATAAGCTTGCTAGAATACATACCTGCCATCTTAAATATTTATAATCAGTGTGACCAACAAACAGTGACTTTGTGGTAAAGGCATATGGCTGAACTTCAACATCAGCTCGTGTAATCTGAATAATAAATTACAATTGTAGGTATACGTTTAAAACAGCATAAACAACCATCAATCATTTTAAAAATTTGTCTTCAATAATTAAAGTCTTTTAATAATATAATATAAAGATAAACAATGGCAGAATGACAAAACAACTTGCAAGATGTTACTTCAAAAATTTCAGTTTGATTCAAGAGAAACTTCAAAATTATCTTAAAAACACAATTAACTCCCTCCTTTAAATTTATTGTAAATCATGTGAAATTAAAATTAAGCATTATTATACTGCATGTTAGTAACATCACTTTTCATCAGATGATATAATCCATGCATAAGACTGCTGTCAATTTATGAAGGAATTTCAGTTTATGCTCAAGGAAAGTAATTATGCCGTATTATAAATCAGACTTCAGGGCTCAAGCTAGGTTCAAAATTTAGGGAGAAGTCACTTCTCCCTCCAGCTGCTTTAGGGAGAAGTGGGGAGACTTTAGGGAGAAGTGAGGAGATTCATTTATCGATGTTTGTTGTATGTTATCGCAATTATGTTGACTCATTGTACATATCTTATTAAATGAATTGGAAATGTGTTACAACAGAATATTCAATTTTAATTTAAAAGTAGTTTGAAACAAGTAATAAGAATGAGCATCATGTAATGCAACCATTGCATTAAATGAAGATAAAAATAGCCATAGTTGATTCCTATCATAGATCATATCATGGGTGGATTAACAGTTATTCCCTTCTGATTTACTATTAAAAAGCTTGCGCCGGACATTATATTCATATTCACTTATCTTGTAAAGAAAATGAAAGTAGATAACGAAAGAAACGATCTTTAATTTAACTTCATTTGTAATAAATACAGTGTAATACGCCGTCAATTTTATCAAATTTAACTCGTCGACAAAAAAGGTTATCATAACTTTCATTTAAAATGACCGTTACAGTTATATGACGAGCGGTCCTCTTAATTCTGACAATCATTCGATAGTGAAAATTTAATTGACGTTTGATCCCTCCATCATAAATAATTGTTACGGGTAGTTGTATGTTAGCGATTTAATGATTGGTTTAATAATGTCGCCTCGATTAAAACGTGAATTACGATTGGTTTCTCGCACGTATCGGTAATCTCGCCGTGGGCGGAGTCTAATTGTTCCTCGAGTGTCTGTTAATTAGACTTTTATGACATGTTGGTAAACAAATGGATTAATGACATTTCGCGTTGATTGAGATGCATGACAGTCCCTTTTTCCGGCGGCGAGGGTAAACAAAGCAAACACACACAACATGTTATTCAGTTATTGTTATTGTTGGTAATTTTCAATAATGGATCAATAAAATCGGGCGACTTCATCTTCGCTTTTATGTAGGATGTCGGCGAAGTCAGACGGAATTCGGCGACTATTTCGCCCGAATCGCCCACTAGCTCGAGCCCTGGACTTATTAACATTTCTGTCATCAACTCATGTTCATCATACAAATATTTAACTACCTAAGAACTGTCATTCAGCAAAGTGCACAAAAAGTAAGTATATGTATCGACTAACAACAATCTGACTAAAGTTCAGATCTACATGTTTCTGTTATGTAGATCTGAAGACGGCCGTATATGTTTCACCTTTATAATTCGATTTCCCAAGAAAATAATTTTAGCCATGCAATCAAACCAGTTTGAAGAAGTATCAAAATACCATTATACATGGAAGTTAAACAAATTGTTGATTTTTGTTAGAAAAAAAATGTTTGAAGTAACTTTGAACAAATTACTTAGAGTTAATTTTTAATGGGAAAAATTGTTTAGCCAGTTTAGGGCTTTATGGACAACGCCATGTTCGTTCTCGAAATTGTGAAAATTACCTAACAGTATTGGTTTTCCCAGAGTAAAAATTATAAACCACATCGCTTACTTAATTATGAAAGCTCAATGATGATTGGCTGTGTGAATAGTTGCCAGAAATAATTTTGTATATGGTCACGTTCAGATCTAAAAGCGGAGGGTTATTTAGAGCTGATTTTTATCAGATTGGGACTAACAACTAAATAAATTTGTTACCTTGTTTATAAAACTGGACTTGCCAACATTTGGGAAACCACATATAAGTAATGTCCTAGTATTTGGGTCTATGGTAGGTAAACGTGACAGATGCTGTCTAACTTGCTCTAGATATTCCAAACTCTGTTTCTGCCTCTTCATTATCGTACACATTCTATTTATAGAACATACACAAACATATGTAGGATGAAATTTTTATGCTAAAATCCTTTAATAACTCAAGGAATAGATTATTAAGTTAAAATATATATAAAGTGATTGCAGAACAAGGAAGTTCATCTACTTTTAAATTTCGTCTGATTCTTAACATGTTTTCTATCTTTTCTAATAATATATATTGTGTTCACTTCACATTATATATATATATGTATAGAAATATCCCGAGAAATAGTTAAATGCTGAGTACACTCAATTTATGAGAAAAAGTTAAACTAGCTAAACAATTTTGTAAATATAAATTTGCTATCACTGAGCATACACTTAATGTTTTCCTATTCCTAATAGTAAAATATACCTCAGTGAATAAGAAATTCCACAGAATTCAATATTTTAACTTATTTAACTTTATCTTTTTCTATCAGATTACACACTTACCTTCCTAGTGCTGCTTTTTTTAGCTGTTTACATCTGTACAAACTATCGGCATACTTCATCAGCCTGACATAATCTTTAGCAACACTGTAAATATAAGACAAAGTCTATAGTACTTGTTCCCAACAAAAAGTTATGTTTAGTAACAGACTTACTAAAGGCAAGGTGCGTAACTATAAGCCTTAAATATGTTACTATAAGCCTTAAATGCAAGTATATATGCTTTAGATAACAAACAGTGTAAACACTATAATGTATCAATAATCAACATCACTATAATCTAACAAGAGATTTCTCCAGTACATTAATTACATATAAAAGACATAAATTAAGTACCCCTTATGTATTTTGTTGATACCTGGCTGAATAAAGACAATTGAATTGAGTAAATAATAAATCTGTTTTGTTTTTTACTTTAGGGATTCTGTATTTTTGCTTTTTTGTGTACAGTTTGTTACAACTTACTGCACATTGTGTATTTTCTGATTCAAAGGAAATAAGTCAAAAGATGTTTAACTGAATGTTCTCCATTATATTACAATATGGTCACTTTAATGTAATTTACATAAGAAGTGTTTCTATGGATGGTATTTCAAATTAAACGATAGCTCTATTCTGATAAAGAATTAGAAATCTACAAATATGATGAAACATAGAAAATGGCCGTAAGCACACCAAACAACAAAACACTTTGATGATAAAAATCAGAGGGTTGTCAAATGTATACCATTCTAGAATGGTGGTAAAAATCACAAGGCAATACACATGAAATTTTATATATTTGAAAGCCAGCTGTGATAATATCAGGACTATGCAGTCAGTATAAATCATGGCTTGCATGCAAGTAAGCAAATCAAAGCATTCTCATATTAAAATCTCTATCAATATGTAAAACTGGACAGTCCCAATTCAAAGCAGGAAAGATTTATTAAATGAACAGAGCATGGTTTAGTACATACTTATCAATAAGATGTCTTGCAGTATTGATCTGCCCTAAAGCCAGCTTGAAATGATCTTTGTCATATAATACGTTCATCAAATCAGCATAAAAGGGATGCACATCCTGAAATATAAGCAAAACAAATTTATAATCAATAGATGTTATCCTGAACTCGTCAAATGTGGTTTTTCCAAGCTAATCCCCTGCCACAATAGCTTCATGGTGCACAACCGTTCATAACAGATAAGTCCACTGGTTACACTTAAATGGAATTGGAGAAAAATAATTTGTTTAATTCAAAAATTAAAAGCTACATACAAATCTAAGATGTAAATTAACATTATAAAACTTAAGATCACATAGTGACAGAAATATAAAGTCATCCAGTAAACAATTATTTACCTGAATTTTAGACGATAACCTGATGGAACCTAAGGTTCTATGCCTTGAACATTATAGAACTTATATTTTTGGTAGCTTAATTATTCTTGAAATTTGAAAGCTCAAATCCCAGTCAAACTTAAAATGGGATGTTCTTAATATAAAGTTAGGCAAATCCATTAATTAACTTCACCTTGTCAATGGTAATGTTCTAAATATAAAGTTAGGCAATCCACTTAACAACTACAGTTGGTCTATGGTTAAACTTACTTCAAGCTTAGGGAAGTCTGTGATAATCTGTGTTAACTTATCATGGAAAGTCTGCTGAGAAAACTTGATTTTCCTCGTATAAAACTGTCTAATCCTCGAGATCTTGTACTGTTTGTGCACAACTGTTGGTGTTTTCCTCTGTGTTTTAGACAGCACTATATCCACAAAGTCCTATAAAACATAACAACTTTATGTGTTCAAATAGTTAAAATTTTATTCAGCTTTATTTGTTTTCATAATTATTTTATTTGTCTCACTACTCTTTGTTAGTTGTGTAATTTGTGTTTATCTAATACCAATTAAGCCTTGGTTATTTTATTATTTAATATCCTAACTTACTTTTGATCTCATCTGATCACTATTGATCTCATTATGATTATTGTCTTATTCTGTGATTAACATGTCATGTAAATGACCCATGGTTGGTAAATAAACTTTATTCTATTCTAACAATATAAATTATAATGTTGTTACTTCTCCTGGAGTTATAATCTTGCACAAATCATGATTAAGATCAAGTTTATCAGGAAGATGATAAAAAGTCAAATTGAATATGAAATATACTAATATCATTAATTTACTGGCCCGAACATCAGTTTTGAATTTATTCTACTATATACTTACAGTGATTTTTTTCACTGTATTTTACAGCCGAATAAAGGCTGTTTCCCCTAGCCAAAAATAGGTATATTTTCCCCTAAAAAGCTAATATTTTCCCCTAAAATGCCTCGTGCTCTTCCTTACCAGAACCATGATTTAATAGCATCTGACTTACTAGTATATCAGCTAGAAGACAGAAATCTGTCCCTATAGATAGCCTCTGCTATGAACCATGCATGTTAAATTAAATTGAAATCAATTTTTTTCATAAAATGTGCAGATAAATCCCATTTTCAGTTGTTGGAATTTGATCTCAGGTTTCCCCTTTTTCTGATTTATCATGCTGTATGTTCCCCTCCAGAAAGCCACAGGTTGTTTTAAAAACTGGGGAAAAAATCACTGATTTAACTAAATTTTCTTAAAATTTTCACTGGCCCAAACTAATTTTCACTGGACATGGGCTACCAGTCCAGTGCTAAATAGTAAATTTGATGAATGTTATTTACTTTTCAATTTTTTTCCATATTAAAAAACATTGTGATTTTTGAAAAATGCAACATTCAAATTTTTATTGAACACAATACTTATTAATTGGATCATCTCTAACTCAGAGACTAAATTAATTATTTTAACTTTAAAAAGAAACAATTTTAGCATTTTTGGCTCCCTTGCAAAGATAGAATTAAGATTAAATTAACCATACAAGTATGCAATAATTGTCACAGATAAAAGACAGTTTTTGGTGCGGAAGTGTGTCTGAAAACCAGTATATGTACATTTTCCAAGTATATTTACCATGCGTCAACCACTCGGTAAAGTTCTTTAGAGAATATATAAACAAACTCTATAATATATGGTATACACATAGTAGTTCGGGAACAGTCTTGTATCTCGGGGATTTTAATTCGAAGTTTGAGGTCAACAGCGATCGTACACGGGACAAGTTATTGTGTAATTTTTTTGCAGATACTAACTTTTTGCCGATTAATTGCACAGATATTTGTACTGGTGCAAATACTACGTTTGTTTCATATGACGGCAAAAATCGAACTTTGATAGATTTTATTTGTTTACCCATTGAGCTTACTGAGGATGTCGTGCGCTGTGAAATACTTGATGACAATTGTTTGAATGTGTCCACCCATAGACCAGTTCTATGCACCATAAATGTTCAGTTTCTCGGAAATGGTCAAGAAGATTTTACTAGAGGCGGTGATTTGATAAACTGGGCGAAATGCACACCTGAACAAATTGATTTGTATAATAACACTCTGTTATCAAATAGTTTTACAAGAAATTACATGTAATGATTTTGATCTCGACCCAGCATCTATTGATCGTGACCATGAAATAGTAGTAAGCTGTCTTGTGGACGGTGCAAACGCGACTTTACCAAAGCGACGCCCCGTTTCTTACTTGAAACCATATTGGAACGACCCACTTAAGCACTGTCATAGTGAAATGTCAAAACTCCGAGAAGAGTGGTGTAGACAAGACGGCCGCGTGGTCACGAGTGGTCGGCTTACACCGAATATAAGAACGCCAAACGTGAATTTCGGCGCATTCATCGACGTCGTGTTGCGGAGCACATGGCCGAGGAAAACGCGGAAGTTGATCGCACTGCAGAGGTTGACCCCGTGACCTTCTGGAAAAATACGAATAGGCGCCGAAAACCTAGTAGATCTTCTGCCAATTCCGGTATTAAATTCAACGGTACGTTGGTCAGAGACAAAGTAAGAATAACACGTGGTTGGCATGGCTACTTCAAAGAGATGTATGCGAATATAGATGATAATGACTATGACAATGTCTTTAAGACAGAGATATCGCAACGCCTACATGATACGTTACCTAATTTAGTTCCCGACCAGTCTGCGGTTGTAACGCCTGAACTAATTAGTGAAATCATAGGCTCGTTTCCTAAAGGTAAAGCTGCGGGGCATGATAACGTTACTTATGAACATTATAAGTACGCTAAAAGTGTTGTTTCCCCTGCATTAGCAAATATTTACACTAGAATGTTACGCTCAACGCATGTACCAGACAGTCTCAAGCGTGGTGTGATTATTACTCTTCATAAAGGAGGTAATAAAAGAAAAGACGATCCGGACAATCACCGGGCTATTACCCTAGTTCCAGTAGGTCTTAAAACATATGAATCTGTTCTTATTGCACGATCAAAAGATGATATTCTCTCTACCATCAATATTCAACAAGGTGGATTTCAGGACGGTCTCTCGTGCTTAATGACGTCATTCATTTTAAGAGAAAGTATATTTTACGCTAGAGAGTATGGCTCAAAATTATATGTGTCATTTTTAGACGGGCGTAAAGCTTTTGATACTGTCTGGCATGATGGTTTATTTCATAAATTACTATTTGATACAAATATTGACACTACAACTTTCTTAGCGTTCCGTGCTATGTATCAAAATATGACCAGTTGTGTTCGATATAAAGGCGTTTATTCTGATTGGTTCCCCGTACTTCGTGGCACAAGGCAGGGAGGAAAAAGTTCCCCGATCCTATATTTACTGTATATAAATGAATTGATAAATTTACTAGAAAACAGTAACGGTGGCATAAGTGTGTACAATAACAACATAAGTGCTCCAACAGTAGCAGATGATATGACCTTGGTAGGGGTGTAACAATACAGCAAAAACCGTATTGCAATATATTGCCATTTAGCTGAAGCGTATTGCAATATATTGCAATACGTATTGTCGTGTATATGTTTTGATGTAAAGATGGAGTAACATTCATATATTATTATTATATGTATATATTTTTAGTAGAAACTTAATAAAAATGTAATGAATAAATAGAAAGTAAAGTGTCACACAATTTGATAAACAAAACTAGTCGCGTGTGACCTTTCACATCTGGGCCGCTTATGTAAATTATGCGGCCGCTTATTGACTAATAAGTGTACTAGTTGTCGGATACTTTTATCTTACGTTGGCGCCAACAAAATTTGCCAATTAAAGATTTTATGTGAAATTTGTACAAAATTAGAAGGCAATTAATTGAAAATTATGATTTTTATAAAATACCGGTTTTCAAAAGATCGTACCGCGGTACGAAATTTATTTTTTCATATTGCAATATATCGGTATACCGGTAAACCGTTACACCCTTAGACCTTGGTGTCTCTTTCAATTTCGGGTCTTAACACTATGCTGGATATTTGTCACAGATATTCCAAGAAATGGAGGTATGAATACAATGCGTCTAAATGTGGAATTATTTCTTTCAATGAGCACTTTAAAATAGACAATAACAGGGCTTTCAAACTTGGTAATGAAGTGATTAACGAAGTAACCAATTATGTTCATCTTGGCATTAAATCGGACTCTTTTCTCTCGACGAAAGATATCGTTGAGGACTCGTGCAATAAACTACGTGGGACATATCTTAGCATTGTGAACAGTGGAATCAGTCCCATTTGCTTAAACCCAATCTCTTCTATGGTGATCTATAGTTCCATCGTCATTCCGAAGTCTTTGTACGGATGCGAACTTTGGTCCACTCTCACCGGTTCCGACATTCAACGCCTAGAACAATCCCATAGATTTTGCCTTAAGAATATTCAATCATTTCATCCATGTACCTCAACTGATCTCACTCTATTGTCGATTGGTGCAAATTCTATTGAGACAATAATTGACCATAAAAAAACTACAATTCTTAGGTCAGCTTTGTAGACTGCCAAATAAATACCTCGCAAAAGGATTTTTCAATAAAAGACTTTTCCACTTTTTAAATGGCGACAAACAGTCACACGGATTTTTACCGGACATTTATCGCATATTGCAAAAATATGAGTTGAAGTATATTTTGGACAGTTATGCTGCTGACGGCATTTTTCCATCAAACTATGCTTGGAAGGATTTACTTGGAAAATGTGTATTGTCTCGGGAGCGAACACTAATATTAAATAGACTAACTGAGCAATATAGTTTCTTGAATACCATGTTCTCCAAGAATTCAAAGTCTTGTCTACTTTGGAATGTTGCAAGGCAAAATCATAAACTTATATTCATGTGTAGGCAACTTATGAAAATTGTTTCTCGTCAAGTGTCTAGAAAATACACTACGGAATGCTCCAACTGCAAAAGAGTATGTGAAAACATTGTTGAACACCTAGTGTGCTTTTGCCCAAATAAGGATTCTGAGAGAGCTAAATTGTGGGATTGTTTAATTGATAAGTGGGGATATGAAGGTTATCAATCTTTTATTGATATGTCGCCCTCGGATCAATGTGATAAACTTATACAAGTATCCGTGTTGTGCTCAATGAACGGGTTTATCAACCATGCATTTGCCTATAGACTATGCTTACTTGTTTAATGTAGCATCTGTACTAAAGCCAATAGACCGTCTGTTTATGTTACATAAATGCCAATATACATGGATGCTCTCCTTCAATTTGGCAATTTTGATTGTACAGGTGTGTTGTTGATGAATTGAAACACATCTTCTTTGTTCTAGTACTTTCGTTTCGAAACTAGACTTAAGATTATGTTCTGTTCTGTAATGAATTTTGATTCGGTTGTATAATGTAGAATATATGCTTTCGATTTAACTTTCGCTAATATATTCATTTATACTATCGACGTATTCATGAAACTCTTGTAATTTATATGTTCTATAATATTTGAAGTGTACCATGTTTATGCATGTTACTCAATTTACAAATGTTACCATATGTATTTGATTATATGTACTATAACCTGTTTGTAACATATGTTATGCTCATCAGAATTGGTGGATTAAAAGATATATATGTATGTTCCCCTCCAGAAAGCCACAGGTTGTTTTAAAAACTGGGGAAAAAATCACTGATTTAACTAAATTTTCTTAAAATTTTCACTGGCCCAAACTAATTTTCACTGGACATGGGCTACCAGTCCAGTGCTAAATAGTAAATTTGATGAATGTTATTTACTTTTCAATTTTTTTCCATATTAAAAAACATTGTGATTTTTGAAAAATGCAACATTCAAATTTTTATTGAACACAATACTTATTAATTGGATCATCTCTAACTCAGAGACTAAATTAATTATTTTAACTTTAAAAAGAAACAATTTTAGCATTTTTGGCTCCCTTGCAAAGATAGAATTAAGATTAAATTAACCATACAAGTATGCAATAATTGTCACAGATAAAAGACAGTTTTTGGTGCGGAAAAAATGCACTAATTGAACAAATCAATCAAATCAAATCAAAATTTATTTATTGTCGGTAAATATATATACATGTAATTTGTATATAACATTTCACAAAACATAAGCTATGTATAGCTTTCGACCAACAATAAAAAATGCTAGAAAAATTTAAAAGTATGTGCATTTTAGATCTGCCACTAATTTGATAGTATATATATGTATATTTAATGACAAGTTTTACTCTTGAAATATAAATGGGGGTCTAATCCAGGAAACTGCTTATGATATGGGTCGATCCATCATCCACCAAGGAGAAGGGTCTGGATCAAAATTGGTAATTAACCTAAATATCAATATTATGCTTTTCCATTCAGTCTTCTAGCACAATCCTATTATTCAATATTAAGAATGTGTCTCTTACATTACTCTGAAATAGGTTTACTATGTTAAAGTTGGCTATGTCAAAATCAGAACGTCGCGAAAACATATGACTTTAAATTATAAATACCTTTGCTGTTGGCACAACAGTTATCTTCTTAAAATTATAGTGCGACATAATTAAATGTTTTAAACTAAAGTCCTCCTTAAGTACAAATCAGTTTTTCTTAATTACAAAACTCTAATAAATTGAAAATATTAGCAAGTTGTGTTTTTCCGGAAGTAGAAATCCACGTGCATTACAGAAGAAGCAGCAAATGGTATATATAATTTTATTCCATTAAATTAGATAGAAATATTTAAATAGGAATAAATATATTTTTGTTATTAAAAATGTTATCCTAGCCGTCGAAATTATTTTATCAGCTTTATTTTAACTATTTGTGTGCAGTAAATCTCCCGCCATGTGTCAATCAATATCGAAAGTAGAATAATATGTCAGCACAGGTGACTGCTTATCATTATTTAATTTTTCATGCCATGCTAATATTTATTTATCTTTGATTTCGTTGTATCATAATTGAATGAATTGCATGCTTTTTTGTTGCAGATCTTGATGGAAATATGTTGATGTTTGTTGAAAGTGTACTAGAAACCGTCTGTACCTAATACCCGGACAAAACAATTTATTTTTATATGTGAAGATAACAGGATAAACAATAGGTAATTAAGGTAAATTTAGTAATTATACTTTTGTAACGATATATATTTGAAGAATTGTCAAGTGTGTTTATCATTTGAATTGTTTATCTGTTTGTTTTATGGTTTGTAAGGAAATTTAATCCAAGTTACAGACGCTTATAAGTTTCAATTAAAATCAGTATCAAGAAGCGTTTTATTATTTTAGCCAATCAAAATCATTGTTTTATTCACCGCGGAGATGACGCATCAGAGGCATATATAAGAGCTTGCGCAATGTTGAGAATTTAGATTTGGTTTTGGCTCCGGACCGTTAAGTTGTAATTATATTTACTAGTAGCCAGGCATCTTAGATACTGGTGCTAAAAATATCTTTACTTCTATGATTTAAATAGTTAGTCTGCCTGTTGTCCTTGCAAGAGTTGGATATAGGTAATATTGTATTTACTAGTAGCCAGGCATCTTAGATACTGGTGCTAAAAATACCTTATTGCCTAAGTAAAACCTCTTGGACAAGTGTTTGATAGAGAAGAGTTTATTTGAAAACATTATTAGAAGAATCAGTTTTTGAACGTTTTATGATAAGAGTTTGTTGATTTGAAATATAAAAGTTAGAAATAGGAGATAGGTTTAGGAATGTAAATTTTAGTTTGTTTGAAAGTAAGAGTAAATAGAGTTTTATTGTTTCTTGAAATATATATTTTGAATGATTTAAGTATTAGTTGAAGATTGTTATTTTTGCATTTTATAATTTCTAGAGTTTTTATTAAGTTAATATATAATCAAAAGGTTAAGAAACCAGAAGGAAAATTTATATAAAATATTTCAAATCATTTCGGATAAGTATCCCAAGAAAAATTATATATTTACATTTGAGAATCTTGTGGTTTAAAATAATTTTATTTTGTAGCACTTGAATAATTAATCAACAGCTCGATACACGCTACAAAATTGGTGGCAGCGAAGGTGGGATAAATCTAATTTGATAGATTTCAAAAAGATTTTTTTTGATAAAATAACATTATCACTTACCTGCGTTTGTTGAAATTTTTATATTGACGTAATTATTTTTAAGAATTATGGCTGAGGCTAGAAATCCTGAAGATTTGTCTGTTTATCTCGAAGAGATAGATATGTTGAGAAAAGAGAATGAAAGTTTGAGAATGCAAAACGAAATAGAGCTTTTAGAAAAACAATTGCTTAAGTTACAAACTACTTCAACTATTCAGACACCTAGGAATATTAGTCCTAATACATCTTTTCGTTCTCAAACAAAAAGACAATTGCCGCATATCCCTGAAAGAAAAATAATAGAAAAACGAGAGCAGTTGTCAAACACATTTTTGAATTCTGAACCACGTATTAGATTTTCAACTCCTATGACTCATAGTAAAACGCAAAGTAATACTTTCAAAAATGAACAAGAAGACAGAGATTTAAGTCCGGAAATATGGGATAGACATGTGACAAGAAGACGAAAATCCCAAAGAGAAATATACGATGAAAATATGAAATCAGATACTTCCTCTAAAATTAATTCAAATAGGTCTTCTGTTTTTATGAAACCAGCTACATTTGATGGCACCGGGTCTTGGATAGATTACCAAGCTCATTTTGAGGCTTGTTCTGAAATTAATAACTGGTCATATAAACAAAAGGGTCTCTATCTTGCTGTATCTTTGAGAGGAAATGCTCAAGGTGTTTTTGGTAATTTAGGAAATTCAAGTAGTTATACAGAATTAGTTAATGCACTTCAAGAGCGATTTGCTCCCCCAAATCAGACAGAACTCTATAGAGTACAATTACGGGAAAGACGCCAGAAAGCAACTGAAACTTTATCAGAAATGGCCCAAGACATAAGACGTTTAACAAATTTGGCATATCCTTCAGCCCCTGGTGATGTTAAAGAAACATTAGCAAAAGAACAATTTATTGACTCCATTTTTAGTTCAGAAATGCGTTTAAGAATAAAACAAGCAAGACCATTAAATCTAAATGACGCTGTTCGACATGCAGTTGAGTTAGAAGCTTTTAATAGGGCTGAACGAAAACATTTTGAAAAACAGGGTAGTTATAGATCTTTAAATTCTAATAAAGTCAAAGAAAGTTCGAAAGAAAACAGTGCTATAGAAATGTTGACTAAAAGCTTTGAAGAATTGAAGAAAAGGTTTGATTCTTTTGAAAAAGAGAGATCAAGTACTGTAGATAGATCAGAGCGAAATAATTTTAACTATAGATATCAAACAAATACGTTCAACCCCAGAGGTTCAACAAGAACTTTTTCAAATACAAATAAGACTGAAAATAGAACAAAGAGTTTCAAATGCTTCAACTGTGGAAAGGAGGGTCATAGTCAATATACTTGTCCAAACAATAAAACACGTTTTAAAAATACAGTTTCTAATGAAAAACACATCGGTCATTCATCTTCTAAGCAAACTTATTCTGTTTCTAAGCAAGGTTCAGGGTTATATGTTACAGCTATTATAAATGGTAAAAAAGCAAATTGTCTTGTAGATACAGGAGCAACGCTTACATTAATTTCGACTGAATTCTTTGGATTACTTGGGTATAAGAATGACTTAGACATGTGCACTCAAGAAATTATTTCTGCATCAGGGACACCTTTAAATACAAAAGGTAAAACAAGTATTGATATTGAAATCAATAATTGTAAATATCAAGCAAATGTCGTTATTTCAGATATTGATATTGATGTTGTTCTTGGACTTGATTTCATGAAAACTCATAATATAACTATTAATGTAGCCGAAAACACGATGTTGATTCAAGGTAAAACATGTCCTTTAAATTGTCGAGGAAGCATAGGTTGCTATAGAATTTCTGTAAAAGATAAATCTATCATTCCTCCTAGATCTGAAATTTTAATTCAGGGGAATGTTTCCAACCCCCAGTTAATACAAAAACATGGGTTATATATTGTTGAACCTGTTGAAAATCAACATACATATGGTAAAAGTTTGATAGCAAAGTCTTTAGTTTTTGGAGATAGTAATGTCCCTATCAGAATAATGAATCTTTCTGAAGAAGAACAAATCTTATATCCAGGTACTAATTTAGCAACTTTAAGTCCTATTATCAGCGTCAGCACTTTGTCAAATAAAAGTGAAGAGTCTTCAAAAATACCAGAACATATGAAAGATCTCTATGAAAGATCTGTCAAAGACCTTGATAAATCTCAAAGTAAGCAAGTAGCTGAATTGTTAAGTAGATATTCAAATATTTTTTCCGAGTCCGAAACTGATATAGGCCGAACTGGCATAGTGAGACATCAGATTCCAACTGGAGAATCTAGACCAATTAAACAGCCTTTACGCCGAGTCCCAGAAAGTTTAAATAAAGAAATTGAAAAACAAATAAAAGAAATGTTAGATAAAGGTATTATAGAACCTTCTTCAAGTCCATGGTCTAGTGGTGTAGTAATGGTTAAGAAGAAAGACGGGACACATCGTTTTTGCGTAGATTATAGAAAATTAAATAATGTGACAATAAAAGATGCATATCCGCTTCCGAGGATAGACGAATCGCTCGATCAATTATCAGGTTCAAAGTGGTTTAGTAGCCTCGATCTTTCCTCTGGATATTGGCAGGTTGAAGTAGAAAAAGATCATCAACAGAAAACTGCATTTTCAACTAGATTTGGATTGTTTCAGTTTAAAGTTATGCCATTTGGTTTATGCAACGCGCCTGCAACTTTCGAAAGGCTTATGGAAACTGTTCTTGCAGGGCTTCATTGGCAAACTTGCTTGATATATTTAGATGATATAATTGTGACAGGAAAAACTTTCGAAGACATGGTTAAAAATTTAGAAGCAATTTTTCAACGCATGGAAGGAGCTAATTTAAAATTAAAGGCTAAGAAATGTTGTCTTTTTGCTAAAGAAGTTGAATTTCTAGGTCACGTCGTATCGGCTTCAGGTATTAAAACTGATCCAAAGAAAATTGAGAGCATAAAAACATGGCCTATTCCGAATAATGTTCATGAAGTAAGGTCGTTCTTAGGTCTTTGCAGTTACTATAGAAAATTTATATTCAACTTTTCTGAAATAGCAAAACCACTTTTCACACTAACAGAGAAACGTCAACCATTTTTATGGAACAAAGATTGTTCAGAATCTTTTATCAAATTAAAAAAAATGCTTACTGAAGCACCAGTTTTAGCTCATCCTGATTTTTCAAAAACATTTATTTTAGATGTTGATGGCAGTAATTTTGCAATAGGAAGTGTACTTTCACAGAAAATTGGTAACTCCGAGCACGTTATTGCGTATGCGAGTAGAACTTTAACCAAATCTGAACGAAAATATTGTGTAACTCGAAAGGAGTTGTTGGCATTGGTTTACTTTGTTAAATATTTTAGACATTATTTATATGGTCAAAACTTTACTGTAAGGACTGATCATGGTTCACTGCGTTGGTTAATGAATTTCAAAAATCCAGAAGGTCAAGTTGCAAGGTGGTTAGAGGTATTAGCAGCCTATAATATGTCTATAGAACATAGGCCAGGAAGACTTCATAAAAATGCAGACAGTTTGAGCAGAATTCCATGTAGACAATGCGGCCTTGAAAATCATCCTGAATTTCAAAGCAATGTATGTTTGGTTACTTCACTTGAACAAAACATAGAAAGTTATGGGGAAATAAATTTGCAAAAGGCTCAAAATGAAGATAGAAATATACAGTTGATTAAAACATGGATAAAAACGGGTAACAGACCAGAATACAAAGATATTTTAAGTGAAAATTTCTTCTTAAAATCGCTTTGGAGTCAGTGGCCAAGATTAGAAATTCATGATGATCTTTTAGTTAGAAAATGGGAAGTATTAGGAAGCGAACTTATTTATTGGCAAGCAATAGTTCCCCTTAAATTAAGACATTTAGTTTTACAATATTCTCACGATATTAAAGCTTCAGGTCACCTTGGTATTAGAAAGACTTTAAGTAAAATTAGGCAAAGATTTTATTGGCCAGGACTTCAAAATGATGTAAGGGGATATGTTTCTGGATGCGAAGCATGTAATAAGAGAAAAGGTCCTACCCAAACAAAGAGAGCTCCGATGCAAATTGTAAGGAGTGGCTATCCGTTTGAAAGAATTGCAATCGATATTCTAGGTGAATTGCCTCAAACTGATTCGGGAAATAAGTATATTTTGGTGATAGCCGATTATTTCACCAAATGGACTGAATCTTTTCCAATGTCTAATATGGAAGCTAGCACAGTTGCTAAAATTTTAGTTGACAATGTTATAACTAGATTTGGTATTCCAAACAATATTCATTCAGATCAAGGATCACAGTTTGAAAGTAAGCTTTTCCGTGAATTATGTAATTTATTACAGATAAAGAAAACAAGGACAACACCATATCATGCTCAATCTGACGGAATGGTGGAAAGGTTTAATAAAACATTAGCTTCAATGTTAAGTATGTATGTTCAAGAAAATCATAAAAACTGGGATGAGTTACTCCCATATGTTATGATGGCTTATAGATCTACTGAACACGAGACAACAGGAATGACGCCAAATATGTTAATGTTAGGAAGAGAATTAAATACTCCCCTAGACTTAGCTTTCGAAATGCCTCCAAACATGAAAAGAATACCCCCTTCTCAATGGGTTTGGGAGTTGCAAGAAAAATTAGAATCCGCTCATAATTTAGTGAGGCAAACTACTGAAAAATCAATGAAACGTCAAAAAGTATTTCATGACTCAAAATTATCATATGAAAAATTTGCTAAAGATGAAAATGTGTTTGTATATTTTCCTGTTAAGAAGTTGGGATGTTCTTCGAAATTAACTTCTTTTTGGAGGGGTCCTTATACCGTAACAGAAATATTATCAGATGTTTTATACAAAGTTAATTGTGGAAAATCAAATTCTTTACAGGTCATTCATGCAAACAGAATGCGAAAAGCACCAAAACAGTTAACATTTGAAGAGAGCCCAGTAATTTCTGATTCTTTTCAGGAAGATACAACCATAGACGAACAAGAGATAGAGAATCATGAAGAAATAATATCCAGTAAAAGTAGATATGGTAGAGAAAGAAAGAACCCATATTGGTTAAATGATTATATTTATTCTATTTCCAGGTCAGCATTATCAAGAGATAAAATGTCAAAACAAGCAGGTGACGAAAAAGAAAGAATACCATGTGATGTGTGTGGAGTAACATTCAAGACAGAGAGATATTTGAAAGTACATGTAAAAAAGTTTCACGAAAAAGGAAAGATTGCAGAAAGTGAGAAAAATGAAAAAGAAGAATTAGTTGAGTTACAGTCAAGTGATAGTGATTGGGATGTGGACCCAGAAATATGTTTAGAAGATGACATGTTGGATGTGACTAGTGGAAGAGACGAAAGCGGTAATAAGAGTGAAAGTAATGTGATATGTTTGGAGTCAAGCAGTGACAATATTAAATGTGATGGAAATAAATTAAAGACAAAAAGTAAATCGATCAAAGGTATTCTTAGAATGCAAACAAAGCCAACACTTTTTGTTCCTAAAAGAAAATGTCCTATGATGGAATTATCAAAAGACATGTTTAAGAAACAGAAAGTCTTAACAAGTCAAACCAAGGCGGTAACTAGTCAAACTAAGGTAGGGACAACCCAGAAAAATAATGTTACAACTGAAAAAGGGGAAAATCTTATTAATATAGATTGTGAACTGAACCTTGAAACAGATGGGAGATCAACACATGAAATGACAATTAAGTCAGAGAGTAAGAAGGTATTTCAGAGTTTTGAAACTATTACATCAGGAGCAAATCAGAGGGAACAGACAATTAGTCTTGGTGATTATCTTCCAAAGGGTATGAATATTAAGCCAGAAGATGTTGTTATAAGGAGAATAATAACAGAAGGGAAATGTGTGTTACAGATGGAGATGAAGTGTAAGAAAGCATAGACAATAGATTATCTATCATGAGAACAAATACTGAAGCTTGAGTATTTCGGAACATATTTTTTTTTAAGTTTGTTTTGTTTTAATGTTATCATTACATAACGGTATATGTAAAATATAATTCAAGTACATGTTTGAAAGTGTTTGTTTTCTTCATTTTAAAACGTTAATAACATGAGACATACAGATGTAGGCTATTTAAAAGAACATGCGGGACGCATGAAGTCGGAGGCGTGGGTAATGTGACGAAAATGCTTCCTATACTTTATAAACTTCATTTGATTACCTCCCCTTAGTATGATTTCGCCATTTGTACAGTAAAACAAAAGAATTTATTTTTATGTGAAGATAACAGGATAAACAATAGGTAATTAAAGTTATTTAGTAATTATACTTATGTAACGATATATATTTGAAGTATTGTCAAGTGTGTTTATCATTTGAATTGTTTATCTGTTTGTTTTATGGTTTGTAAGGAAATTTAATCCAAGTAACAGACGCTTATAAGTTTCAATTAAAATCGGTATCAAGAAGCGTTTTATTATTTTAGCCAATCAAAATCATTGTTTTATTCACCGCGGAGATGACGCACCAGAGGCATATATAAGAGCTTGCGCAATGTTGAGAATTTAGATTTGATTTTGGCTCCGGACCGTTAAGTTGTAATTATATTTACTAGTAGCCAGGCATCTTAGATACTGGTGCTAAAAATATCTTTACTTCTATGATTTAAATAGTTAGTCTGCCTGTTGTCCTTGCAAGAGTTGGATATAGGTAGTATTGTATTTACTAGTAGCCAGGCATCTTAGATACTGGTGCTAAAAATACCTTATTGCCTAAGTAAAACCTCTTGGACAAGTGTTTGATAGAGAAGAGTTTATTTGAAAACATTATTAGAAGAATCAGTTTTTGAACGTTTTATGATAAGAGTTTGTTGATTTGAAATATAAAAGTTATAAATAGGAGATAGGTTTAGGAATGTAAATTTTAGTTTGTTTGAAAGTAAGAGTAAATAGAGTTTTATTGTTTCTTGAAATATATATTTTGAATGATTTAAGTATTAGTTGAAGATTGTTATTTTTGTATTTTATAATTTCTAGAGTTTTTATTAAGTTAATATATAATCAAAAGGTTAAGAAACCAGAAGGAAAATTTATATAAAATATTTCAAATCATTTCGGATAAGTATCCCAAGAAAAATTATATATTTACATTTGAGAATCTTGTGGTTTAAAATAATTTTATTTTGTAGCACTTGAATAATTAATCAACAGCTCGATACACGCTACACAATAATTATATAGAAGTTAATTGAGTATATGTAGATCACCATCATATGTTACAGCGGATAAGCATACATAAGCAATAAAGAAACTGAGAAATTGCAAGGGATGTTTTGAAGAGAACATTTATTTTTTTGCTTGTCGGTATGTTTTGCTGCCATCACACAAAAACTTTAGTGTAGCCCATAACTCAAACACTTGTAGATCAGCACAAAATTTGGAATACTTACTTATCATGGTAAGGCGCGGTTGTAAAGACAATTAAAGGGCATTTTTCTCAAAGCTTTTATTTTGGAGTAATACAAGCCTTTTATCTTTGTTCAAATAACTTATTAAGTAAAATGATTTCAAAACTATCATTAGTATCAACACAAAACTTTTGAAAATTATTTTACTAGATTATCATTACCAAGCTTCTTCTTCTTCCAGTATAGTGATGGGCCTGCCACTGCAGTAAATTCTCACTTTAGTTGCAATACAAGGTGCATTATCTGATAGCAGTTATTTTTAGAGTTATGTACATTTTAAACTTTGAATTTTGTTACTAGTGAGTGCTTATAGATACATATAGATACTTTTGAAATCTATCAAAAAACATATTCTCATTCTTGTCATAATAGTAACTAGAGACAAGGTACATTTGTTGGACAAGGGATATAAACTAGGTGTATAGTATTTCCAAACTGGAGATTTTCACATGGGAAAGAACTTGATTTTTGTGAAAATTTCAGTATTTCGAAGATTCACAATCACAACTTAATTCATCAAATTGAGAAATTGAGTGCATAACACTCTTAAATTTAATATTTCTAGTGCCTTTGACATGGTCTGCAGTGCACGTGTTCCAAACTAGGATGGTATGTACATGTAATATCTGTCCTAGTCAATACTTATATTTAAACTGTTTAAAACAATAAAACAACATGCTATATTTTAAATTTCAGAGGCAGTGAAAATTAACAGAGTATAATTGTTCTTTCAGTAGCAGACATGGATCTTCTTCACAATGTGGGAGTTGATTCTGTCAGATTTCTCCAGTCTGAATTCAAGGTAAATCTGTTTCCTTTTATGTTCATGCATTCTTAGAAGTTCAGAATTTTTTTCTGTTAGCTATATCTATCTTTACATACTGCATTAAACTATCTTGAGTATTTTTGTAGGTTTTTTATTCCTCTCAAATTTCAGTTTTAGTGAACTACATGTAGGAATAAAATAAATCAAATATGTTTAGATATTTATTCTGAAGTGTCCAAATAAAATAACTGTTTTATATATGTACTAGAACTATGATGAGCTGATGATGACAGCCTCCCATCTTGGTGATCCTAGAAATGCCTTCCTCCTCTACTTCCCAATAGCATACTGTCTTCACAGACAAACTGGGATCAAAGTACTATGGTTGGCAAGTCTATCAGAATGGATAAATGCTTTACTTAAATGGTGAGATCTCGTTAAACTATCTTGAGTATTACAGTACAGTTTACCAATAATTAATTCAGCCAACTTAATTATATGACTTTCCTTTGCCACTAATATTTGATGATGCCAGCATACACAAGCATGCTGTCCAACCAATCTCTGTAATGTGGTCAACTCAATTTTATGTTTTGATATTGAAAGAAAATAAATTCAGCAGGCCAAGTCCATTAAATCGTAAATAAAAAAAGATTTGGAGTTGGAAAGACTAGAAAGTGATTAATATAAGTTGCAAGAACTTGTTTTGCAATCGAGCTTAAATAAATATGTTGAAACCAAAGGCTAGTGAACTCGTATATTTTGTAGGGTTCTTCATGGAGAGAGGCCATATTGGTGGGTGTTAGACCCTAGATCACATCACAGGGAGGGTGCTCAACTAAAACAGTACAGACTAACCTGTGAAACTGGTCTAGGTAAGTAGATGTAAATTGTTTTCCCTGACATGAAGGAGTTGAACAATGTGGATTATTGTATTGGAATAAAATCACTTGAAGTCCTCCTCTTGAGTAACTCTTGAAAGTTGCTTTATACTTAATTTACAGAGATGGTGTGACTAGACATGTTAAATATAATCACATATTGAAATGTTTCTTATATTACTATATGAGCTTGTACAACTGCTCATCTGAAAGACTATAAGTAACTTATGGTTTTACAAGGAGTTAAAGGTAAGCTTGACTGTATCTCTTAAACAGTTAAACTTATGTTTCATTTTAAATATTGAAAATTTACCATCAAATAAGGGGCTGGATGTATGTTGGATGCAATAAATTGTTTAAAGCTGCAAACCTGACAGACATAAGCTGATGAAATTGAGGTAACTTAACCTATAACATGTTAGACCTTTTGCTGCCAATACATATCCAGGCCAGCGTGTACATCAGTGCAGTCTGGCCAGGCTCTATACTTTTGGAAGCTTATTTTTTGTATTTTAATATTGTAATTACTGAAACTTTAAATGAACTGTTTTAAATAAAAAGCTGGTTAAGTCCAATTTCCCAAATTCAGCAGGTGAATGGTTGTGTACAGAATCAGAGTGTTTTCCCAATGACATATCTCAAATTGTCCTTATTTTGTCAGTGCTGGCATACAGTATAAAACTGATATACAATTAGGACCTCATATTTGTTAAACTAGAGATATGCCAAAATTTAATAGCCTACTATAGCTTTATATCTACATATTGGTTGTGTTACAAAGATAATTCTTTTTCAATTTCAGGTAGTCCATCGGGTCATGCAATGGTTACTTCTTCTGTTGTGTTCTGTTTAGTTCTTTCACTGATCCAAAACACAAGGCCAAGGTATACTTATTTTTGCTTCATAATTTATTTATATATTGTATTAATTTTTATATCTAAACCGATTTTGTATTTGATATGAACTTTTTCTTAACCATTGTGTGATAAAAATATAGTCAATGGGTTTAACATTATACAAAGAGTGTGAAGGTTGAGTGGCATTTTCTGGACATTATTTCAGACACTTATAGGTATCTGAGTAGAACCAAAGACCTTGGCTAAGCCAGCTTTCCTCACATAAAGAAATGCATTGTTTCTGATGGAATACTAACATGGCCACAGCAATGAGGTACCAGTGACACGGTCACCAGCCTTTACCACTTTGGGATTTTTGAAAATGTTGCATATATCATGGACTTATGAGTCTATATTCCCCTTATCAAGTTCTGAAAATGTATAACGTTAAGTAAACTATATACAGTGGGAATACAGTGCTCTACATGTATATTTCGGATGGCTTGCATTTAAGGTTACTTTTACAGTGTGCTGTATATTTTAGATTACTTTACGGAGTAATATATATTTTAGGTTTCTTTAAAATTGTGCTCTTTATTTCAGATTACTTGTTCAGTGTATACTATGGATAGCATTTACTTTGTTCATGGTTGCTGTAAATGTCTCAAGGCTATTTATAGCTACTCATTTTCCACACCAGGTGATTCTAGGAACTTTAATGGGTAGGAATTTTTCACCTCTTTATAGGTTCTCAAAATGATATACATTTTGTTATTGAAAATTTGTTATTTTCATTCTTTTAAAAAAATGAATATCTCATTCTTTAAAAAAAAAAAATGAATATTAATCATAGTTGATATTCTTGTACTGTTTTAAACTTTTAAGAGGGCACTGTGATTACATTGGAAAACTGAACGAGACATATCATAAAATTCATAGGTGCATTTTTATATTTTTAACAAATGTATGTTCTTATATTTGAAACATTTTACTACAAATAAATAATTATAATGTGTAAACTTTCATTAATTGTTTAATTATGTTTGATCTTCAAATTTTTTACAGGTATTATTTTAACATTGGTAGTCAACAAGATAGACTTACAACATTTGAAATTATCCCATTGTGTGACAGCATCAGTTGCCATGCCAACAAGCTGTATCCTGACGTTTTACATGCTGAAATGGTGTGGCCTTGACCCACAATGGTCGATCTCCTTGGCAACAAAGTATTGTGCAAACCCAGACTGGATACATCTTGATACTACATTATTTAATGCAGTTTATAGAGATGCAGGCAGTGTTCTAGGTAAACAAAATGGTATTTTGGTTTCCATACAAAATAATAAATTACTAAAATTGTATTAAAAAGCAATATAAGCTACAGTGAAACCTCTACAATGTAGCCAGTCATCTGTACAGCAATTTTCTCTTCACAACAACAATATTAATTTTTCCAAAACTAATGCCTCAAGATGAATTTATCCTGTATAGAACAACAACCGAAATCTGTGTTGATCTCCTATCTGGTGTTGCTCAGCAAAGGTTATACTGTATCAAAGATGGTTTAGATATATGGTCAATATGTACTTTTTTGGAACAGGATATGAAAATAAAAAGTTTTTAAGAAAAGAAAATAGTAGCATTTTCGGGGATTAATGAACTCTTGAACATGGTCATTTTATTGCTAGCTTAACTTATGAGCTCATTCTTTCATTCCATCACAGTATTCTGATAATATTTTCATTTATTAACTGATTGACTGACTGTTTATCTTAGATAATGTGTGTGTAGGCACCATTTTTAAGCATCAACACTAAGGGTAGCAGAATGATTAGGTGATTGTTTAGTGTTTACTGATAATTTAAGATGATATAGCTGGACATAGGTACCTTATTTACATAAAGCTTTTTTTTCTTGCAAAATAAAGGAGCTGAATATTATTTAATTTTAGTCAAGGGAATTCTTTGTGGTTATTAATAGAAAAATGAAGCTAAATTATAAAGCCCTTATAATTCCTAAATGTCTAGTAAATAAAGAAAAATGTTCAACTTCAAGCCAGTTCTTTTGATGAAAAAAGCCACTTTCAAAGTCTTCTTTTCAGCAGTGTAAGTGATATCTGTAGTAAGAGCCCATTTGATGTATAGCCAAAGTGATCTCCTGATAAACCAAGTCAGTTGGTTTAACTATGGATAAATAAGTAATGATAAGATGCTTTGGCTAAATACTGTACATGTATTAATGTTATTTATTTCATATATCTTCTTTTTTGCAGGGTATGGAATTTTCCTGTATTTCTCTTCACAGTTTCTAAACAACAGAGAAGATATAAACAATGGTAAAGAGGCTGCTGTGAATTCTTCCGGGATATCTGCTTTTAAAGTCATATGTCAGAATATGCCTGCAGTGATTTGTACTTTAATTATATGTCAGGTGGGAGAAAATTTAAAACCCGGGCTACACTCAGCGGAGTTCTATTATTGTGTAACTTACCTGAAGTTCTGTGTTCTTGCATTTCTAGTCATGACCTTGGGTTCCAGTTTGAAAAAATGTAATATACAAAAGGAAGAGTAACTATATTTGGTGTATGAAAATGTAATTTGTATATATATATACAAAACATACAATGAACATGGTATGAGTATAAATCATGTAAAATGAATGAGTTTGTTCTTATATGTAGAATTGATAAATTTCTATTACTTGTTATTTTCAAAATTGTCTTTGCTGACACAGCAGTGCACATGCAAATTCATTGTAACCCAACGAGTATAAAGACATAAAATTTTAAGTTACAAAGCTAAAATAAAATTTATGAATAAAATAACACATAAACAATGTCCTTATAATGTTTCACAATTCATGTTTATAAAATATGTACTTGTTTGTTTTCCAAAGTTTTAATAGTTTCTTAAGGTTTGTTCATTTTATACTTTATGGTTAATCTCAATTTCTTTTGACCCATTTTAAAGTATTTAGTCACTGTTACTGTTTGGTCAATTATTCACCGAATTTATAATGGGTCACTGACCAATTTGAGGAAGGTCACGCTATAATTTATGACCTTTTGCAATTGTATATAGGAAAGCTAGACAAAGCGTTTTTGTCTTTGGTTTTCTAAAGGATATCATGTAAAAACGTACATGTTATCAACACTTCAAACGGTTGGTTTAAAGTCTTGAAGAAGAGGTTGTATTGGCCGTTTGAAGTGTCTCCAAATCATCACAGTTACCTTGACAACGAGACAAATGCTGGCAGTAACTAATATGACTACACTGAACACGGAGTTTCGGTATGCTGTGTCAAGGTTAAAGTTCTTTGATACAATCCCAGCACTAGCCACAGTAAGTGTGATATATGGCGCGAAAGTGTAACGTGTATACTTATCGAGTATTGTCAGATCGAGGCTAAACCATAGAATAATTTCTGCTGTAACAATAGCCAGAATTATGGTGCTGGAGATGTCTTGTGATAAAAATGTGTCAGTGACGTCACTTCCGTCTTTATATGTTAAAACGACACCAAAGTTAAGAAGAGTTGCCACGGTAACCCATGCAGCATAAAAAGCAATACCGTTTTGGATCAATAAACGGATAAGCCAAATGTCAACGGTCAGTTTGTTTCTTGTTAAATAATCCAGATTGTTGTACAGTGTTCTAAACGAAAAGAAAAGGCAAATATACAACGTGAACGGCTGTAAAGCGAGTAGCGGAAGTGCTATGGCAATCTTTGTCCTGTCCCACGCAAACAACCACGAAACATTGAGAATGTTATTAATTATATAAGATATAAACAATGCAGTTGGATAGACTGGCATCAGGTACAAATATGTTCCAACTTTACGGCGGCATATTGTCGTTAGCGCGTATATGATCCAAATAGCTTGCCATGCGTATATGAAACCCCAAATACTGAATGTCCAGCCAGCAGGCGTTACTTCTAGATTAAAAAGGTTGGAAATAGTGCCCGTGTTGTTCTGGAATATACCTGAAATAAATATTATGGATATGAACACTTTATAAAAATTGAAATACAAGACTCTAATTATAACATGTTTTGTTCAAATGGATATATCAAAACGATTGCTAATTAGTATGCTTTTTCATGTTTATTTTATATGTATACATACTTAAAATACTGCACATGTGTAATGTCGCTTTTCATTGGATAATCGTGACGTTTCTATTATTAGTTATAAAGATCGTTGGCAGGTTATATGACCTTATATAAACGGCTATTTGTAAATATAACCCGAGCCGTTAGGCGGGGGTTATATTGCAAACAGCCGTTTATATACGGCCATATAACCTGTCAACAATCTTTATAACGAATTTATAATACAGCAAGCATCATGTTTAGAGAGAAAAAGTAAGATTTCTTCATGAATCGACAGCAGCCGTGTATATTAAACTATATAAACGTCACGATTATCCAATGAAAAATGACGTTACAAACGTGCATTCTTATTAATATTAATAAACTCGGCTGCTGTCAATTTATGAAGAAATCTCACTT
The DNA here is from genome assembly GCF_026571515.1 of Ruditapes philippinarum. Classification (NCBI taxonomy): domain Eukaryota; kingdom Metazoa; phylum Mollusca; class Bivalvia; order Venerida; family Veneridae; genus Ruditapes; species Ruditapes philippinarum. Next base: position 105,399 of record NW_026865939.1, read on the forward strand.
TTTCTCTATAAAAAGATGCTTACTGTATTATAAATTTGTTATAAATATTTCTGACATGTTGTATGCTCGTATACAAATTAACGGTTATTTGCAATATAACCCTCGCTTTACGACTCTGGTTGTATTTCCAAACAACCGTTTAATACAGGGCCATATATCCTGTCAAAATTTTTATAACTAATGCAACGACGGAAACTACAAGCATATAAGAACCTAATCAATTCTGAACATACGAATATTGAACGGAGATTTATACTCTATTCTCTACTTTTCGCGAGTAACATTCTAGTACATTCCTGTCAAGAATGTTGGATTCTATCCAGTTATACAAATTTTATTTCTTATTAATAGCTCTGTATATTCAGCATCAACAACAATGTAACATCTTGTAAAGCTTAATACCTTTGTACGTTTATCTTACATAAGAAACGGAGATAAAATAAGAAAAATCTCCTTACCTCCGCCATCACTTGTTGCTGCTAGGGCATTAATTGCTGCCACTAGGCCGAACGCTAGCAGGGTTAGCACGATTAACGTGATCTTTACTGGAGAATGGGTAGCCATCTGTCCCTATAAAAACACAATAAAACGTTTTAAATTTACTTCATACAAGAACTGACTGCCTCCACAAATTTAGTGATTTCATATCTTTATAAATTTTCTGACAAAGTATTTTGGCAAATTAATTGAGATATTTTGAAAGTCTCGCTAATTTTTCACCAACTTTGCTGAATTATATTTGTGCGTAATAATAAAATCGCCGTCTACATTTACTTTATGTACCGGTCTTGCTCAGGGACTTTCATATAGAAAGACACTGTCTAATGTAGGAAACATATAAAAATATATGTGTAATAAAGTAAAGAAAAAAAATATAAAAACAAAACAATTCAATGAAATACCTGAAGAATTGGATCTCCTTCCGTAAGCTGTTTCATCTGTAACTACTATGTACGGTCAGCTTGTGTATAACAAATTTATCTCCCAGTTGTAAATATTTATCATCTAATGAACAAACACAGGGTTGTAACAACTCACGTTTATTCGCACGTTATTTATACTCATCTAGGTCAAGAGTTGTGAATGAGTCTTATCATACGCTTATTAGTAATTTGTTTACAGCATTTATATAACGGTGGGCGGGGCTTCAACTTATATAACGAAATAAATAGAACAGTTCATTAAAGTACAGTAAAAATATAGGATACAAATTAATCAGAGACCTTAAGATAATTTTTTGTTTTCATTTTATACTTATCTTTTAGTAAGTAAATAGAAGTATGGGCTGCGATCTAGTTTAGTTTAAAATGTAGTTGGTACAGTGAGCACATGATCCCATGGCAACACTTTCCCGAATTCAAATTGCGGGAATGCAAGTTTGATTCATTTCTATTTAAAACTAATTTTTCTTGCCTTAAACCTAAACATATTTATATTGATATTAAAACAACAGTCGTACTTTTGGGGCTTATACCTAAAGATGACCCACACTCCTCCGGTTCGAGTCACCCATATCCAGTTTGCATCTAAATATGTTCTAGTTTTAAGCAAAATAAAACTTTGTTTTCGGGTACAAAGTATAAAGTAAGTGAACATATTGTGTAAACTTGTCAAAATTTCTCTTTTGTAATAGGGTAGAGTTTTGGTGGTATGAATAATAAATTCTGTTGTACTGTAAAGTTTTATACGGATTGTGAATATATATGAGCCGAGTCACGACAAAACCAACATAGTGCGTTTGAGACCAGCATGGATCCAGACCAGCCTGCGCATCTGCGCAGTCTCATCAGGATCTGTTCGCTTACCAACTCTATTACAAGTAGAGAAACTGATAGCGAACAGCATGGATCCTGATCAGACTGCCCAGGCTCGTCTGGATCCATGCTGGTCGCAAAAGCACTATGTTGGTTTTGTCGTGACGCGGCTCATATATGCATTTCTTAACTTTGCTAGCTTTTCTCTCAACATTATTTATAAGTCACCTGGTATGGAAAAACTTGTTACACTATTATCATCTGTATCTAAAATTTGGTTTCTTTCTTGAAACCTTTTAAACAAAGACAATGAAGATTTTCACACAGATTCAACATTTATTAACATTTTCAAAATGAATGTAAATTATTTTCAAATACATATCATTACAAAACAAAAATTCATTGCTGGGTTACTATTAGCACTTAAATCAAGAAGTAAATTTCACTTGGTATACAGGGTCTTTCAAATAGAAAGACCCTGTTGTATGTTAACAATTAATCACATATACACATAAAACAAATAACTAATACAGTGTCTTTATCTAAACCTATGTGAAAAAAACGTATAAATTTGCAATACTTTGCCCAATCATAAACCAGTGTTCACGACAGCCATATAGTCACGCTCTAGAACACATACGGTACTATTTTCATTAACAAGATATTGTTAAAAGATTTTCCCCCTCCATTTTACATAGTAGTTAACATGACGAAAACCTGATATACAGACCTCTTAAAATGTAACGATATATCATGTTCTGAATCAGACCTAGTCTGAATGTTCAAGGTTTTAATATTTCAGGTTTTGTTGATTTATCAAATCCATCTGAGCAACAACTACATAAATTTAAATTTATTGGGAAAATTTATAGAATAAAAATCTACAAAATGTTCATCTCTGGATGTTACAGATTAGAAGTGGAAGCATCCAGTGTTCACAAAAAGCGGACTCACCTTGACCTTTTCTTTCTCTCTTGAAATGTTAAAACCATTCTTGTTCTAACTTATTTGGACCTTAACCTGCTGAATGAATTTTTGTAATGGATTTGTCCAGCTAAATAAATTTGGAACAGTCCATTTAAAAGTCAAGGGATTTCAGTATAAAAATACAAAAATTGAGCTACCAACAGTATAGCAGACTGGCCTCACTCTATACATGTGATATATGGCTAATCACTTTCATTTCCAGCAGGTTATAACTTCAGAGGTACTGAATGTATCAAAATTAAGTCGTATCTAAGAAAAACATCTCTTAATTAAATCAACGAAAGTTAAATCCACCAAAACATTTGTTCAAATAATAACTGATTTTACATTTATCTTTTACATGTATGGAAACTCTGTACATAATGTAAAATAGTTTAATGTAAATCTATTAAGTTGTTTTCAATTTTTTAAAACTAGTTTTAACTACCTCAAAGACAGCTTTCTTTAAAAGAATACCCAAGACATTACAAACATGCAAGTGAAATAATTTCTACATAACATATAACTAAACACAATGACAACAAGATAGAAACTTTCATAAATTCTTAGACTTCACCGAAGACTGTTCAAAGATTAGGGGATTTCAAAGTCAAATAAAAAATTGAGCTACAAATTGTAATTTAGTTTTAAGCAGAGTCAGACTGCACAGAAGTACGGGCGGCCAGGCTTTATATATTAAATCAAAAGAAAATTCACCAGGAAACTTTTTTAAAGTAGGGGTTTGGAATGTAAACATTTAGCCATTTTGTTTATAGTTTTATGTAGAAACAGTTAAAAAATCCAGAATACAGGAAAACGCCTGAAAACTTTTGCCCATGGTTTAATGAGAAATCATTTTCTTCTGATGAATATTGTTATTTCATCATTTTAAGATTATTCCTTTACCTATCTTAACCGGTAAACTAATCTTGTTAACAAAAGACAATCACAAAAAAAATTCATTTCACAAACAAACATATTTTTAAACACATGTAATAGTAATCACATTCCTTTAACCCTAAACCTACTGAATTTCTTAAATCAACTTGTCAAACGTCTATTTTTGAAACTGTCTGATATAAAAACAGTACAGTGCCTGAAAATAACTGTATGGAAGTGCAGCCTGGCATGGCTCTATACTGGTGGCAAAGGAGTCCAGCTGGGTAAGGGTTAGGCTTCATTTGAAGTTCATGATACATGGAGTGGTGAGTAGCAATTATCATCTTTCACTATACATGTATCTCAAACAGAAATACATTTCATCCTACTCCTGTAATGCTCTTAAACTAATCAAATAAATTATTTTTTGCATGAGGAAAATAATTCTTAGCTTCAGAAGTAACGTTCATGCATTATCTCTACTTGAATATTAAGACACCATATTCCTCTCCTCGGAAACTGATTTTCTAACATAAATAACAACAATTTTTTTTACTCCAAACAAATTTTACAAATCAACTAAAAAACAAAATCAAATATACATGAAACATCACTTGAGCAAGATCTATGTAGAAATGTGTAAGATTGTATGGCTTGAAGTAGTATTGAACTTGTGTATGACTAACAATAGTATTGCACCAACTTGTGTATGACTTACAGTAGTATTGTACCAACTTGTGTATGACTTACAGCAGTATTGTATCAACTTGTGTATGACTAACAGTGGTATTGTACCAACTTGTGTATGACTTACAGTAGTATTGTACCAACTTGTGTATGACTAACAGTAGTATTGTACCAACTTGTGTATGACTAACAGTAGTATTGTACCAACTTGTGTATGACTAACAATAGTATTGCACCAACTTGTGTATGACTTACAGAAGTATTGTACCAACTTGTGTATGACTTACAGTAGTATTGTACCAACTTGTGTATGACTTGCAGTAGTATTGTACCAACTTGTGTATGACTAACAATAGTTTTGCACCAACTTGTGTATGACTTACAGAAGTATTGTACCAACTTGTGTATGACTTACAGTAGTATTGTACCAACTTGTGTATGACTTGCAGTAATATTGTACCAACTTGTGTATGACTTGCAGTTGTATTGCACCAACTTGTTGATGACTCATAACAGTATTGTACCAACTTGTGTATGACTTGCAGTTGTATTGTACCAACTTGTGTACGACTTGCAGTTGTATTGTACCAACTTGTGTACGACTTGCAGTTGTATTGTACCAACTTGTTGATGACTCATAACAGTATTGTACCAATTTAAGTATGTTTTACAGTTGTGTATGACTTGCAGTAGTATTGTACTAACTTGTGTATGACTTACAGTAGTACTTATCAACTTGTGCAGTAGTATTGTACCAACTTGTTGATGACTCATAACAGTATTGTACCAACTTATGTATGACTTGCAGTTGTATTGTACCAACTTGTGTATGACTTGCAGTTGTATTGTACCAACTTGTTGATGACTCATAACAGTATTGTACCAACTTGCGTATGACTTGCAGTAGTATTGTAACAACTTGTGTATGACTTACAGTAGTATTGTACCAACTTGTGTATGACTTGCAGTAGTATTGTTCCAACTTGTGTATGACTTGCAGTTGTATTGTACCAACTTGTGTATGACTTGCAGTTGTATTGTACCAACTTGTTGATGACTCATAACAGTATTGTACCAACATGTTGATGACTCATAACAGTATTGTACCAACTTATGTATGTTTTACAGTTGTGTATGACTTACAGTAGTATTGTACCAACTTGTGTATGACTTGCAGTAGTATTGTACCAACTTGTGTATGACTTACAGTAGTATTGTACCAATCAGTAGTGTTATACCAACTTGTGTACGACTTATAGTTGTGTAAGACTTGCAGTAGTAATAAAAATTGTACCAACTTGTGTGTTAAGGTTGCTAATGCTGTACAACTAGCAGTAACACTGTACCAGCTTGGAATGGGTATTTTCTAATTTTACAGTAGAACTTTTCCAACTTGGTTTGACTTACAAGCATGAAAGTTGTTAAATTTGTATGAACAAACTTTTTAAAACTAAAAATAGTAACATTTCACTAATAACCAGACAAAATGTACAATTACAAAGGAAGATGAAAAAAAATTAAACCAAGATATATATCAGAAAGAACACAGAAATAATATTGCAAAAAAATTTGATTAAGTTCAAAAACACCACAAATGCACTTGATTTGGAGCATTATATGTACATTAATAAATTCATCTTTAACTATGTTAATAACAAAAAGAAATGTTGGTTTTCAAAGTGAATATGTATCCTAAACCAACTATTGTAAGACAGATTTTACCAAAATAAAGTAAAATGAAGTTTACAGAATACTAAATTCCATTATGGCATACACAATTCATATCACATTTTCACAGACATTCTATCTAATCAACTAGTGCTGCGTCAACACATGGTTGCTTTGTGGTAAAACAACAGATATGGTGTTCCCAGCAGAGACCCTGATTTCTCTGATAATAATTCAACAAAATCTGGTTCATCAAAGACTCGGACAGTTTCATCGTCACATTCAAACCATTCCTCGTCATACTGTTTGCTTGGCAACAATGACGCTACGAGGTCGGGTTTTATTTTTTTCACTGCAACTGATTGAAATGCTTTAACTTTAGTATTGGCAATAACATTGTCATCAAAGCGGGATGGCAACTTTGTGGCCACACCCATCTTACGACGAGTCGCAGGCATTGAATTATCCGACTTGTTGACAGAATTCTCTTTCTGACTAATTTCCCCTAGTTGATTGTTGTAGTTTGTATCGATATGACAATTTTGTTGTTTCCTGTGAGAATTGTCTGTCGGATGGTTAGGCAAAGCTCTAACATAAGCTAGATAATGTCCTGAAGTAAGAGTTACGCCTGAGTGAGTCACTACTCCATACAGTCTGTACCTGTAAATACAAAGCAATCAATGCTACTTCAGTTGATTAACAAACTCATAATCCCCCTTACAGAGGTACCTTGAGTTACATTTGTTTGTTTGATTGGGTTTTACATCACACAGACACAGTTTAGGTCATTTGGCAACATTCCAGCTTTACTGGTGGAGGAAGACCTCAGGTGCCCCTCCGTGCATTATTTCAGGCACAAACGGGCACCTGAGTAGAACCACTGATGTTCCGTAAGCTAGCTGGATAGCTTCCTCACATGAATGAATCCAAAGTCCCTGTTGGGATTCGTTCCCTCAGCAGTGAGGTAAAGTGGTTTGAAGTCAACGACCTTAACCACTCGGCAACGGATGCCCCTTTGAGTTACATAAAACATTTTATCTTATCCTTTTCAGTGATAATTATATTGTGGAAAATCAATAAATACACATGTACTCATTCCTATTCCCCCAATTGTAAAAAAGGGGATTTTTAAATTGTTCCTTACTGAACATATAAATAACACTTAGCCTGTTAGCTGACAAAGAATATGCTTGCGCCAGAATGCGCTGTTTGCTATTCATTCAATAAGTATCTAAGAAATTATATATAGAACTGGTATAATGATTGGGTGCAGATTGAAAGATAGATATGGACAAGGCTGTTTTAGATACTTAGCACGGTAAGGGTAAACTTACATCTAACTCCAAACCTCGCCTTTAAAAAAAAGAATAATTTAGCAAACATATTGAATGGTCACCAGGAAATAATTTTTCAAATAGAATTAAAATGGAGAAACTTTTTGTTTTCAATACTATATAAGTAAGAGTTCATATTTTTTTATCTGACATCCAAAAAAATTCCCTAGGAACACAACATCACACCACTAAAGTACATAATTATGGTAGCAAATTAATGGAAATAGAACAGAAGATACCAGTGTCTATTCTAGAGATATATTTAATGTATAGAAAAATGGAATATTACCTATGATCGGGTCGAAGACAAGACTGTGAGCATTTATACCGTAGACACGGTAAGGTAAGAGGTATATCAACATGGTCGTTAATCTTCATAATGTTACTAGGATTTCTGCAATAACAATATCTTCCATTGAAAAGATACTTATATATATCATGTAGTCCTGTTTTACAGTTGTAGTATTAATACAAAGTTCTCTTTGTAGGTAAAATTTACAGAACAAAATCAAGAAATTTCATGACTGAAATTTTCAAGTATTAACATAAATAAAATAACCTAAATATTAAAACATTTGAAACTTTCTTCAACTTTACATCATAGCAATACATCATTGTTTAGTTATGACGCTAAAAACCATGCAAGCCATTGTGATCGTACCTTGTCTCTGAAGAAAACCGTTTTAGATGTAGTGTAAGAATATCTGGCATCACATCATAGTGCATGGACCGCTCAGCTTCGACATATGCTTTGCATTCATCACAGTAATATTTATTCTCCTCCAACAATTTTTCTATCTCAGTGGAAGCTTCTATCAGGTCCAGTAAATCACATTTGTTCTCAGTTACTTCTTCTAGAACAATTTAAGGCTTAACATTACTATATCATGTATTATTGTTAACTCATGAGAAGTTTCTATGCCAATATTCTTTAGGAAAATAATGAAAAATCAAGTTTTGTTCTCTTTAGAAACCTTACACAACATTTCAACCACTGTAATGATAGCAAATGAAAACCAATATAGAAACTATCATCGTTAAGACTTTTACATAGAGCTGTCATCGATATCGACAATATCGATGTATCATTGATATTTTTTTGCCGATCAATAATCGATACACATTCTAAAAAATCGATACTTTTGACTAATAAATTAAATGTCTAGAAATTATAAAATTCACCCAAAATATATACAGAAGCAGTTATTTATATCTAATGTTATGCTTTTGTTATATAGTTGAATTATTTCATAGCAATGGTGACAAAAAATATTTTCTAGAAAAAATCATGCAGTGGACAAGACACTGTACAGAACATGTTTTTGACTGAAATCATTGAAACAGGTATGAAAGTGAATGACAGACAAGTGAGTATAGGATATTATCGATATATCGGTGTATCGTTGATTTTAGTCACTTGATATCGATATATCGTTGATATGCTTTGCATTGAATCAATGACAGCTCTACTTTTACATCTTTCCTTTATTTATTGTGGATAAATATTGTCCTACTTAATAAAGGCTTAAGGAAAATACAATTAATTTTCTGGTTCTATCTTGATACAATAGCCATTCCTTGTAGCCTAATTGAGGCAACAGATGTGACATGTGACTAGTGCAGACCACAATGTACCAGCACATCTGTGCTGTCTGATTATGGTTGGCACTGTGCACTATTCAGTCAGTGAATATTTTGATTTTTTCCTTGAAAATGATGAATGGTTCTGTCCAGATTGAAAAATGGACAAGTTCATTTAAAATATTAAGCTTGGTAAGGGATAATATTTTAGCTGTACCAGTAGACAGACATAATGTTACATAATAACAAACCATCTTCATCATCACTGTCAGATTTCTCAATTCTGACTGGAACACTGACATCATGAAAGTCTTCCTGTCTCTCAGTAGATGACTCGCACTGTAAACAACGTGTTCGTAACATCATGGATCCCTGAAACAAAATTCTTACATTAAAAAAAACAGACATTTTCTTGATTCAAATAATATTATGTAAAGGAGAGTACCACCTTAAGTTTAACTGAGCTGTACCCCTTTTGTCTTAAATAATCGAGATGAAGGAATCATTTATAATTTTCAAAACAGTGAAAAGTTGGTACAGTAACCATAACACTTTTCAGTATGTTTTTAATGCCTATAAAACAATACAAAAAAGAAATCTTTTGGATATTTGACTTTTTTTTTAAATAAATACAAAACCCAAGCATGTGTTCCAGAATAGATATATCAGCTTTTTTGAACAAGTGTAAAAGTCATAGAAGTTAAAATCTACCTGAAATGTTCTTTCTATGAGATCATATTTGGACCTGCTTTTTACTGGAGAATTTAGCATCTCTGCAAGTGCTCTTTTCAGTTGCTGGTCATCAGATATATCCATGGAGAATGGCTGATTCCTCTGTTTTAGATAATTGTTCGAACCTGAGCTGCTACGACGGTCATTCTTCATTGGTGTGAGGCATTTGGTGGCATAAGCTGCACTCACAGATGTTCCATTTTCATTTAGAATATAGTCGCAATTCTCTAGTTTGACTACAGGTACAAGAGCTATTGGCACTGACTTAGATTCATTTTTCTGCTCAGTTCTCACTCCAGCATCAATATCGGGTACTTCTGTATTTCTAATATCATCCCCATCATCAGCTATTTCTGATTTTACGACAAACTGAGACACAGCGGTAGGTACATTTGAGGGGGCTTCATCACTTGCATCAGTTTTACATTCTGTTTCATTTTTCCTTTCTAAACCACCTTTATTCTCAGAAAAATCAAGATGCTGCTTAGCAGTAAGTAACGATGACTCAGATTTTGCTGATAGAGCAAGCTTGGATATTTCAATCTTACGTTCGTTGGGTCTCAACATCTCTGATGAAGTCTTTCGAGGTGATCTTCTTGGAGAATTCCTAAGTTGTTTTTCCTTTATTTTCTTCAAGACAATATCTTCATTATCAGAATCAGACTGCATTTCCACTGAATCTGTATCGTCTTCAGGTAAAGCAGATAGAAACTGGGAAAAGACATCCTGGTATGATCTGGTTTCTAACGCTTTCTTCTTCTTCACATCTATTGCATTATCAGACTTTGATATGACTGGTACAGATTTCTCCTTACACACATTTTCATTTCTTAATTGCAGAGGAATTATGGTAGAACATTTCTGTTCATTTCTAATATCACAGTCTGGGCCACCTAACTCAGAAGTGTCTTTTTCCTTAGACCTCTTACCTCTTCTTTGTTTAATAATCTTATCTTTATTATCTTTCTTTGGCCTTTGAATCTTTTCATCTTTATCATAAGGTTTTATTCTTCTGTTTCTTCTTGCCAAGGCTTTAGGTTTCTGTTGTTTACCTATAGTGTCAGTAACCTCTGATTCTGCGCCTAGTCCTATCTCTACAGAGGATGGCAGCTTAGTTACATTTACTTCTTTCAAATCAACATGCATTACTGTTCCTGAAGCAGTGTCTTTTGAAACCGATGGTTCAGTACTTGCACCTATCTGAGTGACCTTCTCATTAATCTTGTCCACCACGCCAGCTGTGTCCCCAACATTTGGCACCTTCTGTACCTTCTGAGGGGACTTTGCTGTCTCTGTTCTGATTTCTGCCTTTGGAAACAGATTAACCTTCACTTTTTCAGTTTCTATTGCATTTTCTGTGCCCAATTTATCATCTGATTCATTAGATATCTCGTTCACAATTTTCACAATCTTATCTTTTGTTTCTTGACTTGCATTTGAACTGGCCAGAAACCTTTGCATTATAGGATTGATTTTTGGAGAGAAGGAGTGTGGAAGTTGACTGTAAAATTTCTGCACTTCTTTTTCAGCATCTTGAAAATAGCACAAGAAACAGCGCAGGAATTCTTGGGCATCATGTTGCATATGTCCTTCATACATTGGGTTCAATTCTCTACAAAAAGTTGTATAAAAATTTAATTCAATACATCAATTAAATTCGATGCAGAGTAATGAAATTTTGTAATCTGCCCTCACAATTACATAATCTTATTTTCCTGTTACCTACAGATCAGATCATTTGACACTTGACAAAAAGAAAATAAACCTTCAGACCTGTAGAGACTATTAAAATCTTTTAAAAAGTACCTGTTGATAACTCTCAGTGCTTAGGCAATTAATTACATATTACGTATTTAAATAAAGAAACCTTTACTAATTAGTTAAGCATCAAGCAACAATTCAAACCCACAGCAGTTAGGGACAAGTGATTTGAAGTCAGTGGTGGTAACCTCTCAGCCACAAAAGCCCCTTTTACAAATTTTCTTCTGACTGACTAAGTGACATACCATTTCACCCTTTATGATCAAATATCCAGCTTGTGAAGACATGAATGAAAATAAAACCCTGATCAAGCATGGTAAAGTATGTCACCTGCAGTGTCAACTGTGCTTCAACATAGCTGAATCACATTTAATATAAAAAAAGTTTTACCCTCAAATAAAACAATTTTAAAGAAATTTTATTGAACAGTTTTAATTTTCCATATCCATACTTATGAAAACTCCCGAAAACATCCTTAAAGCATTGTTAATTTAAGCATCCAGAATGAACAAATGAATCATAATGTAACTGTAACATGTCAAGCGTAAATAACGCCAAAGTCTTCTTGTGTCTTTGTAAAACAAGCTGTTTTTGGTGGTGGTGGTAGTGTGGCCAAACAATTAACATATTGAATCAGTAATCTAAGGATTGATGGCTGCATGGCCTTGTTTCCTTAAACAAGAAACATATCAATCATTGCTTTGGATTGATTCGTTTCAGGAAGAAATTGGAAGAGTGTATCTCGAGTAAAAGCTTTCTACACAATCAACCTAAAATTACCTCTGTATGGACTATCTGTACAATTATACAGGGGAGAACAAAAGATAAACTGACCTGATAGCTGATAATATTTTATTAGGTTTTACTGCCATGGACATGACATCATCTGAGGCTACCTCATCATACTTATCCTCTAATGTTGATAGATCTCTGTACACCTGAAGTAATTTATGCATGGAAAATTAAAGTAAATTTAAACTAGGACTAAAACATTTCCTATAATTTTGAGAAACAAGACTTGTGAACAGCATACCCCACTTTTCTTGGTTCTGGATAGTTTAATTTAGGATTTTTTATTTCTATTGACATTGTAGAAAATTTTAACAAATTTCAATAATTTGACCTTGATGGTCAAGATCAAATAAAGGTCAATGCCATTTTTTAACTATCCTATTATGGATTTGGTCATAAAGGTTCTTTTGTCCAAGTAAAAATTAATCATTTAATAAATAACACATTTATGACAATCAAAGCTAAATTCAATTATTTGACATCGACAGTCACATTTTCATTTATCTGCAATGGGATCAGGCCATCAGGAAAGGAGCTAAACTCTACATATAAACAAATTTTGGTAAAGTTTAATCCATTATTATGCTGGCAAACAATCATTGATGCTCTTAAACAACAGCTATCCACATAATAGTCAGACGCACACAACAATAAATCCCTTACTTTTTGCAAGGTGCCAAATCAAATATTCAATAAAGCTTTACAGTTTTCTAGACAGAGGAGAAAATAAGTCATTTTGCAGTTTAAAGTCAATAAAAAGTTTAAGAGGCATATACCTTGTACACATTCTTGACAACTTTACAGCATCTCTTATTCATATCCTCAGCAAAACTTGACAGGTCCTGAAACACGAGTATGATATCCCTACATTTTAGCCTATAACTGTATAATTACAGGATAATTTGAAATATTGTCACACTGCACAGATTTTAAATGAACAACTTCAGTGGTTATGGAGATCAAACTTGCATACACAACTTTAAACAGAAATTGTTTAAGGTCACTAAAAACTCAATGTGTATAATAAAGTTAATACTTATGCTTATCTTGCTGAGTTATTTAATTATTACAATTATTTTCTTCCTTGGTTTGGTTTTAAGATACACAAGTGACTGTCTAGCTTTACTGGTGACAGAAGGGCCCAGGTGGACATCAAAGAAGAACCATTGATCTTTTGTAACCTAGCTTGAAAGCTTCCTCACATGAAATAATCCAAATATCCTAGCTGAACTTGAACCCACTGAGGCCAGGGACAAGTGGTAAATAATCAAACCTAAATCACTCAGCCACAGACACACCCTTATTACAACAATAGTTCAATTTTTGTTATCAAGTGGTTGATAGAGATATTTAGTTGCATTCTTACTCTAAAGCAAATGTTATGCTAACATTAATGCTGTGGTGAGAAGGATAGCCCAAGTATTATAACCGAGAAATAAACAACAACAAAATGCTTCCAATATTAAGTGTATGGGTTATAAGTCACAAGGGTTATAAGTCATATGGGTTATAAGTCACAAAGAAATAAAGGTGCTTACATCATCGCTAGTTTTATTTTTACGTTTGATTTTCTCTGATGACTGTATGTCTTGGTAAAGTAATGCCAGATTATGTAAGAATCCTGGTGTATATCTTAGTACCTGCATAATTGAGTTCATGAAACATGTGTTGCCTGAAATGAATAAAATATAGCTACAGTAAAAATGCATCTTTTTATTTCCTAAAAAATATGTGAAAAAAAGTTGTTTGATAAATATATATATAATACAATGTTGTTAGGTCAAATCAGCCATACAGCCATTTTCCATTTTAACTTCAATCTTTAACTTCAATTTTGGTAATTGAAAATTGAAGGGACTTGCGTAAAGTCTTCGACTTATGTATTGGTCTCAATTTAATGACAAATTTTCTTTAGCTGCGGACATTAACAAATGACTTACAAAAGACTTAACAAAAAGGAGCTTATAGTTAATATATCCTGTGTGATGATCACCAGACATTAGAAGGTCCAAACGAAAAAAAATACGTTATGTTCAAATACAACTACAGCAATTAGAATCATTTCAATTGAAGCATATTTTCACATATAGGAAGGCATACAAATGCTGTTAAAACACAAGGCTTTTTTAATTTACACCTATCATAAAGCTGATAGGCAATCATCATCGCCGATAGGGAACGTACGAAAAATATCTAAGATTGAAGTTGTCAAAGTAACCTTAGGACTTCGACTTATTCATGGTAAAACATTGTCTAATTATTCTATAAGGACCACATAAAATCTTCAAGATATCAAAAAAGTCAAACATAAAAATACGTCTCATATAAGAAGGAAAAGCTACAATTATAGAAAAAGTTACCAAGATTTTCCAGCGAGGCGACAGCAGGTACCCTCACATCAACTTTACTGATGGAGCTCGAGACATCAGTGTCAGCTGTCGTACTCGTTGACATACTTGTTTCAGTACTTGATGATGTACTACTGTCAACAGTTGATGAACTTAATGAGCTTGCAACTGTTGTACTGCTCTCAGAACACTCACTCTCTCTGTAAGAAGTAATGCATAGATTTTTACTTTCTATAACAGTGCCTCTGTTAGTTATAGTTTCGGAGTTACTTACTCCTTGATTCTAGCTTGTGCAGACTTCTAAAATATAATGCTTTTTCTTCTTAACCTATCCAATGGGCCTTCTAATTTCTTTAACTTAATGGAAGAGCTGCTACAAGTTCAAAATTACAAATCATTACTATGGCAATGTTTTAATTTTCTTTCTTGCATACTTTAGTATTTACGTCTTCAAACTTTAGAGTTTTTGTTATTTTACTTTCACATCTGAATACTTTCATAATTGCATGTTCAAGATTACATTTAAACTTCATCCACCGGACAGGCAATGGCCTTGCTGACCAGTTTCATTTTTTATTCATGTAAAATTCTCTTCTTTTTTTAAATCTTGTTTCAATTGTGAATTTCACCCCCCATCCAGATGTCCAAAAAAAAAACACCATACTTGAAGCAACCATGAGTAGGACCCAACCAGCTATAAAGAAAAGCCCCTTTTTATTCTATGAATATCGCCCCAGCTAAAATCTTAAGAACTCTCAATGATAATAAATATACATGTTAAAAATTTTTTCTATGTCTTTCCTTTTAAAATTTATGTCATGAGTATAACATGTTAACAAATTGTAAGAGGTTTATCAAGTTGTAATCATTCATAAAATCATTACTGAAACAATCTGACACACAGTTACCTTACAACTTCGACTGGAGAAGTGTTTTTCCTAAAACCATTTAATTGAACAGAAATCCTCAATTTATTGTTAAAATGAACCAGACGAATTTACAACTTTATCTACTAAGAATATACTGTATGTACAATCAATTCAAAGTCAATATAAAACAACATTACTGTTTTCGAGCATTGTTACTGGAATCATCAGCTGGTGACTGAGAGGTTAAACCTGCTCTTTGTCTTCCTGCCTTCAGTGAAAGCCTCTGACGTTTCTTGACTGGTGCTGTAGTACCATCCATCTCTGGTATACCCATGTTACCCCCTGAAAGTAAGATGCAGAACATAATATGTATTTAATTGTAGAGACTGTCACTGCAGTAGAACACTGTGTCTATCAAGTTATTTGGTTCAAATACCTATATGACGTGTAATAGATAATTTGTTTGTTATGCTTAGGCATATAATTTTAAAAAATATATAGTATAATATACAGTGTTCCCACTTCTATTATTCATTAGGGTATCTTTACCTCCTACCTTTAACTAGAACTATCACTACATGTGAATAATACCCTCCGCAAGACTGTCTTGGAAATGAGGAAGTTACTAGTAACAGAATACCTTGCAAAAGAATTGAAAACAATAGAGTTATGGTTGTGGGCAATTAAAGATAGTTGTGGTTCTTGTATGTTGCATTTCCTTTCAATGTGGGTGACCATTGATGAAGTTTTATTGAATTACTCTGTTATAAGTCCTGAAAGAGTTATGCTTCTTGAGCACTGCACTTCCTCTCATTGCGCTTGACCATTGTATGAAGTTGCATTGAATTTTAAACATTAGTTTTTAAGTTATGCACCAGACATGGAAAAGGAACAAAGGGCAATAACTCTACAAATACTGAAGTTGGAGTCATGGTTATTGTACACTATACTTCCCCTCATTGTGACCATTGTATGAAATTGTATTGAATTCCAACAAGTAGTTTTCAAGTTATGCACTGGACAAAAGAAGTAACAAAGGGCAATAACTGTAATTTATCCAAAAAGAGTTATGGTTCTTGTTCACTGCACTTCATCTCACTGCCCTTGACCATTGTATGAAGTTTCATTGAATTCCAACCATTAATTTTCAAGTTATGCACTGGACAATTAAAATAAAAGTAACAAAGGGCAAACACTCTTAAATGAGTCAAGAAAGAGTTATGGTTTCTGTGCACTGTGCTTTCTCTCAATATACTTGACCATTGTATGAAATTGTATTGAATTCCAGCTAGTAGTTTTCAAGTTATGCTCTGGACAAGAAAAAAGCAATGGAAAAGTAACAAAGGGCAATAACTCTATAATTACTCTGGATAAGTTATGGTTCTTGTGCACTGCATTTCCTCTTATTGTGCTTAACCATTGTATGAAGTTGTTCCAACCAGTACTTTTAAAGTTATGCTCTGGACAAGGAAAAGTAACAAAGGGCAATAACTCTGATATTTGCCAAGATGGAGTAATGGTTCTTGTGCACTGCACTTCCTCTCAATGTGCTTGACCATTGTATGAAGTTATATTGAATTCCAACTATTACTCTTCAAGTTATGGTCCGGACAAAAGAAAGCAATGGAAAAGTAACAAAGGGCAATAACTCTGTAATAACATTAGATAGAGTTATGGTTCTTGTGCACTGCACTTCCTCTCAATGGGATTAATCATTGTATGAATTTGTATTGAATTCCAACCATTAGTCTTCAAGTTATGCTCCAGACAAAAAAAGCAATGGAAAAGTAACAAAGGGCAATAATTCTGTAATTACTTTTGATATAGTTATGGTTCTTGTGCACTGCACTTGCCCTTATTGTGCTTGATCATTGTGTAAAGTTGTTTTGAATTCCAACCAGTACTTTTCAAGTTACGCTCCAGACAAGGAAAATTAACAAAGGGCAATAACTCTGTAACTAGTGAAGATAGAGTTATGGTTCTTGTGCACTGCACTTCCTCTCAATGTGCTTGACCATTGTATGAAGTTATATTGAATTCGAACCATTAGTCTTCAAGTTATGCTCTGGACAAGGAAAATGCAATGGACCGCTGGACCGGACTCCTATATACCCCCCAAACTTCGTTTCGGGGGTATAAAAACTGGGATATTAAGCATTTTTATCCCACCAAATTTGGAACCAGTGGTTCACCAAATTTGGAATTTCTGAGTCATGAAATAAAGTAAATTGGGAATTTTACGTCAGGTTTATAATAACAGTACATGATATTTGCAAGAACTGTGAATTATACTGCTGTCTTTAAATATTTCTGTTAAAAAATGAAAAACTAGAAAGATTTTGTGGTATTAAACCTTTTTACATTAATTGTCTGTAGAGTGTACCCCCAGAAAAACGAATGCTGTATTTATGCTAATACTTGTTTGATTTGGTGTGATGATTCTTTAATTGGGAGTACATTCATCTAATTATGTAACATAACAAGTTTTACCTTATTTTCATTGAAATCAATATACATATCTGTTAGCAGAGACATACATCTCTGGAGATATGTACACTGATTTGTCTTTCAATTTATCAGTCTGTCAGATACCAGATTTTGTCAATGTAAATGTTACAACTTATGAACTTGAAAATAACATGTGGCACATAAAAAGAATGAGGGTCAGCTTGGCCCTAAAACAAACTTGGCACATGTAAATGCTGCACACTTTTCAAACAGGTTTTTTACTTTATTGTGATAATCTTAATTTTAAGCTTTTGACAAAGACAAATAATTTAAGTGAAATTGGAAAAGGACATTTTAAGAACTGCTATTCACCTGCTATTATTACCAATCAATTAACATACATGTGTATGTTAAGGGTACCGATTAATCAGGAAATAATTATGATTTTCATAATCATTTAAATTTAATTAATGACCACCATTAGAAGCTTATGATAATAAGTTACACGTTTTTCTTTCATATTTTATTGAAGATTACTTTACAAAATACAGTGCCCATCAAAAGTCTAGAGACAAGTTAATAAAAACAAGTATTCTTGGCAAAATGCTCAATTTAATTCTATATGAATGTATAATAATACATAATAATTCATTCATGTCAAATATCATCACAAAAAACAATGCATAACTTGTATTAAAAGTATCAAATGCCAAATTTTGTGTCATCTACACCAATAGCACATCAACCAACCAACAGCAGTACAGAAAAGATCACACAGTTAGCATCTGTCAGAACGGCTTGAATTCTCCTAGGCATACTCTTAACTAATGTTCATCATCTGTTAACTGTCAACACATACCAGGAGTCACAAACATAGACAGTTCTCTCAAATTACCATGATGCTTGTTCCCGATGTTCATTTTGATATCATGCCACAAGATTTTGATGGGGTTGTGGTCTGAAGACTGTGGTGGCCAGTTCTCCAAACACATAATACTACTCTGGGAGTGCTATTATTTCACTATCTTGGCCTGGTTGCCTGGTACACCATCATCATGGTACCAGAACTCATCTCCATACACTAGCAGATGAGCCGATGGTATGGCACAATAGCACAAAATGTTGATGTAACCTTGGGAATTCAAGTTTCCGTGCATGACCTTCAGAATACCAGGTCCCTGGTAGCTCAAGGCACCCCATACCATGATCCGCCACCTTTAAGTTTCACTGTTGACACAACACATTTGTTCAAAAGAGCTTCACTTGGACATCGTCTGAAACTTGTTGAACTTCATCTAATTAAACAGAATAGTGGACCAATTCACCAATTTCCAGTCAGCATGACTCAGTGCTCTAGCAAAAGCCAAACGCTCCTCTCTATGAGCATTGGTCAGTAAAGGCTTCTTAATGGCTTGATGACTCTCTAATCCAACTTGCTGAAGTCTGCGACAAACTGTGGAATGTGAAGCATTAACTCCAGTCAATTCCCATGACCTCTTGAGCAATGGAACAATGAGTCTCCTGTCTTGTAAAGATTGCCTGATAAGCAAGCGATCATCTCTTAATGTAATGGTCTTTGGGCGGCCCAATCTAGGTCAATCATGGAGAATTCCAGTAGCCTCAAATTGATCCATGATCTTGTAAACAGTGGGTCTGGAAGAAGAAAAAGTAAGTTAAGCCTAAAAGAGCCATCCGAGGCTAATATTGTTCTTTCAAAATAATTTTCAAGTGTTCAGCAAGTGAAAGAAATGACAATTTAAGTAACTAACCTTCCTATTTGTAGAATTTGACAATTTCTGAAGCAGCGACTCCTCGACTTCTCAGAGTTCACTGAGCGCACTCTGTCTTCTTATGGAACCATTGTATTGTAGTGGAATATTCACTAGAGTGACCATGGAAGTTATGTTGATATTTGGGCAGACATTTTTATGGATAATCAAAGGTTTTTGAAGTGATCGAAATCACTAGTTAATTATTAGTTTTCTCTAAAATATGTAAACCTGTAAGTTTGTCATATAAATATGAACATCTTATTACTTTGTTAACTTTTTATGCCAAAAGATAATAAATGGAGGTAAATGTTATATTTCAAACAATAAAACTGCATTTGCTGGACAGATTTTGCCAAGTTTACCCAAAAATCAGTGAATTGTTGTTTGTCTCCAGACTTTTGATGGGCACTGTATACTCCGATCACAGAAGCTTTTAAGAGAGATGTGGGCATATACAGATATGCATACAGGAGATATGCTCTGGGCAATATCTGGATATATTATCATCTCTAGTGATTTTTTATCTGAACTTTGACCCCTATGTGTGCGACACTCTGCCTAACAATAGTGAACATTTGTGCCAAGTTATATTGAAATCCCTCTATGCAAGTAGAAGTTTTGCTCCGAACACGCGTTTTTCAATGACCTCTAACTGTGACCTTTGACCTAGAGACCTGGTTCATGCACAGGATAGTGGTGAACATTTGTTTGAAGTTTCATTACTATCTCTCCGTATGTGTAGGAGATATGCTCTGAACAAAATCTCTATATTTTATCATCTTTAGTGACCTTTTACAATCATCTTGAGTGACCTTGACCTTGCATATATTAACCTAAATTACATGTTTCACACCATTTGTGTTTCAATCCTTCAATAAATGATGACTAAATGGTCCAAATGCACATTTTCTAATTTTTATCAAACGTTGACCCCTATCTGTGACCTTGAACTTGGCCGCAGGGACATAAATTTTGCGAGCGACACTTCGCCTCACAATAGTTAACATTTGTGCCAAGATATACTGAAATCCCTCTATGCATGTAGAAGTTTTGCTTCAGACAAGCATTTTTCTATGACCTCTAAGTGTGACCTTGACCTTTGACCTAGAGATCTGATTCATGCATATGACACTGCTTCTTATAGTAGTGAACATTTCTATGAAGTTTCATTAAAATCCCTTCATATGTGTAGGATATAATTTCTGGACCCAATGGTCCCAATACACATTTTTATATTTAATCTGAACTTTGACACCTATGTGAAACCTTGACCACAGAGACATAAATTTTGCACACGACACTCCGCCTCACAATAGTTAACAATTGTGCCAAGTAATATTGAAATCCCTCTATGCATCTAGAAGTTTTGCTCCTGACAAGTGTTTTTCAACGGCCTTTATATGTGACCTTGACCTTTGACCTAGAGGCCTGGTTTGTGCGCGACACACTGACAGCTTCTCATAGTAGCAACCCCAGTTAAATGTTCAACTTAATTATATTGTCTTGTAAATATGTAATGTTATAATAAAAGGTTACTTGTAGACAAACATAGAACACTTTAAACTTTGTAAATATCTTAAAAGATAAAAAAAGTTATGTTTTGAAGTTTACTACATAATGCGATTTTTTTAGAAAATTTAAGCGACATATTACTTATGAAATTGATTCGCGTTTTCGGAACCGATTTATATGAAATTTTCATTCAAAACTTCATAACTTTTTTATTTTTCAAGATACCATATTAATCAAACATTGTTTTTTTTCACTTTTGGGGGAAAGGGGTCGGTGCCGTTTGGAGGGGGAAAAATGCAATAGGAGGGGGAATTTTATTTCTTCACAAATGAGGAGAAAACAAGCATTTAATAATTATGGTCCACAAGTACAATGTTTAGTCCCTAAAAACGGGAGCCCTTCAAAAAGTTGTCCTTTCTAATTGTCTAACAAACTCCTGTTAATTGGCGCAATTTATAATAATATTGTAAAATTTGTTAACATAACTTCAGGCTATTATAAACATTTTTGGAGTTTTAAATAAATCTATGGATTGAGGAAGTTGAAGGGGAAATTTTCGCTTTCCGAAAAAACATCTATTAAGGGGGAATCGAATTTCGGAAATATTTGTGGAAAATATAAACCTCTCAAAAATGTCACTTCTTCAAATGAGTTATTTAAAATAATATATAGAGAAACAAATGAGGAGAACCTTGTCACATATGATGTGGTTTGATGACCAGAAACTTATATTTAAAGTTTGAAGTAAACACCTTAAAGAAATAAAGAACATATAGTGGAAAAGCTGAAAATTTAAATCAGAAATCTTGAAATTAAGGCTATTTGTTGCCATAGCAACCAGAATTTTTCAAACATAGGAAGAAAAGAAAAAGATGTGCATAATCTCCAGGCTGCCATCTACCCATATTTCAAGTTTCATAAAAATATTTTCAGTACTTTTTGAGTTATCACTGGATCCAGTTTATGTGTTAAATTTGCCATATTTTCAGACTATTTGTTGCCATAGCAACCAGAATTTTCAACATAGGAAGAAAAAAAAAAGACGTGCATAATCTCCATACTGCCATCTATCCATATATCAAGTTTCATAAAAATATTTTCAGTACTTTTTGCGTTATCACGGGATCCAGTTTTGTGGACGGACGGACTGACAGACTGACAGACAGACAGACAGACAGACGGACAGACGGACGGAGGGTAAACCTAAAGTCCCCTCCGGTTAAACCGGTAGGGGACTAATAAAAACGAATCCAATGCATATTTTAATACACCACTTATGGTACCACTGTAAGATTTACATTTACTTTTGTTTGACATTGTTTTCTTTCCAGTGAGTAGAAAAGGGGAGCAACTCTTGCAACACAAGTTTAAAACATGTCGCTTTTTCTTAATATACGGATCTAAAAGCGGGATTTAAAGCGTCGCATGTTAAACTTGTTGGGACGCCGGGAGTAGCTCCCCTTACATACCTAGTAATAATTTGTAAACAACTTTGCTTAACAGTAAGTCTTACAGGCTTAAAATAAAACATTTTTTGGCAGTTATATGCACACAAAAAATGGTATTGGTTGCAGGCAAATTTTGGCTGCCATATGGGGGGAAATTTCGGCTTTGAGAGGGGAAAAAACATACTATTTTGGAGGGGGGAATGGGGCCGAATTTCGGGGAATATTTTGGTAAAAAAAAAACACTGTCAAACATGGCACTCTGATAGGATTTTTAGTGTAGATTTCAATTATGTACTCTGTTTTTATGTGTGACACACACATTTGGCTTAAACCTAAGAATCTGATAGGATTTTTAGGCCATCCTTAATAATATATATGTTTGCTATTGCCGACCAAGAATTATAAGGAGTGGGTTGGTAGGTAGGCTTTTTTTTATATATGATTTTTACAGAACGTTACTTAATACGCCTAGTACGTTGTAGCAGATTGTGGAAATTTGGACTACACTATCATAATCCGTGACGGCAAAACTGACATGTAAAAGACAGCCAAAAACATGTTCACTAGTAATCATAACATGAAATAAAACATAAATTCAAGCATGGTCAAATTACGGATGTGATAAACTAATCCTGCGTTAATATTCCCGTACGACCTGGAAAAATTATAGTGGATCACCGGGACATTTCGTTCTCTCGGGTGATTATTACTCAATTTATTACACGTCTGTAAAAAATAACACACGCAAGAATTGTCTCCTATAATTTCTGAATGTCGGATATTTGCACCCCTGTTTTAAAAATGTTAAAATATTTAATTGTTAGTTACCGAAAAATTATCAAAATTATGATTTTATTTTTGTTTTCGAGGGAATTTTTTGGGTCGAATACCCTGGCTGATTTGGCGGAAATAAAAAAAAAAATCTGATTTTTTTAAGCTGAAAAAAACTTTTGAGTCGGGGCATTTTCGCCAGGTTGGCGGGCAATAGCAAACAGATAATTTTTTAAGAGTGGCCTTAGTGTAGATTTCAATTATGTACTCTGTTTTTATGTGTGACACACACATTTGGCTTAAACCTAAGAATCTTTCATGAAATTCAATAGGAAAATTCAGCATTTTTTTCCAATTTTATTTGTGGATAATAACAAAGTCATAGTGGTGAACATTTCTTTGAAGTTTCATTAAAATTCCTCCATGGGTGAAAGAGATATATGCTCCGGACAAATATACCCCACCCACCAGGGGGAGACTATAATACAACCTGTTTTTCAAACAGGCGTATAACAAAAAGCATCAAAGTAAACACATTTGAAAATATAATATGAATTTTTAACAAATGCAAGAATAAACATAACATATTTCTTCAAAATATACTTTAATTCTGCAGAAGTATGATGTACCTGATATCTCTTATTTTTAATTTAAAACAGCTTGCCTCAATAACATGCAAGTAATCTACATGGTACTGCTTAACAATCAATTCTGATTATGACTAGCAGGCGTGTATGTACATGCAAATTTAAAAAGATAAAATAATAAAAGTTCTACAAGACTATTAATTTAAAAGACATAGCATGCAATTTAGAATTTGTAGAATGGGTCAAGCCTCCCAGTAAAGATGTCAAAACTGGGGCTAGACTGAACAGTTAGAGGTAGGCTATTCTAAAGCATATGCTCCTAGGAAAGAAAGAATTTTGATGGTATTGTGTCCTCGTGTAGGGTATCAGATTTCTTTTTTGTGTAAGGTGTTGGTGGTCGACAAAGACAATGTTGTTTTGGATTTTATACAAGTAGGGTACAGCACTGATATTTCGACCCTGCACAAGGGTTTGCCAATTAAGTTCATTTATCATATCTGAGACACTACTTGTATAATCATAATCATTAAAAATATATCTAGCAGCTGAACTTTGGACTTGCTCTATCTTATAAAATCAGAGAAAGTTAATATGTTTCATATATTTTTTTTAAAGTGGACTGAATTGACCCGTGCCAAGTTGGTTTAACCATTTATCACATCATTCTGTTAGACCCAAGGTGGTTGGAATGGTCTGGGTTTATTTGTGTGGGGGACAGGTTGAGGCCCAGTTTTAAATTTTGGAAAGAGGTTGACGTCCGTCAGGATGAGGTTTGTCTGGGGGCGCAGGGATTGTTGCAGGTGTGTGACTGCACTTTCCATTGGTTAGGTTGTGCTGAAACCACAGATTTACATTGCAAGGATCGCACACTTTCGTTCAGCTGAAAGTCTCGTCGCGCGCATGGCATATCGGATAAAGGTGGACAGAATGAGAGATGGCAGAACACGCGGAGTGCGAAACATGACAGATTTTCACAAGAGTATGTGGTGTTATTGTAGCTTTGTGAAAAATTATACACATGAATGTATTGATACAGTATTATTTTGTGTCGCTTAAGTATTAATATATGAAAATATGCAGATAGAACGATGCAACGCTTAGTTAAAAAGTACCTAATTTAAAAAATATTCGCCTATTGTTTAGGCATACTCTCTACACTATGCCGCCCTTTTACGTCAAACACAAAATATTACCCAATTCAGATTAAGGTAATTCTTTTTTTACATGGTTTAATGGGTGCATTGCAAAAAAAACAAGAGGGCCATGATGGCCCTGGATCGCTCACCTGACACAACCGCATCCAAGCAATGTCTTAAACAAGCATCATGACCAAGTTTGATTCAACTGAGTCAAACATGTGACCTCTAGTGTGTTATAAAGATTTTTCCATATTTGGGCAATGTGACCTAATTTTTGACTGGACACGACCCATATTCAAACTTGACCTAGAAATCATCAAAACAACCTTCCTGACCAATTTCCATGAAATTTGGATCAAAACTGCAGCCACTAGAGTGTTAAAAAGATTTTTCTATTTTCAGCTCCTGTGACCTAGTTTTTGACCGAACATGACCAATCTTAGCACTTGACCCAGAAAACATCAATTGACCCAGAAAACATCAAAACAACATTCTTGACAAATTTCCAGAATATTTGAATAAAAACTGCAGCCACTAGAGTGTAAACAAGCTTTTTCTATTTTTAACTCCTGTGACCTAGTTTTTGACCTGAGATGACCATCTTCGAACTTGACCTAGAAATCATCAAAACAACCTTCCTGACAAATTTCCAGAATATTTGAATCAATACTGCAGCCACTAGAGTGTTAAGAAGCTTTTTCTATGTTTAGCTCCTGTGACCTAGTTTTTGACCGGAGATAACCCATCTTCGAACTTGACCTAGACATCATCAAAACAACCTTCCTGACAAATTTCAAGAATATTTGGATGAAAACTGCAGCCCCTAATGTGTTAACAAGCTTTTCTATTTTTAGCTCCTGTGACCTAGTTTTTGACCGGAGATGACCCATCTTCCAACTTGACTTAGGTATCATCAAAACAACCTTCTTGACAAATTTCCAGAATATTTAGATGAACACTGCAGCCATTAGAGTGTTAACAAGCTTTTTCTATTTTTAGCTCCTGTGACCTAGTTTTTGACCTGAGATGACCCATCTTCAAACTTGACCTAGAAATCATCAAAAAAACCTTTCTGACAAATTTCCAGACTGTTTGGATGAAAACTGCAACCATTAGAGTGTTAACAAGCTTTTTCTATTTTTAGCTCCTGTGACCTAGTTTTTGACTAGACATGACCCATCTTTAAACTTGACCTGGAAATCATTAAAACAACCTTCCTGACAAATTTGCAGAATATTTTAATCAAAACTGCAGCCACTAGAATGTTAACAAGCTTTTTCGATTTTTAGCTCCTGTGACCTAGTTTTTTGACCCGTGATAACCCATCTTCAAACTTGACCTGAAAATCATCAAAACAACCTTCCTGACAAATTTCCCAAATATTTGGATGAAAACTGCAGCCACTAGAGTGTTAACAAGCTTTTTCTATTTTTAGCACCTGTGACATAGTTTTTGACCGGACATGACCCATCTTCCAACTTGACCTAGATATCATCAAAACAACCTTCCTCACAAATTTCCAGAATATTTGGATGAAAACTGCAGCCACTAGAGTGTTAACAAGCTTTTTCTATTTTTAGCTCCTGTGACCTAGTTTTTGACCGGACATTACCAATCTTCCAACTTGACCTAGATATCATCAAAACAACCTTCCTGACAAATTTCCAAAATATTTGGATGAAAACTGCAGCCACTAGAGTGTTAACAAACTTTTTCTAGTTTTAGCTCCTGTGACCTAGTTTTTGACTGGAGATGACTCATCTTCGAACTTGACCTAGATATCATCAAAACAACCTTCCTGACAAATTTCCAAAATATTTGGATGAAAACTGCAGCCATAAGAGTGTTAACAAGCTTTTTCTATTTTTAGCTCCTGTGACCTAGTTTTTGACCAGAGATGACCCATCTTCGAACTTGACCTAGATATCATTAAAACAACCTTCCTGACAAATTTCCAGAATATTTGGATGAAAATTGCAGCCTCAAGCTTTTTCTATTTTTAGCTCCTGTGACCTAGTTTTTGACCCGAGATAACCCATCTTCGAACTCGATCTGTATTTCATTGAGACAAACATTCTGAAAAAGTTTGATGATGATCCAATCAAAACTGTGACTGCTAGACTGTTAACAACCCAATTATTGGAGTGTTAACAAGCTTTTTCTATTCTTAGCTCGTGACCTAGTTTTTGACCAGAGATGACCCATCTTCGAACTTGACCTAGATATCATCAAAACAACCTTCCTCACAAATTTCCAGAATATTTGGATGAAAACTGCAGCCTCTAGAGTGTTAACAAGCTTTTTCTATTTTTAGCTCCTGTGACCTAGTTTTTGACCCGAGATAACCCATCTTCGAACTTGATCTGTATTTTATTGAGACAAACATTCTGACAAAGTTTGATGATGATCCAATCAAAACTGTGACTGCTAGACTGTTAACAACCCAATTGTTAGAGTGTTAACAAGCTTTTTCTATTTTTAGCTCCTGTGACCTAGTTTTTGACTGGAGATGACCAATCTTCGAACTTGACCTAGATATCATCAAAACAACCTTCCTGACAAATTTCCAGAATATTTGGATGAAAACTGCAGCCACTAGAGTGTTAACAAGCTTTTTCTATTTTTAGCTCCTGTGACCTAGTTTTTGACTGGAGATGACCAATCTTCGAACTTGACCTAGATATCATCAAAACAACCTTCCTGACAAATTTCCAGAATATTTGGATGAAAACTGCAGCCTCAAGAGTGTTAACAAGCTTTTTCTATTTTTAGCTCCTGTGACCTAGTTTTTGACCGGAGATAACCCATCTTCGAACTCGATCTGTATTTCATTAAAACAAACATTCTGAAAAAGTTTGATGATGATCCAATCAAAACTGTGACTGCCAGACTGTTAACAACCCAATTATTGGAGTGTTAACAAGCTTTTTCTATTCTTAGCTCGTGACCTAGTTTTTGACCAGAGATGACCCATCTTCGAACTTGACCTAGATATCATCAAAACAACCTTCCTGACAAATTTCCAGAATATTTGGATGAAAACTGCAGCCTCTAGAGTGTTAACAAGCTTTTTCTATTTTTAGCTCCTGTGACCTAGTTTTTGAACCCGAGATAACCCATCTTCGAACTCGATCTGTATTTCATTGAGACAAACATTCTGACAAAGTTTGATGATGATCCAATCAAAACTGTGACTGCTAGACTGTTAACAACCCAATTGTTAGAGTGTTAACAAGCTTTTTCTATTTTTAGCTCCTGTGACCTAGTTTTTGACCGGAGATGACCAATCTTCGAACTTGACCTAGATATCATCAAAACAACCTTCCTGACAAATTTCCAGAATATTTGGATGAAAACTGCAGCCTCAAGAGTGTTAACAAGCTTTTTCTATTTTTAGCTCCTGTGACCTAGTTTTTGACCGGAGATAACCCATCTTCGAACTCGATCTGTATTTCATTGAGACAAACATTCTGACAAAGTTTGATGATGATCCAATCAAAACTGTGACTGCTAGACTGTTAACAACCCAATTGTTGACGACGAACGACGCACAACGCACGACGACAGACGCCGGACATAGCCCCATCACTATACCTCACCATGACCACTTCGTGGTCAGGTGAGCTAAAAATTCTTGATTGTTTAAAATTTTTAAAAAAATTCATATTTGAAATTTGTCTTTATTTCTTTGAATTTTTTCAAATGATTTGTACATTTTTTATTTGATTACATGTATTTTAGTAAATAATGTTGTAAATATTCTACTAATTAGTGTATTAAATAATTTTTCAGATCATTCTAGACAAGCGTTCATATATAGATGAATTCATTAGATTGACAAGGAAGAAACTTTTATTGGCATACAGAACAGCTGTTTTATAATATTTTTTTTATTTTGAAACAGATTTTTTTCATAGTTCACGTCAAATGATATATTCGTCATATGTTTATTTTCATTATTTTTCAAGGAAAGGGCTATACAAATTAAGTTGTATAAAGAAAATAGATTTACATTGTATTTATATAATATACATGTATATCCTCTTTAGAATCATTTTCTTATCACCCATACCATGGATTGTAGTTAAAGACCGCGCACATACAAAATATACATTCAAATTCTATTTGTTTTTGAAGATTGAGAGTTGCAATTATCACATGTAACCTGGTAATCAAAGTTTGAAAATAAAGTTTTTCAATTATCACTTGTTACCTGGTAATTAACCCCTTCAAAAGTAATTAAACTTCAAAGAAATTTAAGTGATGTGTAAAAAAAATCAAAGGTTACTTTTATTTCGCATAATACTGACTCAAACTGTAAAGATTTCTTTTTTGTTTTTCTAGCGATACATTAAAAAAATATCAGTAATATCTTTCTACAGGCATTCAAATAAAAAGAATAATTAAAATATACAAGTGACATTAAAAAGGCCGGAATCGAGACAGCCACACGAGAGTACTTATAAAACTGTTACGATGATTGTTTACTTCACTGCAACAGATTTACAAAAAATAATAATGATATAAATTATGATGAATGAAATTTAAATATTCTATGAATATGGCAATATTAAAATCTCGGCAATATTTTGTGCTAAAAAATTAATAAATTTTCTTCATGTGTTAAGCGAATTGTAAAGCCTGCAATACATTACCCGTAAAACAATTGTGCATTAATAAATTTGACTATATAACCCAATAAATCTTAAATATTGCATCTTTGATCATCTGTGAATATCTTACATCGGCTTCTTTTTTATTTTGAAATTGAATTTATTATGTTACCATAATAATAATTTTAAAATACCTGCTTTTTATATAAAAAATGTAAATTTACCGCGGATTTCGTCAAGTTAATTTTTTAATCGTCATTGCGGACAGATAATTTATACTTTAAAGAAATAAATTAGATATTTGAATTAAACAAGTATTATTCATCAAAATAAACTTTTAATTTCCAAAATCGGATAATATATGGAAAAGCTTTATGGTATTTTGTAAAGTAGGTATCCGTTGCGAACGGGCATTTACGCTTAGCGCCGGTAAATTATCGATCGATGTACCTTTATCGGGTGCACGAAAAAGTAATTTAAGCATTTAATTAGGGTTAACTGGGAGTGTCCGATCCCTGTAATGTAAATCCGTGGCTGAAACACACTTTTTTTCAGAGCTCCAGAGGTACATCTATACTTCTCAGTGATTAATTTAGATGTGCGTCCTGCGTAAAATACGCATAAAAATTGAAAAAGATGCACAGTTTCAAAATATGTGCATTCAGTTTGACGCATGCAAATTTGGTAGTTTATAATCCAAACTAGAACTCCGCGAGTCGGATGTGTCGCCTTGTGAACAATGTAGTTTAGGAGAAATGGCCAGGACAAAAATGAAATATGAAAAATAACAAAGGGCAATAACTAAAAAAATAATAAGTGCAGAGCAGCATATCTGTGCACTGCATTTCTTATCAATAAGATCTATCATTCTATGATGTTTCAAGGCCATAGCTTTCATACTTGAGGAGAAATGACCTGGACAAAAATAAAGTAAGAAAATCAACAAAGGGCAATAACTCAAAAAATAAGAAATGCAGAGTATCAGTTCTTATGCACTGCACTTTTTCTTAATGAGATCTATCATCCTATGAAGTTTCAAGTCCATAACTTTTATACTTTCGGAGAAATGGCCTGGACAAAAAATAAGTATGAAAATCAACAAAGGGCCATAACTCAAAAATTAAGAAATGCAGAGTACCGATTCTTGTGCACTGCACTTCTTCTTAATGAGATCTATCATCCTATGAAGTTTCAAGTCCATAGCTTTTATACTTAAGGAGAAATGGCCTAGACAAAATTAAAGTATGAAAATAAACAAAGGGCAATAACTCAAAAAATAAGAAATGCAGAGTACCTGTTCTTGTGCACTGCACTTCTTCTTAATGAGACCTATCATCCTATGAAGTTTCAAGTCCATGGCTTTTATACATTAGGAGAAATGGCCCGGACAAAAATAAAGTATGAAAATTAACAAAGGGCAATAACTCAAAAATTAGGAAGTGCAGAGTACCGGTTCTTGTGCACTGCACTTCTTCTTAATGAGATCTATCATCCTATGAAGTTTCAAGTCCATAGCTTTTTTAGTTTTAGAGAAATGGCCCGGACAAAATTAAAGTATGAAAATTAACAAAGGGCAATAACTAAAAAAATAAGAACTGCAGAGTACCAGTCCTTGTGCACTGCACTTCGGGTTATTGAAAGAAGCATGCATACCAAGTTTGAAGTCAATCAGACTTATAGTGACTGAGTTATGCTCCGGACAAGCTTTAGGGGACGCCGACGACGACGCCGACACAGACGCCGCCGACGCCAAAAGTAACCCCTATATGTCACCTTTTCAAGGCGACACAAAAATCATGATTAGTGATTTCTATGTACCGTTTGATTACTTTAATTTCATCAGTTGAATAATTTAGCCCGGGGTTCTATGATATCGCGGTACTTAACGTTTATCGGCAAAAAGTAAAAAATAAAAATCATACCTGAATGAAATTCCTCTTCCTTTTAATAAGTCATCCTTTTACAAAACTGTTTGTGAAAAAAATATGTCAAAAGTTCCAATTAAATTGTATTTTTTTTAACTATTTACATTGTCGCCATTTTGGCTCATTTCAGGGGAGGTTACTACGATATCGTGGTAATCCTTAAAATGTAAATATGGAAGGCTAAATCTGCCGAAATCTTCAAATAAGTTTGTGAAAAACTGTCAACAGTAATATAGGTATAAAATTCAAACTTTTAAATGTTAATTAACTGTTTGCAAACCTTTTTAACAATCATTTTACTTATTTACATGATTTTTAATGGATACACATTAGTTATTTTCACAGTGTGGACACTTGAATCCATCATTGAGACGGACAACATGGACAGGTGAGCAATAAATTAGGTGAGTCCAATGGTTGCAGACATCACACTGTGCCCATTTGGTTATTACAACACTGAGTGCACCCCTTAACTCCTTCGGTTGCCATTCACCACACACACAGCACAGATCTTCATCACAGATATCATCAGATGAACTGAGACAATCATCATCCTCACCAAGGAGTAATGGACCACCTTTCTTTGAAGATTGAATTCCAGATGTACTTGGTTTTACAACTGTGCTAATTGATTTACACTTTTTTCTTTTTTAATATTCATGACTTTATTGGATTGTTTATTTCTTTCTTTCTGTACGTGTATTGAATTTGAATTTATCAAGTTTTGGTTTTGTTTATTTAGAAGGTTTCCTGCTAAGTATGGTGGTACAAATCTTTTTTTCTTTTTCAGAACAACTGACTTTATAGTTTTATCATCAAAAAAGCTGTTTGGAGATTTGTTTACAGAGTTGGCAGGTGCAGCTTGCTTGTTTACAAGGTTGGAAGAAGCAGTTTGGTTGTTGACAGAGTTTGAAGGAGCAGCTTTGTCTACTACATTATTGTTAGAGGAAGAGTTTTCTGCAATATTTTTATCAGAGTCATTTTGGTTCTCTGTATCATTTTTGTCATAAATGATAGCTGGAGCAACCTGGCTATCCTCAATAACGTTACTGTTCAGAGGGTATATTCCAGTTTTTCTAAATCCTGTTATCAGTTTTTCAGACGATAATGCTCTGATGTAAGGTTTCCTGGTTAGTTGAGCAACCTGGTATTTGGTGATGTTAATACCTGGATATTGCTGAAGATAAACCTGGCATTCTTTATTATACATAGCTTTCAAAGGCCCAAATACAGATACATCCAATGGCTGTGTCAGATGGCTGGTATGGGGAGGAAGCACATATAAAATGACATTGTTCTGTTTGGCCCAGTCAGTGAGTGTCAGATTTATATGGGACCTATGACCATCGTATAATATCAGAGTTGATGGCTGATCTATGCCTAGACTTACACCGGAATACTTCATGAAATGTGTAGTGACGTAATTCTGAAATATCTGGGTGTTTGACCACCCAGAGTCAGACATTTCTCCTGCTGACCCAGGAAGACACCCCTCTAAAAAATCTGGATTCCACCTTTTTCCAGGGAAGATGTAATAAGGTGGGATAAAATTCCCCAATGCATTCCCCCCAGCAATTATGGTTATCGTAGAAGATCTAGTGGATGTTATAGCTTGTGGTTTTGTCCCTTTACTGAAAACAATCTTAGGCGGAGCATGTTCGCATTTATGCCCGTTTCATCAATGTTAAAAATTCTTTCAGGATGCTCATCAAATTTATGTTTTTCTATGATGGCTGAAAGCTCTCTAAAATACTTGTCAAGCGCTTCTCTAGATGCTGATTGAGCCCTTGCAAGGGACAGTTTCTGGGGTTTGGCAACAGTTCAATTTGGCCAACGTTTCAGAAGCCCATAAACCAACAATTACTTAGGGAGTTTTTGGCCTTTACAGATTTACCAAGTGACTTTGCATAGTCTTTTGCCATATGTTGGATTCCTTGTTTATTGTACCCATAGCCTATTTCAGCCATATAAGATACAGGCTGTACCAACTTATTTTCTTCTTCTTTATTGAAGATTGTTTCAAACCCAATAATTGAATCTACCTCAACTTTGCCTGTTTTCCTATCCCTTAAAGTGGTTTCTGGCACAGAATACATTCTGGCAGCTCTGTAAACAGACATTCCATTACTTGTAGCCTGGAAGGCTCTCTGCAAATTGGACCTGTCATATTGTAGTCTCTTTTTTTTTTAAGGTGGACCCTAAAATGATGAAAAAAGTTATCATACTCAAAAGATATTGTATCCTCCAGTACTTTATTTCGACGCATCTTAATTACGACGCCATTTTTGTTTTGACCTCGATTTCGTTTTGGGGTTTCCGTGTGACGTCATTCCCGCGCTTTTTTGTAAGTTAACATTTCGGTGATTTCTATCAGCGAAAATGTGGACAGTTGGCGATTTTGACGTAATCTTTTCGTACTTTTTAATAAAAACACTTAAAAATGATGTTTTTTTCTTATTACTAATTTTGTATAATTTTGAAATTATAGTTTTCTCAAAATTGATAAAATGACAGTCGGACCAGCCGACACCCTAACTCGCCGCTATTTTTAGAAAGCCATGAGATAGTATTATGACATGGTATGTGACCACCAAATATATAATTCACTGTGTAGGAAGGTGTACTCGTTAGCTCATTATTGTGTGACTTTATGGATGCATTTATATTAAAGTTTGTATTCTATTAAGTTCTTTTTTGTTGCTTTATTATTAATATTATCTATGTTATTTTTTACAGATCCCTGAAGTCAAGATCAGTAATTATTCACCAACTTCAATGACAACAGCTATTTATTTTTTTTAATGCAGAGATACATAATTACTGCTTGTCAATATGCTGTATTGTATATCTGCTACTGGCATAAATTCAGCATTGCTGAATGGTAGTACTCCTGTGACAGATGGTACTGTTTCAGAGAGTGATTGAAGCATATGATTTAAGCTCTATCTGCAATCACATCTGATTTCTTCCAGAAAGGTCTGAATCTTGCCCAGTTGTTATATTTTATGATCATAAGCATAGATATCACATCAATTTCAATATTGTTCAATGGGCAAGACAAGAAATGATTATTTTACTTATTCACTTGCTCATACATGCAATGTTCTACAGCCCATGGACATCTATAGGTTGTTTCAGGCCTTTGAAAAACATTTCAATAGGTGCGGACATAAATTTTGAGAGACCTGTCTGGTCAGGGTCTTTCAAATAGAAATTATATTTGAAAGACCCTGGTCCTGTGGAAGGTCAATCACTAAATTACATAATGACATATGTAAGCTTGAATTCAGTGCCTATTTAAATATAAAGTACTGTTATCCAAGATTTTGCAGTCTATTTTCAGAAAGCCTTTGAAAACCAGTCTAACTTCTCCCTTTCACTGATTAACAGCAAGAGAAATCTCATCAGAAGATGCAGCCAGCCAGAACCAGGATTTAAACCTTCTTTCCTGTCTGAAAATGAGCCACTCATTGAGTCTGACACTGCTCCTGTTATATCTGAAACTGTCTCTCCTGCTTCTTTTTTTCTTGTACAAAGAAACCTCACTGACATGTAAAAAGCCACATACTAATGAAAGAAAATATTTTAGCACAATTGTGAGTGGTAGGGCAATAAAACGGATGTTATCTTTGTTGTTTTGGTCTACCTGTAATCATTGTAAAGCATGTTTTGAATTTAGTCTTCTCAAAAAACTGAAATCCTGCTTAACTGAAATAATTGTCATCTTTTATTTATTTACTTTTGTGCTTGAAATGTTTCGTGCTGTTTACAAAATTGCTGTACATCATTCTCGCAGTGAAAAGGAAGTGTACTTTCGTTTTAGTAAGATTAAATATAGAAACCAATCAAATGCGTCGTTTCTCTGTACTCTCATATCCGCCATATTGGAAATCTATGCTTGTCATATTTTGATTATTTTTGTGTTAACGATAGTTTTTAGTTAATGAAAAACGTTGTAAAAGATGAAGAAATGAATAAATTTTTCACTGCTTAGGTAATTTGTTAGTTGTCACCTTATTTTGTTACGGTAAATGGTGATAATTTCTTAGGTGCGTCGGAACTACGTACACCAGGATATGCTCAAGGAAAAGATATTGTATTGATGGATGCAAAAAGTTAAGAATATAAATCTTATTTAAAGATGAATATATTTTTTGAAGTATTTTATGTGTAGATCTATCAAGTTGAACTGAACTTGTTTATAATATTTGATATTAATATTTGTAAACTATCAGAATGATGTTTTTGTTTGTGTATTGTGCAAATTGTTAAATGATTTTTATTCATTGTATCATATTCAAATATAATTATAAATGTATATTAAAAAAAATTGCTGTGTGATTTTTTAATAATATTTTAGGGACAAAAATTATGACTAAAGTGGCCTTCCATACATTTTCCAATATTAGCAATGGCTATTTATAGTAACATCAAGCCTCGTTTTGGTTTGTTTATAAATGTAAGTGAGTGGGAATATGGCTTATTTCAACTGACTGTGTAAAAAAATGAATGGAAATGGTAGTTAAATGTAAAGGTTTGCATAAAAAAGTTTTCTTACCAGGAATGCATTCATTTTTTCAAAATTATAATTATCGGCGAATGCGATGCGGTTTAGCGTGACATTTATAAAAATAGCAGCATCGGCAGGTGTCGCTTTTGCGCGCAGTCGCAGAAAATGTATATACCACGATATCATAGAACCAGCGATAACATAGGAACTGAGTATAATTTCCTATGATTAGAGGTGCAAGACTAATCAGGCATTTTTACCAGCCTGTTGAATGTTAAATTTTCTGAATTGTTGAAATAAATCAATATAAGAAATAACTATGGCCCAGTGTTGGTTCAACAAAAAATTATTTAGAACTGAAAAAAAAAGATATATGGATGAACAGATGAAAATCCTGAAAATTTTCGATGCAAAATATGCTTACGTTAACGCTCAGTAAGAACCCGAGTTACAGTTTTAATTAAGAAATCGAATGTGCTGCACAAATGTATCATAACTTTTGTTGGCAATACAAAGTATGTATTATTGTTTAAGTACTAAACAATTCCCGCCGTGTTTCTTAAATTCGTTTTGCGTTTTGTACTGGTCGCATTTTTTCTACACGTCGTGAAAAATCTTCAAGACTCTCTCACTAAAAAGCGTCCGGAAGAAAATATCTAGATAGCGTCCAGAAGCGTCCTGAAGCATTACAATCAAAAGGGTTATATTTATGGTTGGTTAACAAATAAACAGTTTAAACCAATTTTTAAAAAGAAAATTAAAGACAAAAACAATAGTTCCTTTTTTTTAAAAATTTTAGTAGGTCTGTCTAGTCACACTTGTTGTTTTGTCCAAGTATGAATCCTTTCCATAAAATGCCAAAGTTAATAAAGAAAAACATAACAAAATTATTTGATCATTTGACGGTAAAGGTCATTTAAAGGTCAAGGTCATATCTAAAGTATTCCACGTGTCTGTTTGGATACAAGTGTTGTTTTGTCCACGTATGAATCAAATCCGCATCGTAAATAACAAAATTATGACCACTTAACCAAAATTCAATACTTTAAAGGTCAAGGTTACAACAACGTTTCAGAATGTCTTATCAAAAAGGTTGTTTTGTCCAAGTATGAAAATAATCAATTGTTGATTATCAAGTTACTGCCAATTATAGCTATAATCAGTGAAAATTAAATAATTTGAAATGAATTCTGTCAAGGTCATTTAAAGTTCAAGGTCAAAGTCAGTTCAATCTTTTAGAAGGACTTGTCCAACATGTTGTTTGTCAAAGTATGACGATAATCCATCTATTAATTACCAAGTTACACTCAATTATAGCAAAAATCAGTAAAAAAAATCAACAAATTAACATTCAAGGTCAAGGTCAAAAAACAGCCAAGGTCAAGACATGAAGGTGTTATCCTTATTCTGATTATTTTAATTATGCTGTAGGCTTACGTCAAGAGGAGGTAATGTCTCCTCTGATATTTTCTCTTTTTATGGAAGATTTAGAATTGTTTTTACAAAACAGTGTCGACTCTGGTCTATCAAATTACTGGAGGATATAGTTTTAATTCTTTGTTGTTTGCTGACGACATGGCCATCATAGGTCAGACACCTGAGGAAACTTAAAAACTTTTAGACACTTAAAAAAATTATTGTGATAACTGGGGTCTTAAAGTAAATACAACAAAAACAAAAATAATGGTCTTTCGTAAAAGGGGTGTGCTCTTACCAAAGAGAATTGGTATTATGAATGTAAAAAAAAAATGATGTG
Source organism: Ruditapes philippinarum (assembly GCF_026571515.1). Taxonomy (NCBI): domain Eukaryota; kingdom Metazoa; phylum Mollusca; class Bivalvia; order Venerida; family Veneridae; genus Ruditapes; species Ruditapes philippinarum. Next base: position 143,251 of record NW_026865939.1, read on the forward strand.
GTAAATGACTTTAATTACTTGGGAACAGTTTTTAACCACACTGGTATCTTTTTATTGAATCAGGAACATTAAAATTTTGATAGGTAAGGCGTAAAAGGCTATGAATGTGTTGTTTTGTAAATGTAATGAATATGATCTAGGTCCAAAGTTATTTTGTCAGTTATTTGATGCTTTTGTTGTTTCTATATGTGAAGTCATGGGGATATTCTAAGTCGAAACCAATTGAAAGAATTCATTTAAAATTTTGCAAAAGATTATTAAAAGTGAGACAGAATACATGTTATGCACATGTTTATGGCGAATTTTGGAAGGTACCCATTGTATGTAAATAGATATATAAGAATGATAAAATACTGGATGAAAATTGTTGAGACTGATAATATCTTATTAAAAACAATGTATAATATAGCATTAAATGACAGCAATAGTGGATGTGTAAACTGGGTCACAAATGTGATTTTTTTTTTTGAATGCTTATGGATTTTCATATGTTTTTGATCAAATAAATTACATAGATAAGAATATGTTTTTGACAGAGTTTAAAACTCGCATTTTGGATGTTGTTAAACAAGAATGGTTTGCTAACTTAGAAAATAGTTCCCTTTTATATTTTTATAAAAATGTCAAGAGTACATTTGAATATGAGAAATATTTAGATATTTTACCAAAAGGATTTAGATTTTATTTTTGTAAATTACGAATGAGTGGTCTTCCCCTTAGAATTCAAACAGGAAGATTTAATAGAAACCCTATTCCCCGTAATGAACGATATTGTTTATGTTGTAACAATTTAGATATAGAAGATGAATATCATTTTATATGTATATGCAACTTTTATTCAGAATTAAGACAAAAATACAAAAAGGATATTTACGTCAAAAGACCATCTGTTTATAAATTTATCAAACTTTTGAATTCTTGTGATAAAACCGAGCTCATACAATTATCACTGTTCATCAAAAACGCTCTTGCTTTAAGAAATTCAGTATTAACTGTAGAAAGATAACTCTATTACATGTTCTTTCTCCTTATACATGATTAATTGTTTTGATTTATATGTATTCAAATTACTACCATTACTGTCAAAAATAATTCTGTTGTTATTGTATCTCACGTTGACATATATAATTATTGATATGTATATACAAGATGATGTACTATGTACAAATCTGAATAAACTATCTGTTCTGGTCTGTTCCTAAAAAGATGTTGTGCTATAATATGAAGTTAATCCATTCATCAATAACAAAGTAATAACCAGTTACGGCAAAATATGATAATTTCAATAATTTTATTTAATTTGACTTTCTAGGAACTATTTATAAAATGTGCATTGGATATTTATGCAGCATAAATCAAAATAAAAAATTAATCAATTATTACAATTTATCCAAACGCTTTGACTTTTTTAACAGATTATATACATTATCAGTTTATTAAACCACTGTGCCATGTTACTATAAAAATCATGGAAATACAAAACAATAAATATATATAACATAAGTTCCGAGTGAAATTTAGATACATGTTGTTCAAAAGAACAGGAGAGAGACACCTTATCTTTGTTATTTGATATCTGAGGAACCCACATCAGTTAACATAGTCCATTATATGCGTTTAATAATTGACAAATGCCAAGTTGGCAGAACCTTTAAAATGTAATACCTTGTCAATTGTTTTTTCTAAGCCATGGGAGGATGTTGAAAGAAAAATAAAAATGAATATTATTTTTTGGAAAGGAGTTTTGATCATAACACTTTATTTGCCGTCAGGTAATTGGTTTAATTTTTTAATACATGTATGGTAAGATAATTTTATAATATTTTAATATTGTTACTCCATTCATGAATTATAATTTAGATAGAAACTGACATATACAAATCGGTGTAAAGACTATTGAGTTTTACCATATTTTTATTCACAGTGTTGAATTTAGATGCTATCGGCTCAGTAGTCACATGTAAGTGTTTTATTACACATTGTTTGAAAACAATAAGGAATTTCAATTCTGTATTTATTGATTACATTATATGCTATAATAATATGATGAAATAATAAATATCAAATATTTATTTATTTAATAATAACTCGCAGAATAGTGAAATAAAAACACGAATTTCAATATAAATGAATAAGATACATGCAAAACAAAGGTATACACATGTGTACATAGTTGAAACAATCGCTATTTCTATAAATGAACTATATATACGATAAAAAGCGTATATTGTGTAACAAAAATTAACTTTCCAGTTGAAGATACAACCAGTGAACCTGTTGTTGCTGCCGATAAAGGTAAAATGTTTAAATATACCGTAATACTTTATAGTATATATACGAATAAAAGTGACAAAAAGACCACTGTTTAAGGAAATTATATGACTAGCTTGAGATTGACATTTTGGTACCATCTCAGTCCTTAAATAATTACAATACAAACATTAATTGCCACGAGATCCTCCTTATGATTTTTACACGACAAACTTTGTTCTTTTAAATTATATAAGGCACTGCTGGGTGGGGAGGGGGCGGGAGACGACCTAAGGGAAGTACAAGGTTTTTATTAAATGAAGTTTCGTATATTTATTATTTATGCTTTAAACCTAGTAATACAGAATATATAAATACATGTAGCAATGTCTTGCTCATGTATATTGTTTCTCGTCTGTTTTACAAAGTGTTCATGAATTATTTACGAAAGATATCGATTTTTACTAGTGAGAGTATTTAGTATAAAAGTTAAACTCATTTCATTACTTGTCTTTATCTAAAATTTATTCAAAAGATTTAGCCGTCTGTCCACCTCTAGCCTCGATATTTCATATTTCATGAATAAACAGTGCAAATAATATGAGCCGCGTCACGACAAAACCAACGTAGTGTGTTTGCGACCAGCATGAATCCAGACCAGCCTGCGCATCCGCGCAGTCTGATCAGGATCCATGCTGTTCGCTTACAAACCCTATTACAAGTAGAAAAACTGATAGCAAACAGCGTGGATCTTGATCAGACTGCGCGGATGCGCAGGCTGGTCTTGATCCATGCTGGTCGCAAACACATTATGTTGCTTTTTGTCATGATGCGGCTCAATTATTTTCTTTGGCTTGAGTTTTTAATATTACTCTAGATGCCGTTGGAAATGTCGCTCTTGGAAAACAGACACTGCAGTCAACGTTATCAATATACCAATCGAGTATAGTTGTTGACGGCAACACAGATCAGTATGTGGCAAACGGATCTTGTATCAATATTGAGAAGAAAGGAGAGTCCTGGTGGCAAGTGGATCTCGGAGATGTCTACACTATATTTAATGTCCGGGTGTACTATGCGAAGGATTGCTGTGACATAGGTAATATCAAGTATTTTTAATTTCCTCAATTATAGAAGAGAATTTTTCTTATAGTGGTTGATAATAAGGAGCCAACAGATTAAGAAAGAATCAAGATGAACCAAACAAAACATTTCTTGTCAACTCGCCACTAACTATAAAGCATGCAACGTATGTAGTAATAAAGCTATAGGGTATCATAACTTGGATTTTTTATTACTAGAGAACGATTTGCTAGGACATGATCGCATCAAAAATGCTAAGTGTAATAAACTAGTCAAATTCATTATAAAAGTTAAAGATACACTTAGAACGACCACATACTATTTTTGTTTCGTCTGTTATGTCAAGACGTTAAGTTATAAGTCATATAACAGATCTCAATCGAGAATCGGCTTTGTGAATCTGAAAACATGCAGTAAATTTAGCAAAATAAATTGTCTTCGGCGATCTTTATTTTTTCTTTATCTACTCTATTAATTGCCAAGAAAAACAGTTAAAGGTAACAAATTAGAAATTTCACACGGTGTATATAATAGACAAAATGTTTTATATTGAAAATAAAAGGAACACAGACATACAATTTTCACCATTCATCTTCTAGAAACATTAAATGAATGCTATAGTGATATTTCCACATGAAACGTCTTATAAATAATCTTTCTATTTAAGTCGTTGACGAAAAAGACTGTTACACAAATCCGGAAGCATACAGAGGTAAAACAAATACAACACTTAGCGGCATACCCTGTCTACCGTGGGACACACAACATCCACTATCGAACGTTAGTTTTCTTCATCCATACCATTACGGAGCTAATGTTGGTGAAAACTACTGTCGGGTACTTTCAGATTATTTCTATTACCATTATAAATTACGTAATGAAGAATCCAAAAATGAATTTTTCGATATTATCTACAGAAACAAGAAGCCATGGTGTTTCACCACCGATCCTAAAGTGTTGTGGGAATATTGCGACATAGACGTATGTGAAACAGGTATGGATGTATAGCCGCGTAGAAACACATTTTCAGAAAATGTTAGGTTTGCACTTTGAATATTTATTACCTTTTAAATAAGACATATATAAGATATTAAGCATATAACATCCAGATCTAATTATTATATTACGAATATGAATGTAAAATAAGGTAGGAATTTAATTTATTCGCAAAGAAAAACGCATTTTTTACTATTTCTTAGCTAAAGTCCTACATTGTTTTACATTCATATTCGTGATATAATAAAAAGATATGGATCTGTATATACGTGTGTAACATATAACGCTTAATAATGTTTAATTTAAAAGATAATAAATAATAAGACGAAGACGCCTGGGCTAGGGGGCTTGAGAAATGTTGCAGTTTTCATTATCACTCATATACAGACTCAATGAAACCGCGTCTGTAATTTTCATGTAATTTTGTTGTGATTAATGTTTCCGAGGGATCATCCTTTTTCAAGATTTTTAAATAATGCCATATGAGCTTAGTTTCACAAAAACTTGTACAAGCTAAAGCCAATATAACAAATACAGTCTTTTCTTTCTCATCCCCGTATTAAAATGTTCGGTCAAGATTCGCCAGAACTAACAACATTCCCCATTTTGTAAGGCTGCATTTAAATGATGGACAATTTTATACTGATTGTAACGATTTCTCTCCAGAATGCGCAACACGACGTTAGTTATTTTCGCTTAAAGATATACCGTACTATGCTCAAATTTGATATTAGAAAATATTGATGATTGCAATACAGACAGTCTCTTTGTAATTGTAAAATAAACATGTTTTGACTACACACAAAGTAGATATGTTAGTTTTAAACCCCACACACTATATAGGTGACCCTAATAAAAAAAATATTGTCATTAAAAAGCTGGCAAAAGAAACCCCACTTTACTTGATCTGAAATTGAAAACGCTGCTTTCCATACAGTTTATTCATACTTTTTTCAAATTAGATATATTCAGAAGTATATAAATTTCTGTGATTGAAATATTTTATCCTAGGATAGTATATCGTTAAGTGTGACGAGGCCATTAGTATATATAATCGGCGGTATTCTTATTGATGCGTTTGTGACCATTTACATTCGTTGTAAATTATTTTTGTTGGTAGCAAAGGCTAAGCACAGTTACTTTACAAAGTGAATGGTAATGGAACATTTGGCCATGATTGTAAGTTAAATAATTCATATAGACAGGGTTTATTTTCAATAAGATTATGAATAGTGAGGAAACAATTTGTTTAGAAAAATATATTTAAGACCCCATTGGAAAGCCGATAATAATCATAAATGGAAATAAGTTCTGCCTACCAAAATTCCTTCTAGGGCAACGCTAATTTTAAATTGATAAAAGTGGTAATAAACATAAGTATAAGTACAGAAGTCGGAAGCATATTTATGTTTTAAAAACATATCTTTGATAATAGTTTGTAAGAGTTCTACGAAACAGAATCGTAAGCATAAATATTGCTGATATTGAATCATCATTCGTTTCTAATATCCCTCAGAGCCTAAACATGACAATTGAAAAAATGAGCATACATAATTTGATTTTAAACGACTCGCTATTAGAAAACGGAAGAACGACGGTTTACTTCATATATTACCATATTTCAAGTAATAAAGGAAAACACCAAACATTATACATTTACTTTTAAGTGGAACATTGAATGCACTTTCAATAAAAAATAACATGTTTCATGTATTGTTTTATCAGTTCAAGAGTTGCATTTAGTTAATGTTCTTTAATCAAGGAAAGTAATTCATTTTACATAATTATGTGACGAAATATTACGTTCAATGGAATACAGTAACTTTTCATTTCCCAACCATATTATTGTCACTGTAACTGTTATAAACTCATGTAAATTATTTTTACTTAAGACATTTCTGTCTCACAGTTAAAACAGGTGACCTAAATCTAAAGCTAGGAATCAGTAAAAACAGTGTGGAGACTGCTGTTTATATCGAAACACCTGACAATTCTCAAAAAATTCGGGAATTTGTAACGTATACTAACCCTAAAACAAGATATGTTGAGATCCATCAAGATGGTACAACAGACTACTATCCTCTTTGTGAAGTAGAAGTTTATGGAATACAAGGTAATTTTGCTAAATCTAATGGTATGTTTGTCTCTTTAAAATGTATTGGCAAACTTTCTACACAGGTGCTGGTATCAAAAACAAATATACTTTTACCATAATAGTACAAAGGTAAACTTCATTTAGGTAAATTCACTGTCGTTCACTGAGGTGTAATGACTATTTACAAAAGTGCACTTTTTCTTTGCATTGATTTGATATTTTTGGCTTATTAAGTCCCTTCAATTATTCAATAAATACTATATTATTGGGGGGGGGGATACAATACATTAACTAAACAAACAACTCTAAATAAGCATTGTTTCATTATTTTTGTTTAGTTTTGTGTGTAAAACACTATCTTGAATTTTCGAAGCGGTGTTCTTGCCAGCCAATGAAAATTTAAATCTCATTTTTATGATTTTCTGTACACGAGCATCAAAGTGACACAATAAACAATCGGTAGAATAAACCATTAACAATTTTCTTTCCTATTAAAATATTTCTTTCCACATATTATCTTTCATAGGTAGATGTATATTTGGACTGCACCTGAGTTATGTACTTATAGCAACTCTTACGTTGATTTTTGCGTATGTTTACAAAAGTCAATGACATTTTCCATATTTTATTATTTAGTTATAATTCTACCAGAAAATTTTGTTATTTTTTGTGACATTTTATATTGACATTTATCGTTCTTAAATGATAGAAACAATAAAAGTAAGATATTTTATTGATACTGGCACCTGTGACTTGCTATTTATAATATCTAATCCTTTATCCTGCTCTTGTTTCAGCTTGTCAACGATGTTTGGAATTCGTTGACAAGTAACAGCAAAAAAAATCTTACTAGGATTGCCGAATACATGTAACCAAGAACACTGCCATAACAGTTTGATCAGGCTCACTAGCTTTGATCAAGAGCTGAAAAGATTAAGATCAATACCTGAGGTGTCTGATGTTTTATGGACAGCAAGGTCTACATTTACAATTTACGATGCCCGTCCCTCCTCCGCTGTATCTTTCTTATTTTCCCTCAGTTTCTGTTCTGATTCCGTGTGACTGCATCTAAAGTGCATATCTTGAATCTAGCAATTATTTGTGACCCTCAAGAAAAAGTTAACAATGCCAGGGTAGGGTACAATTTTTAATTCAATTCCATCTATTGTTGTCAATTCAATCACCAGCTGCTGCATGGGGACATTTCTATATTTCTATCAGGGCCCAATATAAAAGATTGAAAATGCAAGTCTTTGTCTAAAATGAAAACATCTTTGCAATGTTCAGAAGTCAAAACTGATCAAACAAGGTCTTTCTCCTTTTTTTAGCTCCCCGGACCACAACATGCTGAGCTATTTGATTCCCCTAAGTCCGTCGTCCATCGCCGTGCGTGGTCAACAATAACATTAAACAACATCTCTTCTGAAACCAATGACTACAAAGTAACCAAAATTTACTATAATGATCCTTTAGTGGCCCCCTCAAACAATTCCTGTTTGTCGCATAAGTAGTCATGTGGCCAGAAAAGGCTTTCAAAGTGCAAATTAAAAAGAAATCTTCATTTCTGACAGTTCAAGACCGAGACCTTTGATATATGATATATTCTATTATCTATAGGCCCTCTAGGTTGTTCAAATTTTGCCCCTAGTGTCAAAATTGGCACCGCCCAGAGGGTCAAAGGTTTCCCTTATATGTATATATAGCAACAACTTTAAATTAAAACTTCTCCTCTGAATTGAAAAGATATATATGTAAGATATATGGCATGATACATTGTGTCATGGACATCTACCAAGATTGTTCAAAAAGTTACCCTTCGGTCAAAATTTGCCCCGCCCCGTGATAGTTAAAACTTAGAGCTTAGACATTTGGTATATGATTTCATCTATAGCTCCTCTACGATAGTTGTCAAAGTTTGCCTTTATGGTCAAATTGGCCCTTACAAAAATAACAGTATGTCTTCAGCTGAGCGCTTTGGGGACAATATCCCCCTTGTTTCTTAAATATGAGAACATGTGATAACTAAGGGAGCCCATCGTTCACTTTACACAGACACAACAATTAATTCTGGCGTATTACACATGGGGGCACCAAATGAAAATGTGGCACATACTTAAGGGTGACAAACAAATATTGATACATTGAAAAAGAAAAGAAAGGTTGAAGTATAAAATTAATGGTCAAGCATGGAAATAAATACTTAACTTTGAATGCTACGAAGAGGTGTATTCAAATAGACCAGGAAAGGTCAATCGACGGCACCAAAAGTACAAATTTTAAAATATATTCTCTCAATATTTGCCCAATAAAGAGATTTAATGAGAAAATCATCATCTAGTGTCGTATGATGCATTTATTGGACGTAGTTACGCCAGAATATATAAATCAGGATATAGAAACTCTTGAAAACTTTTGAGAGTTTGGCATCAAGTATGATTCAATGTTTAACTTATAAATAAAGTAATCAATCTTTTGATAAAGAAGTACTACGGCCCCAAAACCTAAAACATTAAATTCAAAAATCTTACGTAGGTCAGTGTGGCACTTAAATCGGAAAAGTATGGCGAAGATAATTAAGAAACTAAATTGAAAGCCAATATAAAGTGCGATTCTAAGCTCGATGTCAGTTATAAGCATTTAAACGCTTTTCATTTGAAGCGCTTTTTTGCAAAATAAACATTATTATTCTTAAAAATCGGAGAGAGCCAATAATCTAAAGAGCACACATTTGTATTGGTATAGACCTACATGACAAGATGTTATCAAAATCTAGAAAATGTAATTCCATTCATGTCATGTCAAAGAACCTCAGTGGAGTCCCTTCAATGATGTCGGAACGCCATCATCGTATTCATAACCACGACCTAAACATTTGGTATGCTCGTAATTTGTGAAATAGCTATTTCAAATATGAACAAATTGACAGACTTAATTAGATGCTGCCGGTTATTTCACCACGCAATATATCATAGTATAGTATAAGTATATCTTGTGTTGTGTCTGAATTAAATTACGTGGTTATTTCAGAGGCAGTCAATTAACAGTTAGTTAATTCAATATTTTCCAGCTGACTCTTGTCATTGTACAAAATTTCAAGACTTGATAGAAATTGTTAATTTGTAAGAACAAATTCACCTAAACAGATGCAATTTTTTCTTAAAAAAGATCAGTGTCTTTGATTAAACTGAAAAAAATGCAACTTACATGTTTGTTAAAAATTCCATGAAATGTTGTATTGTGATCTAGGAAGAAATTAAAAACATTTTAATATAGCACAAAAATGTATTATTATATATAATTACAATCTGACTAATGTTAGATCTACTTATTTCTTTTGTGTAGCTCTGATGACGACCGTATATGTTTCGCCTCCTATATCATTCGGATTTCCCGACAAAGATATTTTGAGCCATGCAACAAAACCGGTTTTTTTGGATAAAATATTTAAATACCGTTATCCGTGGTGGAAGTTTAACAAGTTGTTGATGTTTGTTAGAAAAAAATGTTTGTTTTTTTTATAACAAATTAACTTAAAATAATAAAGTTTATTTTTAATGGGCAAGATTGTTTTGCCAGTTTACCTGTTGGCTATATGGACAACGCCATGTTTTTCTCGAAATCGTGAAAATTACCTATTCAATATTGATTTTCCCAGGGTTAGATTTAGAAACCAAATCGCTTTCAAAATTGAAAGATCACCAGAAAATGTTTGTATTTGGTCACGGTCTTAAAGCGGAGCGTTATCTTGAGCTATTATCTATCTAGAGCAAGTTATTTGACCTTGAAATGACAAAATAACTTATACAATGGCAAATTATGCAAAACACGAGCTCAGTGATCACGACTTTCTTTTGCTTTACATTTTTGTATTGTAATAATCCAATGAAATGCAAAGTTAGAATAGCTTTTACTTTTTCATATGTAGCTATAACTAGAAATATAAATAATATCAATATACATGTAGATATTTATGTTACTATTTAGATGATGCGGTCAATGTAGCTTTTGAAAAGCCGACTGAAATGTCGTCAGTCCTGAGTGTCTATGAGTCTAAGTTTGGTGTTGACGGTGACCGTGGCCAAAGCTTACGATATAAAACATGTTTCCACACTCTGGAAGAAGATAATCCTTGGTGGCGAGTTGACCTGACTGGCATTTATGTGATATTTGCTATTAGATTATTTAATCGCCTGGATTGCTGCAGTAAGTATGCAGATATCCTTTTCTTATAACTCCCTTCTAAGTTTATAGACGACCAACAGAAATATGATGATGTCCTTCAATTATGACATTACATTGTCTGAAATATATGGTTTATTATAAAGAAAATGTCAGCATCTCATAATTAAAGGATTCATTTCAAAACAATAATGCTTACAATACTTATTGTTTTTAAAGGCGATCTTGCCCATGACGTTTTATTACAACTTGGAACGACACTAGATACAATGTCAAATATAAGTTTTGTTGAAGGTCAGATAAAGGACATTCAAGATATAATACTTCCGCTGAATACAAACGCTAGATTTATTCAACTTGTTCGAACACGAGAAATGGGGTTTTTCCACCTATGCGAAGTTGAGGTGCTCGGAAAAATAGGTAAACTTAATTGATTTCTTACCATGCGAATGAAACGTATCTCAAATTCTGCATTTCAGCAGTCAAAGTTATCTTTATTTTCCCCTTTCAAATGAAAGATAATCTGAACAAACAAATCATTCTATTTCATCAAACCACTTACCTTTGTTCCACATAAACTTTTCACGTTTCACTTACGATGTCAATTATTGTATTCCGTTATTTCGTTATCACGTCCTATTCATTGCTTTTCATATATTGCTAGGAACTGTAACAATGCTACTGATTCATTTCGGATACGTTTCTATAAAAGAGTTTCGTGGACTATTTCGATTCTTTATTTCTTTGTTTCTTGATGAAAGTCATACCGAATATCAGTGTTAAAGAAATAATTAAATTTTGATGCACAAATTGAAATTATATCATTTTTCTGAAAAAGCTCTTTTTGTTCATATTAATCAAACAGAATACAAACAGTACAAGTAGGTTATTTAAAATCTGACATTTTAGAGGTAAAATCAGAAGTTCCTCAAGGTTCGATCCTTAGGCCCCAACTATTTTTGATTTATATCAATGATATAATGTATATGTATATGCTATATGTATATGATACTCTGTAATGGTCTTACTAAAGACTTGTATGCCAATCTGATGACCGTTTACTAGAAATACAAGATAATTTACAAAAAGATTTAACTTAAATATATAAATGATTGGTTTGGTATAATCCTAATAATATGTCATTGCACCCAATAAAACAAAATGCATGATAATAGGTTCTTCAAAAGTAATTGATACAACTCTAAAAAGTGTTACAGTTCAAAAATATTGGGTATTTATGTAGATAATACATTAAAATGACATTATCAAATAAACTTGCAAAGAAACTAACCTCCTAAACATTTTTTACCTTACAGGCGAATTAAAAAAGAAGATAAATTACAAAGCCGTAGACTATAAGTAGTATGTTTATGTAAATAACATTTACATGTATAAGGAAGTTATATTTTTGTAGCTGAATGCAATCCTAACCCATGTCAAAATGCTGAAATGTGTTACCTGATTCACTGTAACGATGAGAATTGCAGAAATTACAGATGTGTATGTGAAGACGGGTATGGTGGAATCAACTGTGAATATAGTAAGTATTTAAGTACCAATACCGATAGATTAATAAACAGATCTAGATATATTGGAACATTCTTTCCTTTCTCTACCTTAATGATAAGGAATAAATTGATGGCTGCATATTGGAATCAGAAACAATAAATTTAACATTTAATTAAGATATTTCATAACTAAGATTAAATAGTTTTTCTTATATAACAAAATTTAAAGGAACGTCTAACGTGGCTGTTGGGAAAAAAGTTGCTGCATCAAGTCTCCACCATAAACATTGGTTTCCTAACAATGCAGTGGACGGAAACAACAACCAGAATGTTCTAGATGGAGCCACGTGCGTAACCACCCACAATGAAAGGAAGCCATACTTTACTATAGATCTCGCTGATGAATACAATCTTATAGATGTAAAGGTTTATAAAAGATCTGATTGTTGTCGTAAGTAATCAGTTACATATATATTCATTTAAAAGAAAAGAAAAAGAGGACTCGAGATATTTTCTAAATCAATTAATCTCTTTTCGTATCCGGATTTCTCTGATAGAAAAAACACCATCAATGTGTGATTGTTTTTCACAATGAATACAATCAAAATTCCAAGGACATATTGAAACTGTCTTTTTTATGAATAAAAAAACAGCATAATAATACTCAATTGAAAACACAGTACATGTACTTAATGAATTGTTGTGAAACAAGTTGTAATATCAAATCTTCAAAAATTTGGAAAATAAACACTTTTAGTTGGCGAAGAGTACGACATTCAACTATTTGTAATGACACCCGAATGGACTAACATTGGATTCACCGATGGCGTCGAAAGAAACATTGTAACATTTCATATACATCCATATGTTGCAACAAGATATGTGAAAATTATGGCAAACGAAGAAGACCCAGTATTTCTCCAGTTATGTGAGATTGAAGTGTATGCTATTTATCAAAGAGGTAATAGTGATCATCTCTAATCTACTGTGACACGAATTTTAGATATTCAATAAACTTTGTTCAAATGTGTATTCAAAATATTCCAAACATCGTTAGTATTGTTAAAACAGCTGATACATTTTATTGAGAGAGCATTTCATTATGATCGTACCAGTTTTAACGAATTTTTAGAGCACTTTTTTCATGTAAATTTCACTCCGACCAATTTACGAATTAGATATCATTCGTACAAATCAAAACTTGTGACTCGTTCTAATATATATTTTTTGTAGAACTGCAATCAAATAGCTCTTCGTCATCGCAATCAAATAGCTCTTCGTCATCAACATATCAAGTTATAAAGCAACAAAAACAGCCATACATTCAGATGAGATTTTCATTCTCAGATCAATACAGCGATGTTGTCACTTCTGAATCGTTGTTTGTAGATTCTGTCAGACAAGGTCTGGTCTCTCAAACTGGCTATTCTGCTAATAGCTTTAAAGACTTACAGCTTGAAAGAGGTATAAAAACAACGGAAAATTACGCTTATGCCTAATTTTATATTACTCAAACGTAAACAAATAATTAACTGATTTACAAGTGGTGTTACTTTCCGTTGTGTTAAACTAATGCTGAATAACAATGCCGATTCTTGAAGCTTGCTTTTGAAGTTGTTGATTCTACTCAGGTTCCGGCTCATGCCTGAAAAGATATACGAACTACCCCTAAGGCCTTCTTTTATCAGTAAAGCTATATATTCGCCATATGATCTTTACAGTGTTGGCGAGACTAAGAACAACAATTGATTCTTAACTGGATCTGTAATAAGTTTTGTAAAAAAATGATAGTTTCCAAATTTTATTTGCTGACTGATATGGTTCTATTTTATGCAAATTAACATCTGGGATATATGTTATAAGTCTGTTAGTGTCAGAAAGTATTGAACAATTGATGCCCGCACTATACTCAGTTTCAGCTCTCTTTATCGTTATAAAAATAGGTAATCTGATATGAAAAAAACAAACGGTGTGTAACACAATCTGTTCATGTTGTAATGGATATATCTGTGACACCAGTCTGTCCCAAATGCTAAACTGTGCCTCAGAACGGAGTTTAAATTCGCCATCCACGGGTGGACACAAACAAACCGAGTATGCCTAAGTTTCTTTTCTTTTGCTTTGTAGGCAAATCTTTCTATTCCTTTTATTTCTATTTCTGTTTTAAACTGAAAGTCTTTTACAGAGCCATTCCGTGTGTCTCTCCAACTGCATGCAATAGAGGGAAATGTGACACTAGATGAAAAGTTTAAAAATATCGACACATTGATCCGATTTGGTATTCTTGAACTAACGAATGAAGATGGTCAGCTGTTAACAGTAACTCCTGGAAGTCTGCAGTATCATACGATGTATCATGCAGGAACAAAAGGTTTGTATGGGCTATCTTCTATTGAAATATTGTCATTCTAAAACGAAACAGAGCATTCATCGTATTTAAGTACATTACATGTTCGTACACGATTACCATTGCTATATACTAGTTTACATTTCTCTTAAATGTGCTAGTTGCAAAGAATCATGAACATAATGTTAGTAAAAAAACTAAAATTATAAGTAACATTGAACAGGTTTAATTTTGTTGTATTAGAGCTCTATCCTGTAGATGATTTGAAACTCAGTTAGTTGTTTTTCCCTGCTCCATGATCTGTAATGTAAACAAAATAATGTGACTTGACTTCAGATTGTTTTAATTTTTCATTTTATTCCTAGGAACAAGAGCGACCAGTGTACCAACGTTTTTATTGTCGATATTTGCCATATTATCTGCTGAGCTTAGGTAGAACAACACAATGATTACTGTAATGTACATCAAACAAACATACAAACATGGACCGGACCGGACGATACTGCATAACATATTTAATTATTTTCATTCTTAAATTATTACTTTATATTCTTTCCTATATGTTCTTATTAGTACAAATAAAGAAAAGCTCTTTCAGGATTGGCACAATACTTAACTTAAGAACGGAAGACGGAAACACACACGTGCCGAGTTATAAATTGTGCAGAACTAAATTTTGAAAAGAATAACATACGTCAATATGAATGTTACTAATCATACTGTTATATACTCGTTATATGTTATTGATATTTTCATCTCGTGTTTGGTTTTAAATATTTTTTATACAGTAATCATTCATCGCTGTTTGTGTGATTTTCTTTTGAAAGTTCTTATACAACTTCATATTATGATATTATCTCCCTTGATTGACATGTTCTTGGTTTGAGAATCTTAAGTCGGTGCGGGGGGGCGGGGAGTTAGCTTGTAGTTTCCAGTAACGTCCATGAAAAGGCTCAATCAAACGGAACCTGCAACAATTTTTTTACATTGGCCATTTTTGATTTTGGACGCTCTTGAGGTATTTTTCTCCATTTGTTATCATTGACATATTATTTGTTCTTGATCATTCTTATCTATACCGCCTTTTTATGGGATAACAACACCATTACAGAAAAGGTTTTTCATTATAATAGTTTTCTGTCAAGAAATATCCGTGAGTTTTTGTATGAAGTTATTTGGTATATTCATGCATCATTAAAACACAAAAGCTATGCATTTTTAATCTCCCTTGAACATACAAATCTAAAAAGATTATGCGATTGTTACTTAACAATTTCTTTTTTCTGTATGGTCACATGTTGTACAGTTCTTTCGCATTAATGGGCATTTCATATATTAGCTTATTTGTGTGTTGCAAAAATGAATAGTTACCTTCAGTCTGTGTTATCTCTTAAACTTCTTAATTTCTAAGTGAGAATATTTTAAAAACGCCCAAAAAATAATTGATCCTAAAAGAGATAAATTAATTTAGAATATTTAATGAAACACTTCATATACTTCAGGCGCTTTTGATTAAACAATATTCAGATCAATACATATAAAATGATATTTTATTTACATACATTTTTAAAATATAGAATTATACTGTTTTTGCTGTGCTAGTCTGTATTTATGTCAAGCATTTAAATATTCAAACTTTAATACATCTTTGTTGTAAAGTACATGTACTTGTTTAAAAGATTGTTTTATTTTATGCCAACTTTAAGCCATTTTTCAAAAATTTAATCGTTTATTTTCGATCATAGGCCGTTTGTTTTCACCTTCACTCCTGGTAAATTTTCTTTTTCAGGGTATATAGACTCTGTAATTTTACAATTATTTCCTTTGTTTTTCAGTGGTCACTAAAAAACTTGAATCTGAGAATCTCATTGAAACGAACTCTTTGACAGTTTCTTTTTCAAAGATATTTTGCGTTTTCTGACATTCATTAGAGAGTACGAGGGGCATATATTAATTAGTGGCAACAACTCAATTTAAAAATGATTTGCACGTGAAAGATAATTGATTTTTTCTAGCCAATTTGCATAAATTTTTAGCAGGTCATTTATTTACATGGGGTTTTGTATACTGGTTGTAAACATGGCTTACATTGTGATGTGAGAGAGGAGCAAAGAGTTGATTGCAAACTTTGTGGATCATTAGGTAGGGTCTACAGGATCAAATTACTCCATGATAATGCACCTGCGCATCGGCCAGGCTTGGTTCAGCTTATTTAGAGCAGCAGAGAATTGAGGTTTTACTACATCCCGCTTATAGTCCTGACCTCTCTCCTTGTGACTTTTGGTTTAATCCATACATTAAATCTTGCCTTTGGGGTCGCCGGTTCGAAACCAAAAGTGAAGTCGGAAGCGCTCTCTACCAATGTATAAACAGTATACACACAGAACAGTTCAGAAATGGATTCAGTGGCTGAAAAAAATGTGTAGAGGTCCATGATGAATATTTTGAACGACTCTACTAATCATTTTCCAGGTGTACTCTTGCAAAGATCATGCACAGGTATGACTTAATTATAAAAACGCGCTGCCCTTGCCACTAATTAATATGCCCCTCGTTTATTTATGGTAACACCGGAGTTCAGAAGGTGGTAGTCTTGTGTTGGAGATTTTTGTTTGGTGATGCATTCATTGAATGCCGCCCATCCTTGTTGATCTTTGTTTCTATATTTCATAAGGTTACTTTTTCTCATAAAGTATTTTAGCTGATTAACCTTTACAAACCTAGACATTCATACTTGACAATTTTAAATTTCACATCTTGTGTAACATCAATGATAGATCCCTCTCTTCTCCCCGATTCATTCGGGATCAACTGTTCATTCAACAAGTTCACAACTTGCTCCGATTGTTTTAAATACAATTTCTCTTTTTTGTTTGCGAAGAGTCATTCAACTAGGTTGTTATAAACAAAATAATAAAAGAAAACTTTACATTTTAATAATTATTTTTCATTTAAATCTCTTTAATGACATTATTTTCAAAGACAAGACACAGAAGGTCAATGATAGAAGGAACAATCTGAAACAAACACACCTTTTCTGCAAACTGCAAATAAATAAGAGGTTGAGCTTCGAATTTAATGTAATACTTAAATATAATTTCAACTTATTTTTATTGTCTAGCTCTATAACGGCTATAAACAAATTTTTACAGAAGATGCTATAAATAAAATTATATGTGATCAAATATAATTATTAATGAAATAGGTTAGAAACCTACAACTTTTTAATATTAGATTTCACTGCAGTTTTGTTTATATTATATCTATATATAATATAAATAACATGTATGGACAGAAAATAAATGAGCGATAACTGATCAATCATATAAAAATACATATATCTTTTTGTTCAATTTATATGACTGACATCAAAAGGGAAGACAAATGTAAACATTCACATATATAAATAACTAAATTGCGGACATATAGATATAAAAACACTGGAAGCAATAGCATTATAATCATGTTAAAAATATATTTTTGTAAGAACTAATATGCACGGTGAATCAGTCAGAGATCATCCTGTGACTGGGACCCATTATCCCCGTCTTGGGCTATACATTGTTTCCTTGAGCAAGAAACTTCACACTCATACTGGTTGGTTCAAGAAACGGATTCGAGAATGTTTCAATAAGCTTATAGCTTCCACCACAATCGAACTAGAGTTAATTCTGTATAAACTATCTGATGTAGATGATGTTTTTCCAGATGTTATTATATGTTGTTAGCTATAAACTGATAAAGATAATGTTATGCAAGTTGTTTTAGCTATTAGCATTGTACATATAAAAATAACGTTCTGTTAGATGCA
Organism: Ruditapes philippinarum; assembly: GCF_026571515.1. Lineage (NCBI taxonomy): Eukaryota > Metazoa > Mollusca > Bivalvia > Venerida > Veneridae > Ruditapes > Ruditapes philippinarum. The sequence goes on from NW_026865939.1 coordinate 161,520, forward strand.
TTTAGCTTTTAACTGACATAAATAACATTTTGGTAGGAATAATCAGTTAGTATTTGGCACATTTTTTCAGTGTCACAACAAGCAAATTTATATGTGTCTTAATATTTCTTGTCCAAAACTATAATCGCACTAGATCACGGACTCTTATTTGTAGAAACATTAGTTAAGCTCCGATAAAATTGTATGAAATGAATAAATTATCTCTAGAAAAAAACAACTTTTCATTAACTGCAGCAGAGTCTATAATAATGAGTATACATATTTCAACAAGCAATTATAGAGAGAAAATAGTTCAAGAAGCTTAATTCAAGTTAATTCTTTGACTGACTAGAAAATGCTGCAAATTACTCCTGTAGTGTTCCAAATAATGAAACACATTTTCAGCATTCCTCTCGTTAAGAATATGTGTCAGTGTAATTTTTTATTATCTTTCTGTATAAAGAAAACACAAACAACACTAAGAATGCTACACTTAGAGGCGGAATGCTTCTCTGAAGTAAATCTTAACTTTTCTACTTCACTTTTCTAAAAAAATCTTTAATTCATGTGTCGGCAATATAAAGTAAAAGGTTTAATTTATCACTATCACTTCCTTTTAGAAACGTAGTTTGAATCCCTGTCGATAGAATTCAGAAGGCACAATTTCTTTAATGTTCGAAGACACCTCGAATCGATATTGACAATATTATTAGACCGTATGCTATATATCATAGGCTGGATCCTTGTAAGTTGTAGATTCTCGTGGTTTCCCATTCTCGCGAGATGGAGAGCGAGAATCTCTTAATTCGACAGTCTCTCCGGCGGCGGCAGGTGGTGCTGCAGTATTTATGTCTTTTGATTTTTGCTGTTTTCTTCTGCAAAAATAGTCATCAATTATAATTAGTGTTTAGATTAAACACATTTTATGTAAAAATCTGAAAAAGTAATCGCACTTATCTTAATCAGTTTCAAACTAACCAGTATGGGAATCATGTTATTAACTTTTTGTCAAAGTTCTGTCTCGAATCTCAAGAATTCCACTAGTCAGTATTTATTCTGTACTACTCTCTGACAAATCAAATGCCTTAGATCTCAGTTTGCGCTTACATGTGCATAAACTCCTTATAACATTGAACTTAAATTACCAGCCGGCTCATATGCTTCCACTTTACCTTAAAGAAAACATTGCGCTTGATCAGCATTTGTCTCTACATTGTAATTAAGTTTGATATGCCTAGAAAGATACTTTTCTCCCCCAATGTAATAATTACACTTTAGGTTATATAATAACTTCACTGTCTTGGTTATACAATAATCATACACAAGGTGGTAATGAAAGAGCAAGAACCGAAACCGCAAGTTTCTAATCAGACATATCTGTTAGGAATATAAAGTACTTACTTTCGATATAAGAATGCTGCTAAAATGAGTGCAATTAACACCAAGGTTATAAGTATCGCAAACGCTATCCATAGACCAATTTCTGTACCTGCAATTATGAGAGTGAGAAAAAATTTCATTGGTTAACATAGAACAGTGTTAAAGCTGAAGAGCATTCAATTCAATAAGTAAAGTATCAATTTCTATTTAGAGATTTTAGATTTGTTCGAACTTACTACATGTAGTAATATAAATTTCAGATATATGTAAATTGTTAGTGCATATATACAATTTAGTTCGATTCTCTTTGATAAACACTTTTTTGCATATTTGCTGTGGGTAATACATTACCATAATTATACAATCCATACATCATTAAAAGTAATCTTGTGTATGATTAGGACAAAACAAAAACATAAGAATGATAATTACCTTCTTCTTCATCAACAATTTCTCCTTTGTCCGCGCTTGCGTTTCCAATTGCATTGTCTTCGTCCATATCGTCTTTATCTAAATCTCCTGGTATATTTTCGTCAACTTGGTCTGTTTCATCTTCATCACTAGTACCTATAGTATATTTTGGAGTTGGTTCATTTTCTGGTGAAAAGGTTTTGTCTTCGTCTTCATCAAAACTATCATATCTTTCGGAATCATAGTAATTATAATTACTTGGACTAACAGATGACAATGAAGGCTCTGGTTCTATATTAGTAATATCTTCCGTTGTTATATAACTGTAAGATGACAAATGTTTAGCGGGATACGTAGAAAGTGATGATGCTGTCAATGAAGATGAAAGAGGAACATCTGTCAATGAGTATGGCATTGATGGTGTGATAAAGTTAAAAATTGTTGATGAGGATTCAAGAACATCTAATGTATATGGGTCATCTGGAGGAGTTAGCATATCACCGCAAAGCGTAGTGGAATCAATCTCTGTACATTCATATGGCATTAAACTTGATTTACTGGTAATCTGCATGAGCGAGGAGCCGGTCGCATGCGCTGCATATGAGTTAGTATTTTGTGTCGCCATAACATCTTGAGATGAAGATAAAGATGTAAAATGAGAAATGGTATTAGTTGACATGTGTGAAGATGTCTTTGAATCTTCTGTGCCAAAATGTTTAAATGTAGATGACAAAAACTCAGCGGATGTGGTATGTATGTTTTCAGAACTACTGATAGACTCATAAATGAAATTGTTTTCTTCATATGATGATGACTTACTTAGCATTACAGTTAGAGTAGAAGAAGGTTCGATGATGATATCTGGGGTTTGTAAAACACTAGCAGATGTAGTGTGTGTGGTAGAAACTTCTCCCATATCAAGTCTGTCTGTTGGCATAGTGTTTTCCGGTTCATATGTGTCAAAGGTTTCAAAATAGCTTGAAGAAGATAATTTTGATGGTACTGTTTGCATTGCCTGTATTACAAATAATTCTGTGTCAGTGTTAATAGATGTGTCTGTCGGACTCCGGTAGTATCCTGTTGTATTAACAAATGTTAAAAGTGGCGAATATTTCGAACTTGATGATGTCACTGTTGTGCTCATCGGGATTAGCATGTCTGAGGAAAATTGTATTGTAACTGAGGAATTCTGAGGCTCAATAAAAACATTTTCTCGATAAAGTGTATCTATACTAGAACTTTCAACTGTTTGCGAGGAGCTGAATGTTACGCGCATTGTTTCATCAGTATTCGCATTGATACTTGCCGTTTGAATATCAGTTACGTCTATGCTTGACGAAGATAAATTATCCACTGAATCTATTGTGATTTGAACAATATCTTGTGTGGTTTCCGATGGTTGTAAAACATCCATGGCAGTTGAAACATCTGTAGAAATTACGGAACTCGTAATAGTAACAGGATCTTTATCCAACATTGTCAAAGAAAAAATATCTGCTTCAGAAGATGATTCTTTATCCATGGTTGTTGTCGTATCTGTATATGGCGCGGTTGTTAGTATTGTATAAGTGGCTAAAGGTGAATCTACATTAGATCTACTAACTGAAGAAGTTGTAACAACAGTTTCAGTTTCTGAAATATCATCATAAGTGTCCATAATTTGAACACTGGAAATGACATCGGTAGTGATTGCTGCAACTTGAACAGAGGAGGTTACATCTGTAGGTGACAATTGAGGCTGAACACTGGAGGTAACACCCGCCGGTGTCACATGAGGTTGAACACTAGGAGCGACATCAGATTGTGTACTGGAAGTGACATCTGCATATGTCATCTCAGATTGAACATTGAGAATAACAGACGTACTTGACGTTGTATATTGAATAGGGGAGGAACTAGATGTTGAAGTAATCTGATTACTTGGAGTGATTTCAGGTGTCATTGTAGGTGGAAAAGTTGATGTCAAAGACACGGGCACGTTTATTGAAGAGCTTTCTAATGGTATTTCACTTGAAGAAAACAAATCAAATATTGCTGTAGTGGGCGATAGCTTCTCTATTTCTTCTTCAAATTCTTCAAACCGTGCCATCTTTAGAGATATAAGTGGTGAAAATGACGACATTATATCATCGCCTACAAAAGCCAAATGAATTAATAAACTGATGAATATTGCTATGGTATTGCTTTTCGAAAATATGAATTGAAAATCATAACCGTCCCATCAATAATACAATGAAAAATATATAAGAAAAACAGTTTATTTTCGTTACTACCGATATTGGTATTACTATTCAATTACGTAAGCAAATACACTTGGATCCACAGTCTACAGCAATATGTTTTCATATCGTATATGGATATAAATAATTCTTCTAATGTTCGTTCGATTGTAAATGATGAATAATATTGTGTTTCTTCAAGCTATATCACGTTCAATCTGTTTTAGAATCAGTCCTGTCAGTTAAATACCCTACCAATTTGTAATGTTTTAATAAAAGACATATAAAATTATCTTACAGACCATCAGGACATTTTAACATCTTACCTTCGACACAAATAAAATGATATTCTTGAGAACAATCTTCATAACTGTACTTCAGGTCATCTCCAACTAATTTAGCGACCAGGCACTGTTTTATTTTTGAACCTTTATGACAAGAAAAATAGTTATGTGGTTATTTATTAATAATGATATTTTGTTGACCAATATTGTTGAAAATCTTAAGAAACAAAGAAATGGTAATTTAAGCAAAAGATGTTAGCATCTGTCAAACCTGTGATTAAAGGGAGGTTTTATAAAATAAACCTTTGGTGTTAAAATTAATCCACACAGGTAAAACTTGCAGACATCTGGACATTATTGGGATATTCCTACAAACCAGATCTGGAATAATGTTTTTGTATAAAGATATATTATTCCTAAGTAATGATTCTCTAATGATTTTATTAAGGAAAATAACAAAGAAAAGTAAAAAAGGCGACAATCCAATAAAGCAAAGCTGAATAAATATGGAATATTTTAGAGCATTCTTTCTTTGACGTCGCACCATGTATGAACGTTCCAGCTTTACTGATGGGTCCATTCCGTGTTTTATTTCAGGCACGAACGGGTACATGACTAGGGTATGTATGCTAGCTGGATAGCTTCGTCACGTTAAGGAGTCCAAAATCCCTGTTGGTATTCTTAAAAATACCAGTGTGCATCATACTTTGGTGGTGTTTTCATTATCTCAATGTTACCTTACCTCTCACGCCCTATTCTAACAGTGTCATCAGACAAACATGTTTTTATCAAATATTATTTAGATTTAAGCTCTTAATCTTCAAATTGATTTAATCTGAAAACAAGGTCTGATCGCCAGCTTTTTGGATAAGAACAATATAAGAAAAAGCAGCGGAATAGAAAGGTTTTATGTATAAAAAAAAGCAAGCGAAGAAAGCTTATTCCATGACGAAGTATGCTCAGTCCATGGCGAATAACGCTGATTTCATGTCATGCTTTAAGCTGCACAATATTTTGGCTTTACATTAACATTTTGAGTATATTATGTAAAATGTCCTTTGCAAAACACAACTTTCAGTTGATCAGTCTGCGATCATAGTTGCAATGTGTTTTTTTATTTATCATGCAAGAGGGATAGTACTTTCAAAATTGAATTTGAAAACCGGACATAGGCAGGCTGAGCTTTCGCTAATTTGAAATTGAAATATAGCGTCCATTTGTCTACTTACTAATGTAATATCCAGACCTTCCTGTAAAATGTTTAATTCATAATATGCAATTATGTTTGCGAAAGCATAAATCTAGGTCTTATATAAAGCAAAGGCTTTGATATGGTCACACTACTGCCGAACTACTCGTATTATATGCGTTTGTTTGAGTACCATAAGGCAAAATTTTGCAAACTTATTTGTTTAAAGAAACTCCACTGAAGTGTACTGGAATGATTATTTTCAAGATAGGTCTATTCCAATAATGCATTAATATGCGTGCAATTTTTCATGACATTCGCTCGCTCAGATTATATATTTGATAGGTGCCCTCGCCCCAAAAACACACAAAAACGTCTTTTTACTCAAATTGGACTAAGACTCGCACTAATTATCAATTTTTGAATTAAATCTGAGTATATTCTTATCATCTTTTATGTTTCTCTTTTCCCTATTTAAAAGCCTAGTTTATTGCGTAATACTTTCAAATTATATATATATTTATGCTTTTAGTCTTCAGTGGAGTTCCTTTAAAGTAATTGTAATAATATTGTATTAGTATTGTAATAAGTGGCTAAGTACAAATGAGTAAACTGTTTTAAGCGTTCGTACATCCTGCTTACAAAAGAATGCGACATTTTAAAAACAGACGAAAATTTATTTGTTCGAAATTATTGAAAAGGGTTGTCTTATGACTGAAATTGTGCAATACACATGTCTTATTAGTTTCATTTAAAGTAGATTATTGTTGTCTTTTTTCTGTTTTTCTTGTTGTTGTTGTTGTTTTGTATTATTATTATTTATAATCATTATCATTATTTTTGCTCTGGGATAAGTCTTACGGGCACTTTTTATTGCCATATGGCTACTCTCCAGCTTTTCTGATGGAGGAAGACTTCAGGTACCCTTCCTTGCATTAGTTTAGACACGGACGTGCACCATGGTAGAATCACTGACATTCCATAAACTAGCTGCCTTGTTTCCTAATGTACAAGCATTCGAAGCCTCTTGCAGGATTCAGACAAACAGAGGTAAGGAGGGACAAGTGGTTTGAAGTCAGTTACTTAAAACACTCGGCCACGTGGCCTTATAATGTAGGTAGCTGTAAACAAATTATTATTGTAATATATGGCAACAATATCCTACCTTTTGACGATATAGAGTTAATCCAGTGTGGAGTATCCACAAGCATGTCTTTTGTGATTTCTTTAACATCTTCTTCTGTTGTGACATCAGCAAGTTCCGCGCCATCCGATTTACATTTAGACCGTGCTATTTCCGTCGACTTCGCTCTATATGTTGGATCGTAATAAACTGAATCTGTAACAGTCGAACAATAAATATAAAATATTTTTTTAAAGATACCATTTTAAACACTGCAGCAAAATTCAAAAGATTTTGGGATATTGTATTTACACAGCTGCTGTATGATCTATGTTGTCTTGTTCGGTTAAATAATTTCAGTAAAAATCCAAATAAGCATATATTCTTTCGTTACCAATATGTTTTAGTAACAATAGTTCACTCATACAATATGTCTGAACGTGACGTGTTAGGGTTACCATTTATATATTAAATATACATGTAAGTTTTCTATATAGCATCGAAAGAAAAATATATCTTTCATATATTTCTATTCAAAATACCTACCCAACCGACATATCATCTTCAGGTCTTTATTTTGTGGTCTACTGAAATCAACTTTCAATGTATTTAGTTTGCCGTCTGCATCTGAAATATATGAAGACTTAATATATTATATTTGTTGTTTATTTCATGAATTTTATAAATTTATGAAATAATTTAAATAATCTTCCAATTGTGCCGTTGTTGTTGGAAATGCATTTTACAATAACTTTTTGTGGAAAACAAACACTGTGTACATACATGAAAAGTTATTCGACCTCACATATTTCATATGAAATGTCAGTTAATAGTGTTGAAGTAAACGGCATTTAAAACCAACTACTATTGCATATATATGTTTTTGCAAATTATAGTTACTTCACAACGTGAATATGTCTACAATGTCTCGGCTACTTCCTTCTCAGTTTCGTTTTTTAAATAAGACATAAATATCGTTTTGATATCACATTTTGGTATCACGTTATTTGAAAAATAAATGTTAAAAGATATATCTACTATCACTTTACGAGTTTTTGTGCTTATCTGCAATCAGAGTGAAAAAAAGAAGAATAGAAACAGGTTCATAGAACATATTTATTGAAGAATTGTATGCAACCTATTACAGATATTTGTGCTCGATACATTTGTATATTATACACGTGCATCTGGTAAATTTCGGGAGTTATAAATTCTGACGCTGTGCATTATGTACAACATATCTCGCTGATTTATTTAAACATAAGCGTTTTACATGTTGCTGAACCTTTTTTAAATGACTCACAAAACTATTATATCTCACAGTTACCATGAAAAGAAAATTGCATATGCTTGTAAATTATATACATGAATTCAGTACATCCCATTCATATAACAAACATTATACGACCATGGCTTGCTGATATCCCAATATATATGATCAATAGACAAAAGCGTTCATCAGTTGCTTGACAGGTAAATTCCAAAGGCCTTGCAATTGATATTGTAACTTGATAAAAAAGCACAAATTAGTTTCTTGCATGCATGCACTCAGAAGTAATTTTTGGTCATATGGCGACTAGCACTCGTAAGCAATTGCATTAATTAAAAATATTGAATATATTTGAAAATAAATTATCATTTTTTATTTGACCTTATCTAGATGACTATAACTGGTGAACTAGATAGACTTTTTAACAATCAATTTGAAATTAAGACCGGTAGATACTATATTATTCAAATGAAGTTTTCGTTATTCTTGAGTCATTGAAAATTAAATGAGTACCATTTTCTTCTTAGTCTTTATCTGAACACATCAATTGCTTTGTAATCTGATATCATAACGATAATTAAACATAATGATCCCGGAAGTAATTTTAAGTTTTTTCTCATTGACACGAGGAATGCGAGATATTTTCTACTTTACAAATATGTTTGTCCATTTAACGTAATGAAATGTTCTTTTAGATAATTTGTACTGTGCAAATACAAGAAAGGTAAAAATATTTCTATACTGTAGAATTTATGATTTGAAAAAATCACATTGTCTTACCCTCTTTTTTTATTAAAGTTATAAATGTTCTTATTCATGCCGAACATAATTTGAATGACTCACACAGGGAAAACATCGTTTCAAGTTTCTGAACTAAACCTGCGTGTGTGCACGTATTATCAATTTGAGATTTTTTTTGTTCTAAGTATTATCCAATAATGAAGTATAGATTTGCTTATACAATAGATATGTATAGAAACAAGTTGACAAAGACTTTCATGTATATGTAGTATAATTGGTACAGTATAAAGAGATTTAAATGTTAAAGAATGAATGCAAACGATAATACTAAAATATCAAATAACTGAGATAAAGTCCTTAGTACGTCCAAAACAGCAAAATAGGAAATGTTGCACATTACCATACACGCCCCTAGCATGGGCAAAAACAAACTTCAACATTTAAAAACGAATATAAATAATTTAAAAAAAATGATTCAGAAACATATATGTTCATACGGTGGTTATCATGGAACCTTCAATTTGACACTTTAAGTGCCATTCCAAAAATTCATCCAGGACTTTTTTATTGCATCTATTCCTTATAACTCTATAAAAGAAAAACAATAGTCTTTTCCACATTGGAAATATGTGGTAGAACATTACGAGTAATCTTATATGTTCTATTATATATATTTTAAAGCCAATGTCTGATGTCAAAATGTTTAAACTGGACGTATACAGTTTTTGTATCTTTCGTTGCATACAGTTGGTGAAAATGATATATCTCAATTTGCATGTTTTGTCTTTTCCTCCTTTATTTCAAACAGTTTGTGAAAAGCCAAGATTCACTCACAAGATACACACGTAGACACATTCCAAACAGAGTTAATGTACTCACATTTTAACATGAAATATTCTGACACAAGGTATGCAAGTTGCACCTTAGCTTTACTAATATATTTTGACAAAGAGTAACACATTCAAGGACAATTAAGCTGAAAATAATCTTCTAAATGAAGCTCTTGGAAAGTCACCAATGCTTGCTCAGCAACGACATTTCAAGTCGGTTACTTTGATGGGTAACAATTCGTAGTCAAAATATCCGCCACTCAAACAGACTTTCGGGCCAAAAATACTTAATTCCAATGAGCCAATATTTCAATCGCATTTCTAAAAACAGAAATATTAATTTTGACCTGCAATGAAACATGTTGCCTGATTATCCTAGTAATATGACTGCCAAACACTTCAAAGACTTTACGAAGTTTAACATATGTTGTTGTTTATAATGAATAAAATATTTTGATTTATATCTTTGACCCCATCGGACTTCAGTCAACATACATTTTGAAAATCCAAAGATATATTTCTATTACTATTTTCAAACAGATATTCTAAAAAGTTGTAAAACGAAAAAAGTCATACGTAACATATAATATAATTTTAATGAAGTACAATGAATTTTTATACTTAGCACGCAGAAATTCCGGTAATGTCTAGCATTCTGCGGCATTAACAGTAAAACTATTTGACAAAATATATTCTGGAATTTTCTATCCATTATAAATTGTTATTATGATGACATACTTTGAGCAGATTCCTTTTTTAATTAAGACACATTTACTTTTAATCAATTCTATCATGAACTAACGTGAACAATTTGCTATTATGACATGTTTTTCACAGTGATTTCTTATCCCAGTTACAATAAAACAGGCTTACAGTGCTTCCGTTATGCCTACCCCACTGTGATTTTAAAGTACAGATTTCTCTGAAAACCCATTATATCGTGACATTGGCACAAGTATGCTTTGTCAAGATTTTTTTTACAAATAAGATATTAATCATGTACATGATAAGTTATATTCACATAGCATATTAAACATAAAACAATCATTTTTTCCCGAGAAATGTTCTTTATCATTAGATTTCAGATAGGCCAAAAGGAAAAAGAAACTATAACAAACGCATTTATTCTAGAACAGCACGTATCTTCTGTGCGAGATTGCAGCTATGATTCAGACCTTGATATGCCTGAAATACGACAAACAAATACTAGTGTCTAGGGCGCTAGTTTGGAGGTTGTGATAAATCATGCGAATTTCAATAGCAAAATTGTTTAAGGATCATATAATAATTATTTAAGTTTTCTTTTGAAATAACTGATTCTTGTACTTTAAATGTTGAATATTGTGTCCCACTTAAACCGGTGCTGGGGGCGTGAGGGATGTTGCACTTTTTCATTACCATCATGTACAGACTCTGCAATTTTCATGATTTTTTGTTGTGATTAATGCTTCCGATAAATCACCTTTTTTCCAGATTTTTTTCCACAAAGTTCATTTAATAATGGTTAAAATGACATTATGCACATTCTTTTCTCTGTCAAGCTGAGTTGAATTAGTAAAAAACATGTATTTCAAAAGACTGGCTATTGTAATTGTGATTGACCAGTAACTAATAATAAAAATGGTTAATGATACAATAAAAACTATCTAAATCATAAAGACTGCTCCACCTATATTTTTTCTTCAAGAATTGAATGTTACCGATACATTCCGAAAGATATTTATTGAAATTTTCGTGTCACGTGAATTATTGATTATTTTTCAAAGTAAAATATTGAACACAGTAATTTATTATGGCAAAATGTCAACTTATTTTCAGTTTTTCATGTTCCGTGACCATCAACACTTTGATGGGCATTATGTCATTATATTATGGTATTTTTTAGTAGAATTTATCAAGTTTGTAAGAATTATTTAGGAAAAGAATTAAATTTAAAATTTAAATGATACTTGTTAACCTGTTTGAATTAATTCAGTTGTTTGTGTTTATATCTTTATTGAAATACGAACAGTTTTTTATTGAACATACTACTAAATGTGACTTAATGTCAAAAGATCTGATTCTAATTTATCCTCCTCGGGACATGCAAATTTTAAACAAGACAAATAGATAAAATTCAATATTTGTAACCATTGTTAAAACATATAAGCATTGATTTAATTGTTTATTTTTCAAACTTTTTTTAAAAAAAATAGTCACAATGAGTAAATAAAGTAAAACATTACCAAACAGTTCATGTTTTGCTAAGTAAACTTGAAGAGGAAATTTGGTATTATAGGATATATTCATTACTGTTTTTCACAATTGTAAGATTTTTTTTATAAAATTGTGAAAAACAGAATCCCTAAAGAAAGCTCAACAAGACAAAATTGAAAATGTTGCAGGCTCGGTTTGATTGAGCCTGTTCATTGACGGTAATGGAAAGTGCAAGTTACCGTCCACGCCCCCTAGCACCGGGTTTAAGCAGAATTCAACATTTAAACACAAAAAATGGTGAAATTTTGAATTTACAGACATCCGCAGATGTGTTCATACGGCGATTATCATGTAACCTTCAATATGACACAGTAGTGCCATTCCATGAAAAGCGGCGTATGGTCCCCGAGTAAAAGAATGCGTGTGCCCTAAACGAGAAAACAATGGGCGGAACTAAATAAAATGGAATTTAGAAAGGGGATCTGAGGTTATGAAGCCTGCATATCACAGATAAGACGTCAAAAAAAATTTTAAAAAGCAGGCAACATATCCTAAGGGTGATTGTCCAGTATTCAAGTAGGAATACTGGAACCACCCAAATTGAAAAAAAGGTCAAATACAAGAAACTAAAATGTATACAAAACAATAATGTCGTGCTGAACGATCTTCAAGGATCGAAAATATAACATCATTGATTTAATGTACGGGGAGATTTTTTACAGCCCCCATACGGCACAAATAACACGGATGTGACAATGAAATAATGAAAAACAGAATCCTTAAAGAAAGCCCAACAAGACAAAATTGAAAATGTTGCAGGCTCGGTTTCATTGAGCCTGTTCATGGACGGTAATGGAAAGTGCAAGTTACCGTCCACGCCTCTAGCACCAGCTCAAGCAGAATTCAACATTTAAACACAAAAAATGGTGAAGTTTTGAATTTACAGACATCTGCAGATGTGTTCATACGGCGATAATCAAGGAACCTTTAATGTGACACAGTAGTGCCATTCTCTGGAAAGCGGCGTATGGTCCCCGAGTAAAAGAATGCGTGTGCCCTAAACGAGAAAACAATGGACGGAACTAAAACTAACTCTTACACGTTGTTTTGATAGTTCAATCGCTCTAGCAATATGTTAATTGGAATTCAGAAACCAATTCAATGTCTTTTAATCACGATGATTTTAAGTCATACATTTAATCACTATGATATTAAATTATGTATAGTTTTACACAGATTATGTATCTACCAGACAGTTACCAACTATATTACTTCGGCTACCATTTGAAATCATAAATTGTAATTGAAGTTTCTGTTTCCATTTCCTAACCAATATGCTGAAATGTTATTCTAAATATTCGAACAGGCATTGAAGGAATGCGCATGCAGCATACCCAGATGAATGTAAATTAATTAAGCAAGCACAATCCTGGAGCAAAGGTTTGTCTGGAATCAACAGACATGGTATCTTTTTTTTTCTAAAATATATTTGATAATTAACATGAAATTTGGAATCATTAGTTGTGCCGGAAAACTCTGTCAATGAAAATTTTTGATCGTGCGGAAAAAGCCAATAGTATTTCTGTTTTCAATGACAGAGAAAAACAAATTTCCCTAGACGCATTTTAAATATGTAATGTGTAATGATAGTGTGTAACAGATTACATTTTAGTTTATGTCTACAAAAACTATTGTTATCTTTTTTAAGATAAATGTCAAAGGTTATTCAAATAACAAAATATACCAGTGATTGTGATGAGATGTCCTGAGCCGGAACTAAACTTTTATCCAAAAAAAGCAAAACAAAAAAATAATAAAAAAGCATAAAAAAGCAATAGAAATTCGTATATTTCCTCGTTGTCTACAATTCTTTAACAAAAATACTTTTAGGCTATTTTTCATACACGTATATGTACTTAAAAATGCTATGTCTTTGTTTTTATTGTCATAAAGTGAAATTTAATAATAAGTATATTGGAGTGTTGATTAATATTATTATAAAAGCCGACAATCTAAATAAAATTGATCTTATTAGATATATCATTTTATTACCATATTAACCAGACATAGATTTATTATCGTAACATTTTCTTCACAGTGTATGAATTTATTGAAACCTGTTGTCTTCACCATTGCAAAGATCAGACTTTTTATCATTACATTTTACATAATAGAGGTACATTTCATTTCCTTTATTACTTCTTAATCATTCGTATTATGATGCATTGTTTCCTTAATCATGTCTAACAACGTAAATTACTGGATAAATAATACTCAAGGTCTCACAAGTAATCATCAGTTTTTGTCATTTTATTTTAGGAAACTGTGCAAGAAATGCAGCGTTCAAGGACTGTTCTACTATAAAGATAAGAGTACAGTGTTTTGTTTTTACCTGCCGTATGAACGCTGGCGTGCAGAAAAAAAAAGAAAACTGTTTTGTATAAACGTAAATAATGTAAGTTATGAAAGCTTTATTATTTTAGTTTCTCGAGGTATTTTGGAACGTCGCAACAACTCTTGGGAATTCCTCATTTAACCGAATTTAACATAGAACGTTACGTACAAAAAATGTTTCTTGTTTGTTTCGATTTTTTTTAATGAACTTGGTCCAGCCTCTATAATCCATTTTAGGGATATCAAGATAAAATTTTGAAAGTAAGTCAACCATCAGTTTAGAACCTGGTCAGGCGGCAATATTGTTGGCACAGTTTATCTCTTTGACTTCCAGCGGTTTAAAGGATACTGCTATATTCGGATTTTACCTGGCTCTAGCCTGAGGTGCAGTATGGTCTGACTCTATACTGCTATTCAGATTTGTACTGAAAACTCGAACATTTTATCATTTTTCAGTGAGTGTGTATTTTCTGGTCTGGTCTGGTCTGCTTTAGTCATTCATTTATAAAACAATCAATATTTTATCTTCTTTCATAATTTTCACTTTTTGTCAATTTAACACTGTGAAGTGTATTCATTGGGGTGAAACACGGAGTTTATACAAAGAAGGTTCAAGTGATTTGCATTCGTCTTTGATGTCGAAACATCAGGGATATTAAAAGAAACAGTTACATCATGAAGGTCATATAAATACATATAAGTAAAACACTTTCATAATTATGATATGTTACTTATCAAAATTACGTTAGCTTATTTTTAAATTTTTGATATAAATATAGTTTCTCGGTTAGACGTTTTTGAAAATTTAAACAAAACATTCGTTCAGAAACCTGAATTTGAATCGTACTCATATCACTAAAATCATTTTCCTGGATGTAAACTGCGTGACTTTGGCACAGCATGTTTTATCATGATAATTGCAATCTTCCAAGATGAGATAATATCTGACGTAAGTCATTAATATACATATAATTCACATTACAAAAAACATGAAAAAAAACAGCAGGAATTCTCAAGGACTTTCAAGAGAGCGGTGTTCTAGTGGTTAAGGTGTTTGTATTTCAATTCAAGAATCGCAGATGGGGCCTTACTTGGGACATGAACATGACGCCTAATGCAGGTGAGTTCCAGGGAGCAGACTGGCGAGCTCTTGCAGTTCTTGTAATCTCAATCGAGTAAAAATATATAAATTGGATCTAATAGAATTTGGTTTGCAAATAGCCACTGAATGAGTGCTGTATATGAATAATATGCTGAGCATTATATTTTTGTGTTGTCTTATATATGCCAAACTAACACGAGGTATCTGAGGGGAAAAATGTTAGAATAGAAATACAAGGAAGGCAAAAAAAAATCACACTAAATGCTATTGTCATACTATTGCCTTAGAGTTGATATCGTAAATAGTAATAAATACAATGAAATACTTTAATACTTTGTTTCAAACAATTTCATTAATCATCATTTAAAAAAGGGGACGAAATGTTTAATTGCAACATCATATTCAAGGACAATTGTTTGGGGTTTCTCTGTCGATATTTCATTGTTATCTATACACTTTCTACAATATTGCACACCAAAGAGCGGATAACATTAAACAGGATAAGAAAAGTAAATCATAACTTATTTTGGCATTTTAGAGACAAATTTCACACAGCAAGTATGCTTTCGTTACTATAGAAATTTGATGATTTGTAGCTGACGCCAGTTATCTTGCCTTGTGATGAAATTTCTAAAAACAGAAACAACATTTTTTACTGATTACTGTTTTTACATGTCATTTTTCGTTTTTGAGATATAGTAGCTTCTTTTATTCCAGAAGAGTTAAAAGACTGCTACGTTGGACGCTGGTAAACATTTTAACAACAAATTTTAATGAAAGCATCTGTTTCTTTTCATTTCGAACTGGCAATATAAAATAGATATTATATAAAAACATACAATGGAGGAATTTGAAATACTTGCCTATAAAATACGAGTTATATTATTGTTTTTCACATTCAAACTACTTTGCTATTTTGACCTTAGAACTAAAGTTCAATTTTACTTATCCCAAACATGAAATATTTTAATCTTTCATGAGTTTACTATTAAATATGTGTATGAGTCATTAAAAACAAACAGGGTAACATAAGAGAAGACTGTTTATGATGTAACTTTTGTTTTAGAACATAAGTACTTGTAGTGTGTAAGATATTCCAGATGCTCTTGCATGGATTTTTAAATGTCTCGAAAAATATACAATGCTGTGTTTAAACAATATTAACATTTCAGCTTTATAGTCTAAGCGCCTGTTTATGTTTTTCCAGATGTTGAAAGACTGTTCCTGAATGAAAATAGCTCACATTGCTTCCCAAGAAAAAGTAGCAAAAACATCAAATTACCTTCAAAAACCTTGAGATAATTATTTCACGTCAGTTCAGTTCAGACGTTGTAAGTGGTCATTATGAAAATTAATATTAAGTTCAAAAGAAATAAGCAAGGATTTTTTTTAAAGGAACAAGTGAAAAAGTGTAAAACAATTAAAAGAAATATCTTCTACTTTGAAAAGAATTTAAAAGTAAAATGAAGTTTTTAGATTAACACATTGAACCGTTGTCTTTACATATAACCTGTCCGAGCCAAACGTGATTAGCCTTTGCCATTGCCAGCCTGAAACATCCTTGTAGTCTGATCAGGGTCTATACTATTGATAGCGTTAATTTTGTACTTTTATACTGAAATCTCTAAAACTTTGAATAGACTATTCCAACTCAAGGCAGATCAGATACATTTACAGAACTTTTATAGTAAAACCTCCTTTTCATTGAATACTCTACATCAAATAACATTGATTCCACAATATGTCATTGGTTTTGAAAAGAATGCAAACAACTGTATTCCACAAAAATTCATGTGTATATACATTTATATCAGTATCCTCATATACAAATGAAGAGCTGTATCCAGTTGAAATTTCGACACGACTTACTCAAGAAAAAAGACATTACATACCCAGGAAAATGTACCCATTTTATCCCTACTGACACCGTAATTATTTAATATTGTAAATTTCTACTTTGAAAAACACGAAATACTGATATACATACGTTCAAATGTTCAAATTTCATAATATTATTTCATAATATGAACATATCTTTACATGTCTTTAATTTAACATTCAATCAGCTACATTGGTTTTAATTGTTGAATTCTTTGTAAAACGGTGCTAGGTGCATGCATGCTATCGTTCTTATAAACATGCTCCAGCATACGGGCACTTTATGCTATACATGTTTTAGGTGATCCTTCAGATTTTCATTTTCTCTATCTCGAAATTCATGAAGAATTTTTTGATAACACTCTGAAAGGTGAAGGTGTTATGGCCGTCAAAGTTACCTTTGTGACGGCGTTTCTCAAGTTTAAAGAAAGAAGTATAAAAAACCATCTAAATTTGCAGACTCATTTTGTGATTGACATTGTATAAGTAAATTAATAAAATCAAAAGTATTTTATATTTTCCGGTTAGTCAAGTTTCTGTGTGATAAAGGTCTAGCTACATTTTGTTTAATATTATCAAAAGGTTTTTTTATTTCTGAATGCTTATGCGGTTGTTTCGTTTATTTCATTTGTTTATTTATTCAAGTTGTTTTACGTTTCGTGTCATATTTTTTAAATATAAATCATAATATTTTACAGTCATTTATAAAGTAATTACTCATTAAACATTCATCATTGAGCCTTTCTTCTTCCATATAAAACCTGAAAAAAATTCTAGAACAATACTTAGACATGTCAAAATACTAAACTCAGAAACTCCTCAAACAACAGCCAAACAAAAACATATTTCTTTGTTTAAAACTCAACGGCGAATATGTCAACATACCTTTGTAACTTTTGACAAACAGTTAAAACAAATAAGATCTGTTATAACAAATTTTACCAAAAGCAACTTGATTTAATTGGTTGAATGGTTGAATATGTGCAAGACCTCAGTGATGTCATTATTACTGACTGCAGATGAAGACAAACTGAGTCATTTTATCAAAAAATATATACATATGATAATTGCTACAAGTCACGATCTTGAAAAACAAAATGTAAAATGATATAGGTAAAAATTAGATACAATAATGGAGAAAATCTGGTTGTCAGGTATTCAAACGAATATCTGCACTTACAATGCAATATTCAGAGGAAAAGGAAAGGAATTACAAGTGAGGTTTCACCCAACAAGCTCAAAGATATAGTTCGTGCGTATATTTTACCGTTAAAGTTCAGCCAAATAAAAGTTTTAAAAAAATCACCACTTATGGGGGTCAATTAGCATAAAACACTTGAAAAATATTTTATAAATAGAACTGCATTCATCCACTTTTGAAATCAAATCGTAAGAAAGGATAAAATTATGACTCGTTACCGGTGAGTTGTTGAAATCGAGAGTGATTAACCTTTGCCACACGTATAGAGCCAGGCCAGCCTACACCCCCGTAAAAAATTGTCTGACTAAGCAGCTTATTTAAATTATTTGATATTTAAAACCTTTCAACTGTTCCAAATTCGTAGCAGTAAATAATATCACACAAAGCAGCAGATTAAAGGTTAAGATGTCACTTGACAAACTTCGACTTGCAGTCTCCGATAGTGTTTATAATCCATGGTAGAGTTTTTCTGTAACTTTCTTTGATGTGCTTGATATGCATCAAAAGTTTATAATGAAATTATTTGTAACCATTATTATTATTATGTATATTGTTGGGTTCTTCAAACATTATATCATCTTTTGAAATGTGCTTTTAGATGAATGTGTTCATATGTCAGATATATTGATTGTGTATTGTCGTAGTAAAAGTTTGTGGATTTGTTGTGAAATACGTCAAAGTTTGTGTGTACATATATAATAATGCAACAAAGTTCCTGCTGAAGTAAGTTGCTCAGTGTTTCAGTTGGAATTAAATTTTGGGCTATTAAAAGCAGACTTCAACAGAAAGAAGACTACGTTTCTGTGAGAAGTGTTTGCTACATGTTATTTGATAACTATACTCGTATTTTGCATAAAATGGCGTTTTGCTATGTCTGATATATGAATAAGCATTGATTTTGATCAGAGAATCTACTAATTCGAAAGATTATCAGTGTTGGATTTGTTCTCCATTTATTAATATGCATTGACAAGATGTTTTTCCTTCTATATATAAATATAGTTATTTAGAAATGACCCCTATTATATAGAAACAAGCTGATAATTTTCTTTTCGTTTCCTATGTTTACCTTGTTTTGTGGGGGGGGGGGTTTGTTGTTTTTCGTTGTTTTTTTTATTATTTAATTGTATTACTCAATAAGTCGATTTTACGAAAATAGCCGATTGCTGAAACAGACATTAACGAATACTTGCACGTGAACCTGATATTCTACAATAATGCTGACACAGTCTTACGCATATTTCCTCATGGTGTTAATTTTTCTATTTTTTTTTATTTTATCAGACAGGTAGACAAAATCGGTTTAATGAATCGCTTCTTTTCTTTTAACTTCAACAACAGCAACACATTTTACCACGTCATAAAAATCAAATACGTTTACTATAAATAAAATAATTGCTATTCTACACATTATAATATCACTTTTACATTTTATTCATGTTCTTTTTTATTTTGTTTCTTATTTTAGTTTCGATGCTTTATAATACTGTATTTTGATTAATGGTGCTAGCAATGATATTGATCCTACCTTTTTAACTCATAAAAAGACTCAATGAAAGTTAGTCTCAAATGTTCGTCAAATTGTTTTTGCAACATTCGAGGGGTATTCCCTTTTCCAAAACGTATCGACACCAAAAATATTGAATCTGACTCATTTACAACATAGAATGCGATTATATCATTGCATAGCTTTATTTATTTAAGTAAAGTGAAAGATGCATCAGTGTTTATTCAGCTGTCTGAAGTAAGTAAGACAAAAAACTTCTGTTTTCTGTAAAACTCAGACGATATTATCAATGCATTTATCAATTGAAATAAACATAGCCTTCATCTTACAGACTGGTTGACAAATTGCATCGGAACTAAAATAAGAAACGAAAATGAATAAGAGCCTAAATAAAATGTTTATAGTGATATAATAATGATAATGACATGCGTATTAGCAAAACAACTTCTAAAGTTTGTCAATGTTGTCAACAACCAAGTACTTTCATTGTCTTAAAGTAAATTCGTCTACCATAGGCATATTTTCAAAGAATTTTAAATATTGATAAAACAATAGTAATATATCATTTGGATATTCTTATAAAAAATTTCTTGAAAAGTATATATTTATAAAGTTCTAAGTGACTTATGATGATGTTCTAATCATTTCAAAAATCAAAGCATAGAAACTCTCGAGAGAAAATCGTGCCAATAAAATTTCCATACAGTACATCTAAAATGATCATGGTATCATAAATGATGTACTATTAATGAAATAAATGCATTTAAAGTACGCGTCACTAGAAATATCAACAGGATAGCGAAAAAAAAAAACAACAAAAAACTAACAAACAGATTTTTCATACAATATGTGCCATGTTAATATTTGTAACGTGTAAAATACTGCAGATGCTCGTGCATGATCATCAAGTATCTCGGGAACTTCATTTCTCCCCATGTTTTATACCTTACCTATACTAACACATTAGATGCCTGTTTCTGCTATGCACTCTGATTGCAGATAGGCAAAAACAAAAATTAAAACAAACAAACAAAAAAAAACGTAATAGTATAAAAGTCCCTGAAAGCTACATTCCTTGTATTGTTCAACATGATGTAGAAGTAAACATATAAGAATAACCTTGGAATGATTATTTCAGATCAATTCATTTCAGACGATGTCAGAGCTCATTAAGAAAATGGTAGTTCAACCATTTATGATAATAACAACAATAATAAAGAATTTTAAAAGCGAAATTACATGTGCATTATGTCTGTTAAACAAATAAATACTGTTCTCATTAGATAATTTTATGATGAGAAATAGTGAAAAGCTGTTTCTTATCATGTTAAAAGTGAGCCATCATTGATTCCTTTAGGTTTAATCTTAAAGTGGATTGGCCTTCAGTAGGCACATTTGCTGTTAAGTATTTCATTTGCATGTAAATTTTACCAGAGTGAAAAAATAAGCAATTGTACTATAAGTATGACTAGCTTTTCTATATTCTATAGACATTATCACGACTAAGGATCTTGTTTAGAATATATAATTCCTAGCTTTACCGTCAATCTACAGTTGAAACAATATGTTGTTTATCTTATTCATATGAAAAACAAAGGTTTAACCTTCTCGTATTACTCATTTTTTTCTGGTATAAAGTGACTGATACGCCCATGTCACATCGGAAATAATAGTGATGTCATTGAAATGCATTTATATTTTTTCAACAAACTTCACTGATAAGATAAGCGAAAATTCTGCAAATGTAACTTCAGCAATGCTATAAAGCTTTTCAAACATAAGCAACAGTCTTCTTAAATGAGAGATTTGTCATTTCATCTTTCAATGTCTGCTTAAGACCTGCTCAGGACAGATTGTAAGAGTTTTGCCCTATTTTAATAGCGTTTTTAACATTACTTTCTACACAGTCTGTACTATATGCGTCTTGTTTTATAATAACAGGAAAGATCTCCGAAAAATAAAACATTAATATCATTGACAAATAGACGCTGGTTGAATTTGTTATATTGCCTCTTGTTTTGCATGTGTGCATGAGAAGAAATATACTTCGCGGTATGCCCAAATGGAAACAAAACCATTGTACGTAAATTACTCTGCTAATGACAGACAATGTAAATGTAACAACTTAATGAAAACAAAACCATTGACTCTACTCGTGATGCAACAACTCTCAAACCCTTCCAAACATCGTATTAAGCAGTGTTAACAGTGTTAAGTGTTCAACTCTTAAAAATGTCATTTGAATCAAATATCCAGATGGATAAAATAAATACATGTAGGACATCGCATGGATTGACTTTTTTTGCTTTTGTATGAAACTTGATAAGTATCTCTCTGACATACTTGATTAATATTTTCCCCCATTGAAAGTAGAGATTTGTTTTTATCAATCTTGGAATCCCTTGCACTTTTCCTTTCTCTACGAAGTTGTATATATTTAAAATCGTGACTTGAAAGTGTTAATTTCTGATAATATTCTCTGCAACAAAGAGATAATTTGTCCGTGTCTGTAACAATTGATAACATCAAAGAGGTTTCGTACCTATTTGCTACATTTATTGTTACAATCAATTTAACAGGTGGAACTTTTTTATGCATGCACGTTGTTATGAAAGTTATATTTGTCTTTTGATTCGGATCAAGTGAAAACAGCAAAATATATCTGATTTGTTGAGACGACCAATAACTTCTATGTAAAATATTTCTAATGAAGGTATAATATTATTCAAATACTAAACATGGTGTGTTTGATTATAACTAGATTAAAGTTTATGATCTTAACTATAATGTCTAATTTAAAGAAATCCCTCCAAGTTCAAAAAACTACAAACATACATTCTTACTTCGATCAAGTGAAGCTCTTAGAATGGATAAATCTGCAAAGAATAATAAAAGATAAACATTTTGTGCTCATAATTAAATTGAGTTTAGATTTTCTTTATACGATTCTTAGCTCAGTATGTGGAAAAACGTTCCAAAAAACGTCATTGGTCCAGACCAACATCAATGGTACAGAAATTTCGAAAAACACAAACATTCGTTCCGTCATGTCAAAAACCTCGGTCTCTTTAACAATTACATTTTATGAATTAATATGCACCTTTTTGAACATCATGAGCTGTTGAAATATTTAAGCTGCCTACAAGCTAGACAAAAAGAACGTCTCAAACATAAAATGTCCGATGATATCGTCAATTGTGTATCAAACACAAAATTAGACATAAATAAACATTGTTGAAGGATAGGATGAGGAAGAATAAATTACTTTCCTTTGAAAGAAGTCTTCAGTCATTTTTGTACCAATCAGGATTTATTTCAGGCAAGAAAATGGAGCATTGACCTTTGTTTGGCTCTTACTCACCATCTTAAAGATGAGTGGAAAGTACTTGATCCAATTAGTGTTTGTTCAGTTTGAAATATGTTTTTGTCAATAACGGGAAGACACCTCATTGATTGTTTCGTCGTGTATTTTATTTTACTATTGTTTGTTTATTATGTAAGGGTAATTCATTAAATCTTAACAAAGAATTTCAATAAAACAGACAATATAAACAATGGAATGTTTTGATTGGAAACATCCAAAGCATGATGGGTATCTGTATAAGTTAAAGACAAATCATATACAATACATGTACATACAATTATACATTGTACAATATGAAGTTTTATTTTAACATTTCTTATAAAAGTCATGGATTTTTATTTATGCCATTTACAATTCCTTAAAATTATATATATCAATAATGCATGGTGCATTTCGAAAATTATTTCATATCTTTTTGTTTGCATTCTTGAAATAAATGACACATTGTAAATGAAAAACTGATTAAATAAACCAGACCTATTTATATCTCTTAATATTGTAATTTCAGAATGATTACAACTTTTATAACGACAAGGTTCTAATGATCTCTAAAAAATGACTTGTTTGTCCAGACCAATAGAAGTTTAATAAACATATACGATCAGAAACGATCAGGAAATTAATAAAATATGTTGTGTTATTTACATTGTATATCCCTGATATGGTGGAATTTAAATTTTAGTTTATACTCTAGAAAAAAAATTATTTTGGAAAAATACACAATATTTTCTTGATGCGCCGTGAAATAACATGAAGACATCTATGTATTGCTGAAACGTTTTCAAGATAGTTTTGCATTTAAAATTGTTTCAAACTAATGTACATTGCCGCATTGTGTTAAATTTATCGAATGTAGCTTTGCTTAATATCACTTTGGGCATAGTGTATCTTACAATAAATTTGAATATGAAAGCATTCAAACTATCGAGAGAACATCGTGCTAACAAACTTATCATTGATTCTTAAACGATTTACCATTTATCATGTAAGTGCATTTAAAACATGTATGAATAACTAGAAAAAGTGACGCGGCAGGGTTACAACAAAAAAACGCACAAAAGATTTCATACAATATGTCCCATGTCAGTATTTGTAACGTGTAAAATACTCCAGATGCTCGTGCATGATCATCAAGTATCTCGGGAACTTCATTTCTCCATCCCCCAACCTATGTTTTATAGCTTACCTATACTAACACATTAGATGTAATTTTCTACGCAACTGTTTCTGCTATGCACCCTGATTGCAGATATTGAAAAAAACGTAATAGTACAAATGTCCCTGAAAGCAACATTCCTCGTATTGTTACACATGTTATAGAAGTAAAAACAAACGTTGGGATTTCCTAATAATACCTTGATATTATTTCACATCAATTCCCTTCAGCCGATGTCATAGCTCATTAAGAAAATGGTAGTTCAACTATTAATAATAATAACAATAATAATGAAGAATTTTAAAAGCGAAATTACACGTGCATTATGTCTGTTAAACAAATAAATTCTGTTCTCATCAGATAATTTAGTGATGAGAAATAGTGAAAAGCAGTTTCTTATCATGTTAAAAGTGATAAATAATGAATCTATTAAATTAAAGCTTAATATTTAGTTAAGTCTGTAACAATGTCATAAACAATTGAAAGATGAACAATTTTGTCAATCCTGTCAAGTGCTGTAGTGAAAGAAAAAAAAAACAGATGAAAAGAACAAAATATACATATACCATGTTCTATAATAGAAAACTGTATTTACTAAACTAAAGTCATCGCAATTCATAGTAATAAATACATAAAGTAAAAAAGTGTGTATATCTTGTGAAAATATTACAACTTGCCCCATGTGTTTATCATTTACCTTTGTTACAAAGAATCATTAATCTAAGAAGTTCGTTATCGAATTGGCAATTGTTTTCATAAGCATTTAATGCATATCTTTTTTGACAATCAATCTTTATTGCGTGAGATGCAAATCATAAATAAGAATTAATTTAAATCTGCAACCTAATACGTATGACTTTATATAAATCTTTCATTCAAGTAAATTCAGAGCCAATAGTTAAATCAAATTGGCTAGAGTATTAAAGGTAAGTAATTCCATTGCGTCAACATAATAATATAAATCTGCTCGTAGTTTCTCCAAGAAAAATTTTGATTGGAAGCATAATGTTATACTTTAACACATCGAGAATGAATTTGTTGTCAGTTATCAGCGCAATGCAACAAAGCAATAAATATTTCATAGAGAAAACTAGACAACTGCAGGTGCATTTTGCACATCATACAACAAATTATGCAGACAAATCAAGTCAAATCCCAAACGCACTATTTTCAATTTGTTGGCATATTTTCGAGGCACGTTTTTTAATTCTGGAATGAAGTTTAGTCCAATTATAATTAAACATACCTTGTTTTGTATTTGACAAATATTATAACATAATTAGAAGTTACGGGTTGCAAACAAATCAGATATGTTTGCTGTTGTTTTCACTTTACTCGAATCAAAAGTCAATTGCACCTTTCATAACAAAGTGCATGGATAAAAAAGTTAAGTAGATTATAATATTGAATGTAGCTAATAGGCACGAAACCTTGTTGATGTTATCAATTGTTAAGACACAGACAAATTATCTCTTTGTTTTTGAGAATGAACGGTTAACAATTTATTGGTTCAAGTCACGACTTTAAATATAGACAAGATCGTGAAAAAGGCAAAATGCAAGAGATTCCAAAATTGTTAAAAAATCTCTAATTTCAGTTAAAAATATATTTCAGATATGTTAGAAAGTTATTATTCAAGTTTCACACTAAAGTCACATTATGCGCTGTTCTACATGTTTATATTTTTTGTCTGCATAATTGATTAAAATGACTTTTTAAAAGTTGAACGTCAAGGAACGTAGCAGAAGTAATTTACGACACTCTTTTGTTTTCATTTAAGTAAACCAAGAAGTATATTATTGTTGCAATACATACGTGAAAAACATGAGGAAAAATGACAAATTTCTAAATAACCAGCGCCTATTTGTCAATGATATAATTTTTGTTGTATTTTTCGGAGACATATATCTATAGTTTCCTGTCATATTTCACTAAGTAGTATACGAGTAACCAGACGCATATAGTACATACTGTGTAGAAAGAAATGCTAAAACGCTATTAAATTCGGGTAAAACTCTTATCAACATGAGGAAAATCTTGTCTTGAGCAGACGTTTAAAGATTTAATGGTTAATCTTTCATGTAAAAAGACTGCAGCTTATGTTTAAACAGCTTATTGCTTAAGTTATATTTGCAGAATGTTCTCTTATCTTAGCCGTGAAATTTGTTGAAAAAAATCTAAAATCTCGCTTGTCATGAATTTCAATGAAAGCAATGTTATTCCCGATGTGACATGGGCGTATAAGTAACTTTACACCGGACAAATTGACTAATACAAGAACGTTAACCCTTTGTGTGAAATAATAAAACAAACAACATATTGTTTCAAGGGTAGATTATTTGTAAAGTGAGGAATTAATCAGGGCAAATGTCAACATGATATTATTGATGCAATGGTATAATCGTGAAGGTACTATAGGAGGGGTTATCATTTGACTTTGCTTTATTTGTGTATTTTGTTTTACAAAAGTCAATTTGGCAAATTGGACACCAGTAAATAAAGAAAAGAAAGCAACCTTAAACTATATATCTAAGATAAAATTGTAAAATAAGCATTCGTTTAACTTTTTTCGTACTTATTTCTTGTTGTATAGATTGTCATACTTAAAATCAATCTTGCGCAATCACTAGGCGCTAAAACATCCATTATAGAATGCTTTCTTGTTAACCTGATATGCTGAAACAGTGTTGGCACATTCCATCACATATTTCTAGGCGCTACCCGTGAATGATTATTTTTCAGGCAGGCTAAATAGGTTTATTCGAACATTTAGGAGTTCATATTACTTTTTTTTATTACTTGCTTCTGGAACAATGGATGTTTCATTACGTCATAGATAATCAGTGTGTTTACTATGAACTTATGTTATTGAACACCTGGAGTTAACAAAACACACTAGCTAAAACCACACATATTCTTAGTATAAAGTAGTTGAATTAGTGCGTTGCTAACACATTGTTGACCTTTTAGATATAACATTTCGACATATTTATCTTGAAGACAATGTTTATGATTTCCTTTAAAATGTATTTGATTCTTATAATTCATCTCTGTGTTTTACGAATACACATTTTACCAGTACCAACTTAAATTTGTGTAAAAACAAAATTTTTTGGTTAAAAATGTTTGGTTGTTAATTGCTATTGATATTTCTTCATTAATATATAAACTGAGATATCAGCAGTAGAGATTTTGGGATCCGAACTTGAGGCATTATGTCTTCAGCTGCTAAAGTGACGCACCTTGTCTCATTTGCGTTGATGATCTTAACAATAAATGTGTTGTTTGTATGTATAAATACATAGTTTTGTAGACGTTTGCTAAACATGTGTATTCAACCTCCTAAAAGAAAGCCAAAATTATTTTACGTTGACTTCCGATGGTATCGTCAGCGTGTTGAATAACATCAACATGATTAACGTAAATAAACATTGTCTAAAAATGGGAAATGATGCAGATGGTAAAAATTACCCTTTTTTGACAAAAGTCTTTGGTCCTTTTCTTGTACTAATCAGAGTTGGTGTCAGGCAAGGAAATAAAGTCTTGACCTTTGTTTTTCTCCAACCCACTAGCTTAAAGATGAGTGGCACGCAAATGATCCATTGTTGGTGTTTAGATTAAATGATAAGTTTTTGTCAATAATAGCAAACCACCCTATTGAATGTTTCTTCATTAAACAATTAAATACTATGGTTTATTTATTATGTAAGTGAAATCCATTAAATCTGAACAAGGAATACCAATTAAAAGAAAACATAAAACAATATAGTTAATAATTACATTGGCAACATCCAAAGCAAGATGGGCGGTATCAGAATATGTTAAAGACAAAGTAGCCGTGCCATGACAAAACCAACATAATGCGTTTGCGACCAGCATGGATCCAGACCAGCCTGCGCATTCGCGCAGTCTGATCAGGTTCCATGTATGTTGTTACCTTACAAACCCTATAACAAGTAGAGAAACTCATAGCGAACAGCATGGATCCTGATCAGACTGCGCAGGCTGGTCTGGATCCATGCTGGTCGCAAACGCATTACGTTGGTTTTGTCATGGCGAAGCTCAAATGCGGTTTGTTACAATATGAATGTAAATTTTAACATTTTTGTTGAAAACCATGCATTTTTGTAATAATTCTAAATAACTTTAAATCATAGAAATCAAAGATGTGTGGTGCATTTCAAAAGTTATCTTATATCTTACCAGATGTTTTATACTTAAGTTGTTGGGCATCTCTTTTAAGATAGCGAGGCAAAAGTATTTTTGGATCTCTTACATATTTCGGCATGTTACGCAAGAAAAGGTAAACGAAAATACAATATAATAAATGCTCACTTTACTTTTGCCTATATTTACGGTTTGAAAGACACCAGTTGGTAGATAATCAATCAAACTTGATTACAGTTTGAAAAGTTTGTGGAAGAAATCCGTTTGTTTTGTTAGAAGGCAATATATTCTCTTCCTAGAATCAACCATGAACATGGCACGATATTCAGAATTCCAATGTCAAGTCGGCCATTAATACTACAGCTATTATAATAATTTATTTCGTCACACTTCGAGTTCATATCACTAATATGACAAAGTACCTCGTTAATATCTGTGTGCAGTCAATAATATACTAAGTTACCGTCACAAAGATATCAATAAAGAAGAGAACAAACATCTGGTAGTCAGGCTTTCAATGAGTATCACTGGTTTGCGTTTAATTAAGCGTTAAAATATATGGTAGTCAGGCTTTCATTGAGTATCAATGATTTTCCGTTTTGCCGATTTTGTGTAATAATATTGCCCTGCTTTGAATTTGGAACAGTCCTTGCAAAGTTTTAGGGATTTTAATATCAAAATACAAAAAATTAAAATACCACAGTATAAAGCCTGGTCATACTGTACTGATGTGCGGACTGACTTGGCTCTGTACTGGTGGCAATCACTTCAGGTCTCAGCAAGTCATGGGTAAATGTACGCAATAAAAGTCGATGGAAGACTTAAATATGTATTTATATGTTTACCCCCAATGTCTGTCTTTACTTTTGAATTAACCTTTAAACAATTACCGATAAGTAAGCACTAAGCAGTCTATATAAGAAGCTATTTCGATGATTTTTAGTTTTCTCTTTAGACTTTTAACCTTGCCATTATCCAAAAAGATTTATAATTATATATAGTTATACAAAAAAAATCGAGTTTCTGTATCTTGGAATGACTTATTCTTAAATCAAAGTTTCTTTTTTGTAGACTAAAATATAAATTCAAGTTTCATTTTTGTAAAGCATTATGTTGCAAAGATATACATGTATATAACAAGTCTTATTCCTGAAGCGGAGATTGATTATAAATTCTGATACGAATGAATATCAAGGTATATCAGCTCTAAACATACCTTTATACTTGCACTGCATTATGGGAGAAGTTTTTTAACATTACAAAGAATATTGCACAACATTAGTCAGGTGAAACATTACAACAGTTAAATTATTTAAGCACATTTTGATAATAGATTTACAAGGGGAAGGCATTCACCTTATCCACATACCAACACATATCGAGTTGCTCCGTGTTTTTTGGAGTGTTTTGGAACAGGGATTTTTTTATTTCTGTTTTCTACATACAACTTTGTTTCATGCTAAACACACAGATTCCTTATGGATCTTATGAAAGTCTTCTAGAACAAAAAAGTTAACGCCTTAATGAAATGAAGAAACTTATTTTTGTCAAAAAAAAAAATGGCAAGCTCCTTTTTTCATCTGTTAATACTTCCAAAATGACACATGACGTCACAACATACGAGTATAGTGCTTGTCGTCTGCTGCTGACATGTATATGAGACATAATTATAAAGAACATGTTAGAGACAGAAAAGCTATTAAATCCTTGTAAACTTGCGCGTTGCAATTTCGAACATCTGAATTCTCTTAGAGTTTAAACGATGCAGTGACGGGGTTTAGTCATAACTTATTAAATAAATGTAGCGTTCCTGCCTGACGGAAACCGGTGTAACGGATTGTTATGTATTTCTAATTATCTCCCTCAAAGAATATGCCTTCTGGTGTCAATATGGTGCATTTTGCTGATAAACTACATATACAGTGTACACATGGTTTGCCATTTTACATGTCCCTTTCCTATTACATGAAACTGTTTCTAACCACCTAAACTACATGTTAATTTTCATAATAAAAATCAACAGTATTTAACATAATCAATAATTCCGTAATTCGTAATCTGGTACATAAGTCATTTGTATCTAAACGTTAAAAAAACGTTAAATTAAATTGAAATTTCTTAACCTTCTCAGAAAGGAGTCTATAAGCGTTTAAACATTTCATAAAGGAATACATATCAACTTTGGGGTGGGGGTCGGGATAAGATAGCTGTGTATCAATATATGAGATATCTAAGATATAAAGATTAATACATGTACATCAACTTACATGTGCATGTATATTATCTATACCAAGGAACTTACCAGGTACGATGTCAGAAACTGCTCTCCATCCATTCAACCAAACTGCATCTACATTTTCTTTCACCATCATGTTTTTGATCATCTTAGCCCTGTATCTACGACCAGGTGCTAGAAGCTGACCCTGTCTCGAACATCTTGCCTCCGCGTCCTCCCATAAAAACGTAAACTTGGAAAGTTCCATAGAATCTGAAATAAAAACAAAAACTTGAAACACAAGTACTACTTGGTGTCTTTAATCTAGGCTACTTAAATTATAAAAAATGAATAATGAAGATTGTGGTTTAATTTAATGATTTAAGTTATGAAATGAAATGTTGTAATGAAAATAATTGCGGCTATATGTAATCATGAAATATGAACATGAAAATATGGACTTTCGTTTATAAAATGACTTCCTTAATGCAAACTTCATGCGTTCTAAATAATAAACTAAGGGTTAAAATTTATATCGTTTATATGTTGATGGAAACAAAATAACAAGATTTTCGAAATATGTATAAAAAAAAAATGAGAACACTGATTTTATGATATTTAAGATTAATTTTCGAGATATTTCAATCAGAGCAGATTGGTAATTTGCCAATATTTCAATTATCTTTGTAAAGTTAAAAGAAAACTGAGAAAGGTTCAGGAAATATAGTCAAAGATTGATTAGTACTGTTGGTCCTCTGGATATAAATTCATTTTTGGCGGCATCGAGCTTAGATCGTCTGCCTTTCAAATCGGAGATCCTGGGTAGATAATGGCACCGGAAACTATCGGAAACAGACGGCACAGTCATAGACTGTGACTCAAAGTTACTTTCTAAGAACGTATATCTACTGCAAACTATAACGAAATACAGACACTTGCAGGTGTCGTAAAACGAACTGATGACGAACGTCATATGTCGTAAAAAATATTTAATGAAAGAGGTCTTTAATCATCTTCCGTACGATTAAAGCCGTTTTATTCCGGTGTTTTACATACATTTATCACAAACCTTTGCACTTTTTACGTCTCCGTAATATAACAATATCGCACGGATGAGCACTCGTATTTTGGACGTGACGTCATACGCGTCACTCGAACAACGTAAAGTCTCGCTAAATGCATTACAGTATAAGCGCGTCAATGAAAAAAATGACTTAAAAATGACTTAAGTATTTTTTTCTTTCTTTTTATGTGATACGTGATAGAAAGAATAGTATAGCTTCATTACAAAATTAATTGAACTGGTTACAAAAAAATGCTATGCGCGCTAAAGTCTCGCATAATATAATTTTATTCAACGAGTATAATTACATCTATTATTTATGAATTATTGCATTATTATCTGAAGAGAGTTATGAAGATTTATTAAATGCAAGAAAATTTTATTAAATTCAAGAAAGTTTAAATATTCATGAAAGTTTTATTATTCATGAAAGTTTTATTCTATTCAAGAAAGTTTTAGTCTATTCAAGAAAGTTTTATTCTATTCAAAAAAGTTAAACACGTTTCAGCAAAGATGTAAGTAAAGTGGAGGTTTTGTCTGTTGATATTCATGAAGATGATTTTTTTTCTGGTATCTATGCAAAAATACACAACTTCCTAGCAGGAATGATCTGTAACATTAATGTAAGCGTGGGAACAAGAGAAAATCTGATGTCTTAAACAAATGGTACGTTTCACTAAGAAACATATATGATTTTTTGTTTGTTGAGGTAAATACTCGCATATTTTATATAGATCTATAGAAAATTAGATCAGTGATAATTCTGAACGATATTTGATGGGCAGTCCATGTAGAGAAATAAATTCTAGATATAACAGAGTAAGAACGCAAGTCTTCGCTATTATTTATAATTTTAACAGACATTATCTTATCATAATTATAAACTTAACTTCATCGTTTCTTTTAATTTTGAAATAAAAATGACAACGATCCAATGATTTAGGTCCTGCTCTCTTTTCCAGCGAAATTATCTAAATCTAAATCTGCATTAAGAACATTTTAAAATCTGTACTTCATTTATTGCTTACGCGACAACTATCTTGATAAGCTATAAATTTAGACACTACGGTGTAATAAAAGCGCCATCATCTCACTGCCGTATTTTTAATCTTCAATTAATACGTCAATATTAGTACCCTCAAGCTTTATACTGCTCTAGAATTCCAATGTTAAACCTGTTTTGCTAATTTCACTGCCATATGTACTCTTCATTAAAATGTTTCAGGCAATCTGATATTTGTTAAAACTTTTGAAGTTTTGATTTTAGCGAAAATAAAGAAACTGGTATGTTGCTCAGCTGAAGTCGTAAAATCTTGTTCCGAAAAGTTTCAAACATATTATATGTGTGTTCATGGAATATTTTGAATCTTAATCCATACTTTATCTGTAGCAGCTCTCTGTGATATTTCATTTTTTGAAACCATTATGACCGTTTTTTACGCAACATTACATCTGAAGTAAATTATATGTAATGTACAGCACGTGTTGTCTCGTGTATTTATTTATATGCGATATATCCCATGTGTCGTCTGTTGTATTGATATGTAATGTATATCGTGTGTTGATAAAATATGCGTATATATTTTAGTAGATCAAGAATGTCTTTAAAAGTGCAAACTTGCAGATATTCTTGGAGAAGAAAGGAAGGTAGTGTTTATATTGTATGTTATGCTATGTTCTTCAATTATTGTAGATGAATATCATTTCATTTGTATATGCCATTGATATGCAGGAACGAAAAAAGATATTTGAAAAGATATAATAAATCAGCCCGTTTATAATTTCTTTTAAAACTATTGAACATGAATAGTAAAGATGGATAAATAGCCACGACACATCAGACTTGCGTTCTAAATGCACGAAACAAACGCCAAGGATCGCTTTTCTCAGTGCGCCATGAACTAGAACGTCCTATGGACGCCATACAGTCCTTACATATATATCGTGTGATGAATTATATGTAATATAATTTATTTCATATGTTATAATGAGTCATTCAATTTGTATACAAAATGATTAAACACATTATTTTGCATTAACGAATGAAACATATTTGCATAATGAACGTGACACAGTATGCTCTACACAATCTTTTCTTATCAAAGGCAGAATTTATTTTAGATGAAAGGCCTACCGCATGCATTAGGATTAAACGCTGAATTGTTTTGCATATAAACCAAACATTTGTTTTGCTTTCCAAATAACAGAATTATCATAAAGATTATGAGTTCCTAAAATCATGTCATTTTTTTCTTAATTAACAGTGCATAATATGCAATGAATAAACATAAATATGCAAACTTCCGTATAAAATGTCACCGTGACATTATGTTATAATAAATATTTCGTTGCCAAGTCAGTGGCATCTATATGCCAGCTAGTTCATGATGGTATGAGAGAAGCACGCGTTCCAGATTTATTCTATTTTTTATGAAAATATAAGGTATTTAATATGTCAAAATATTGTTTACTGTTAAATGAATTTTACTACTGATTTAGGAACGAACTATCTACAGAAGTTACTTTTAATGTGTCGAAATATACTGCTCAATTTTATTTCGACACGTAACTAATTTATCTCTTTCTGAACGACACGTGACTACTTAATCTTTTTCTGAACGATATCTTTTTCTTAACGATATATGACTACTTTTTTTCCCTTCTGAACGACACATGACCACTTAATCTCTTTCTGAACGACACGTAACTAAATTATCTCCTTCTGAACGGCATGTGACTATTTTATCTCTTTCTGAACGACACGTAACTAAATTAACTCTTTCTGAACAGCACGTGACTATTTTCTCTCTTTCTGAACGACACGTAACTAAATTATCTCCTTCTGAACGGCACGTGACTATTTTATCTCTTTCTGAACGACACGTGACTATTTCATCTCCTTCTGAACGACACGTGACCACGTAATCTCTTTCTGAACGACACGTAATTAAATTATCTCTTTCTGAACGACACGTGATTACTTTACCTCTTTCTGAACGATACGTAACTAATTCATCTCTTTCTGAACGACATTTGACTATTTTATATGTGACACGTACTTGGTCTTATTCGAAAAAGTGCTTTCATGATCAAAATTCCAACCTGTCTAAAGCCACAGAGCTAAGATTTAATCTGTAACATAATCATGATAATGTCTTTTTATTAATGAATCAGGCAATAAGTGTTAGTATTATATCTCCGATCTCCTCTTAACTCAATGTCGTTATTTCAGTTTTAGTTTAACGGTGGTTCTATAAAGAAATGTGCTACAGGTATATACCTGTATCCTAAATTACGTATTTACCACGAGCTCCACCTTACCACATTATTATTTTATAGCATTTTATCTCCATGGCAAAAAATTGATTCACTTAACAAAATGATGCTTCGGTGATAATTACAAACAACTGTGTAATTATCATTATAATAAAATGTTTTTATCCGGTGGCAAAATAATTAACATCAATACGATAATAACAGGTAATTCTTTTCTTGGCTTAATATACTTTTTCTTATATCATGATATATTTGTTAACACGAAAACATCGTGCTGTCTTCCAAACATATGTTACGAAATAGAAGCTCGTTAATCTACTCACTGATTACTTTTTTTCTTCGCTGTTGAATGCGCGTGAATATAATTATTTAACCTTGCAAAAACATTTAAAGGACGCTGAATAGTTATTTACGCTCCCTCTGCGTTACGAGCTTAGTTTCCCGCGCTTTTCTCATAGTAGCAATGCCGGAAAATACGCTATTCGCTCCTGTAGTCAAAGTTCGCGGGAATTCCTAATTATGTTTTATTGAAGCAATACAAAATAATTATAACTACCATCTATTATTTCGTTGAGAATCTACTTAAAGCGCATTCACTTTGCTAAATAAAACGCAAAATATGATTTTAAAAGCCAGTGAGATTGAAAGAAAGATTTTGAAAGAAGCCATAAAAGCCCGCTCCAAAAAGGAAGGTAATATAAGAATCAAAGATACAATGACACAGATAAAAGACATAGAAGCAGACGAGAATGCAATATGTCTACAGAAAACATGTGCACTTACAGAAATAAATGATTTACCCATTTTCGCGGTTTCCCAATTACAAAATAAAGCATAATGACAGCATATATAGCAAAGGATTTGAGAAACATGTATTTTGCATGAACAAAACAGATTTGAACTAAGGAAGATGTAAGAAAATGAATTTAAATATGACCTTCACATAGTAAGCAAAATGATATCATGCACCAGAAACAACATTGGGGGAGGTGATTCCTTTGGGTTTTATGGATTTAAATATACTTTACCGATATCTGCTGCTGTTAAAAATAGAAGAAAACATTAAAATATCTTGTTGCTACATGTTGCATAGATTAATGTTCAATTTTTCAGGTTACAAACGTACATTTCAGGTTTCAGATATCATAGGAAGAGTTTGTAAATATTACTAAGGCTGCATGTAATACTAGAAAACGTCATTTCTAACTATATTATGTAAGTTTCATGTGAACCTCTTCCAAACATAGAATCGGTACATATCACAGACACATTCTACAACTAGCTAGTTTTAACTTCATATTACAATATTTAGTGTCCTCTACAAATATTCTACATAAGTTGTGACATTTTTCTCTGCAAGTGTCAGTACCCATATTGGTAACTATGGCGAAAACCGTTCTATATAAATGCCGATCTACCCATATTCGTAACCAAACTGTTCCTTGTAAATGTCACTTAAGTACTACTGGTTGCTATGGTATAAACCATTCCATGAAAGGTAAATTTATAATAAAGTATAATCTTATTAAATATCTAAATAACA
Source organism: Ruditapes philippinarum (assembly GCF_026571515.1). Lineage (NCBI taxonomy): Eukaryota > Metazoa > Mollusca > Bivalvia > Venerida > Veneridae > Ruditapes > Ruditapes philippinarum. The sequence continues at coordinate 198,008 of NW_026865939.1, forward strand.
GCATACTCTAACTTTTAGTCATGACTTCAAATTTCGCATGTAAAATATAACACTACCATATTGGTAACTATATCCTATTAGAAAAGATGGATGGCGAAAACCGTTCCATGAAAATGTCCATCGGCCCAAATTGGTAGCATCGTTCTTTGAAAATGTCTAATGGAAACATCGCTATGTCTTAATTGGTTACCCCGTTCTTTGAAAATGTCCCTCGGTCCCAATTGGTTAAACCGTTCTATGAAAATGTAACTCTATCCCAATTGGTTCTACCGTTCTATGAAAATGTTACTCTGTCCCAATTGGTTAAACCGTTCTATGAAAATGTTACTCTGTCCAAATTGGTTCTACCGTTCTATGAAAATAACGCTTTGTCCCATTGGTTACACCATTCTATAAAATGTCGCTATGTCCAATTGGTTAGACCGTTATAAGAAAATGTTGCTATGTCGCAATTAGTTAGACCGTTTTATGAAAATGTCTTTATGTCGCAATTCGTTTCACCGTTTTATGAAAATGTCTTTATGTCGCAATTCGTTACACCGTTCTATGAATAGGTCAACTTTTCCAAATTGGTTACTCCGTTTTATGATAATGTCCCTATGTCCAAATTGGTTACAGCGTTCTATGAAAATGTCAATTTGTCCAAATTGGTTACACCGTGTCTCTCTGTTCCGATTGGTTACCCCGTTCTTTGAAAATGTCGCTATGCGGCAATTTGTTTCACCATGCTATGGAAATGTCACTCTGTTCCAGTTGGTTACACCGTTCTATGAAAATGTCAATTTGTCCCAATTGGCTACACCGTGCCGCTCTGTCCCGATTGGTTACACCGTTCTATGAAAATGTCACTCTCTCCAAATTGGTCACAACATTCTATGAAAATGTCACTCCGTCTGTATTAGTTATGCCGTTCTATGAAAATGTCACTTTGTCCAAACTGGTTTCACCGTTCTATGAAAATATCACTCTGTTCAAATTGGTTACTTCGTTCTATGAAAATGTCACTCTGTCAAAATTGGTTACACCATTCTAGAAAAATGTCACTATGTTGCTTAGTTAATCTGTCCTATGGACGTGTATTATTAAGCATCCACAGCCAAGGCAGAAACCTGTATGATCCAAATTATTAGCATTAATATAAAACACTTAATGTCAATATCATTCTCCCCGGCGTAAATGGTTTTATATTAATGTCAATATATCACATCCAGTTCTATTCTACCCTTGGTTATATGTGGCAATGGGCAAAATTTTCTTGGTTATTGTCACTAATACATAAGGACAACAATGACGTCAATAATCTATTGCAAACGTCAACCTATCATTACTGTAAACGAGTATGGGACAAGGAACCCTCAGCAGAAATGCTAAATGCTACATGGCAAAATCCTCCAGAATGATATGGGGGATTAAACCCCCTTCTATTGAATCACAAAATTTAGATCAATCATTCTGTATTCATCTACCTGGGACAGACATATGGTTTCCCACAAGAGAAATTCTATAAATTGTGATTATCATAAAATCTTGGAAACGAGGCTAAAATGAAGCGTATTAACTATTTTATTACATAAAACTGTAAATTATCTCAAACCCCAGATGTGATGGATTTCACTCACAGATAAACAACTGCATGCTACCGTTTCCTCGAGATATTATATCTGCTAGAATAGAGTCTAGTGATTCAAGTATAGTAACAAAAAAAATGGTAAAGAAACAAAATCGAAAGCATGAGTAACATTTCCCAGAACAAAAAAAAGATAATAGAAAAAGGTGTTTGTTTCTTGGTGTTTTTGTTAAAAAACTGTACAGACTTAATTAAGTTCTCGGAATTTATTAACGTGTGCAATAGAACACTTCCCAGAAGTACTTTTATTATATCATCTAAAGTACAAGTACAACAATTAACTAATAATATAACAGTTCTACAATACTTTGTTAGCTGAAAGTACGTATATTATCTTTCTAAATACTACACTGGTGGGGACCTGCTACGCTACATCACTACGCGGGACATCTACATGTACTATACGGTTTTATACGGTGATACTTCCGTATCATGTGTTAATGAATTAACAACGACCCTGAAAGTTCTATACTCAAGTCATTATCAGTATTGGATTCTCACGGTTGTATCCATCATAACTCTTCACGGTTGTCATAACATAGGCCAGAAAAAAATTCTCCCGCTCCACGTGATTCTAGATAAAAACATACATTACTTAACATGCCTTTCTACCGGAATTCCACAACGATACATCGTAATCAGTTCACTCCCTATTCTACAAGTATAATGATTTTCGTTTATTTGTTTCTTATCAGTTACGTGAAATCATATCTCATGATAACATTTAACATTGTAAGCATCGTCAAGAAATCACTGAATCTTAAGTTCTTTAACCACGATGTGGCGACGATTCCATCAAATCTATCGGTAGTTGGGGGTGGGGGTTAAAAGTCTGTGGTAAATAAATTACATTACAATTATATAAAATGTAGTTTAAATCATAATAATTTGTTTTGTTTAAAGAAGCCCAGCATGTTTCAAAGTACCTGACATATTATTGAATGTAAGAGAACAATGCTGGCACTTATAGAATCAGATGTGATAATAAGTTTAAGAGAAATAATTTACGTAAAACAGGCGGGATAATGTAAACAAAACATAGTAGAAACATAAATTGTAACATGTTTCCCTTGTCAGTGTATGTAACATATACCATTCCCCTTTGTCCGATACAGATTTATAACAAATGTATTTCAATAAACATTATTTCAACCATAGTGAGGTCTTCAACAAAATAAATAAACATTTAGAGCCAATATCATATTTTTGTGATTTGCCTATGGCACCAGTATAGAATGACATAAGCATAGAAGTAGGCAAGCTTCCGTACCCTTGGTGCTGGTATTGGTAGTTTACCCTCAGGATCACGGCAGTAAGCAATATTGAATTTATCAGAGCAGTGTTCAAGCACCGCATCGTTCCTGGGCAGACTTTCAAACAGTTTACCAGTACTTGTTGCCTACTCTTTCGCAAGGAATTGATAACTTCTGTACATGCCAGAGCAGGGGTACAGTGACAATGACCGTAGAAAGGGTGTTATGACCAATTACAAAGAAATTGACCTGCACCGTCCTGAACACTTGAGCTAACCGGACCGCCCATACCCGTGTAGTCATCAACAGAGTTTTATTATGTTAACTGCCATGGTCATTTTAGTATTTTGCCATCGAAATCCTTTAGATATTGAATAAACTTTTCCATCTCCAAAGCAAACATGTCATCGTATGGACAATTCCATTACACGAGGGTAGCGTGGTAGTGAGTTCTCGTGCAATAAAAGCAAGCCTGTTTCCCTGAATATTTATCAAATTAGCTGGTGACATGTGTCGGAGACTTATGCCAACAGTTTCAGCTCGATTACATATTAAAGTGATAAATATTACGTAAGATATCGGCATAATGCAGACATTTATACACGTGGTAGATCTCAAGAAAATTCTGCAAGTGTCTGGACTATCATGAAGGAACGCTAGAAATTATAAGAAATAAGATAAATGGTTAATTAATGCAGCTAGCTATCTCGTGGGATGATCTGTCGTTCAATAAATTACAGAATTTCTGACGAAATAAAGATAAAAGAAAATTAGTCAATTCTAAGATAACAACTTCAAATTACGGTAGCTGGGTCAAGAAATTTGCCGACGGTAAGCGGAGTTGTAATGTGTAACTATAACAAATGGTTAACTATCTAAATTCGAAAAGAAAGTTTTATTACAAGAATTTCTCCCATTACTTTCCTGTGATATTGATACTAGTTTTATCTCATTTTTCAGAATTCTATAGATAGTAAATTGTCTAGAGAAAACTTCTGTTGAAGTATACCTAAAAAAATGGTATTTTACTTCCTATTATCTTATAAACTGAATTCCTTCAATGATATTTATATGACAAGAAATAAAACACAAATGTATTTTGTATAAAGAAATGTTACTTTTATGCATAAAAATGTCTGTGAGAAACTTTAGATATATCGCCAAACTTTTATTTTTTGTTTGTTTGGTTCAAATGTTTGTTTTAACAATAGCCGTAGTCATGCCAAAAACGAGTAACCCGTGTATATATTACAGTTCCCGTGCCAGTTCTTCAGGCACGTGCCAACTATGATCACGATTGCCTCGAGGAGAGAGAAACGGCAATAAACAAGTTCCATGTCATGGATCGAACTTGCGAATACATACCTGGAACTCAGAATTGGTACAATTATTCGGTATAAAAAAAACTCTCTTGGAAAAAACTATTATGTTGACATATTATATTTATATGAAATCTGTTAAAAGATTATCTGTAACTTACCTACAACATCGAAATATTAATTTAATTTGATAATACTGTACGCAACTTCTGCTATGAAAAAAGTTTAAAACAAAACACATATTGTGTGTTTTGTATATGTGTGTGTGTGCCGATTTTGACATGTCTGGTTTAGTCGATAACTTATCTTTTCTGTTCAAGGTTCTGTTTTTTTAATTATCAAAGAAAAAATTAGTGGGTGGGGTTCCTTGAAAACTGATACGAGAGACAGATGATAAGTATGTAGTAAACTATTATATAAATAGATTTCCAGTAGCTTGCGTGATACCTCCTTACATCAAACATATTTACAGTATCAGATACTTAGAAGTACTTCAACATGACAATAGCAAACATTACAGTCAACCCTGTATTTGAAGACCGCTTGAACTTGCAAAATTGACTCATCTTTCGGCGATAACTTCCGTCAAATTGAGACAGTCGAATGTTGTAATTAACGTATATTATTCAGATCAGTAGTAAAGCATGGATTTTTGACACTCGAAAGGGCGGACATTAAACTTTCGTTTAACTGTACTTTAAATAGCACTTCCGTTTAGGATAATGATTAACTAAGCTATTATTGGTCGTTTTTTTTTTATCTAAGTACTTAAATAAATAAACCAACGCAGACGAAATTTTATCTTCCTGTTTGGACCTCATGCGAAATGCAGACGTGCACGATTTCCTTTCATCGTATACAATTAATCGGCAGCAGAAATCGAAATTTATATACATGTTTGAAAAAAAATGACCTATCGTGGGTTGGAAAAAAATGAATAAAGATACATTAGCGTTTTAATTCAGATAATGCCGTTTGAAAAAATCACTTAATCGTCTTATTCCTTAAGGCTTTTCACTTCACCTACAGTCATAAGTTACGTTTGCCATTTTACTTTACCTACACAAGCGTACCTAACGTACGAGTGTCATTTTACTTTACCAACACAATCATTACTAAAATATGTATATCTTTTCAATTAACCAACTCAAGCATACCTTAAATATGTATGTCATTTCACTTTTCCCACACAATCAAAGCTAAAGTACGTAAGTACGTATGTCATATCAATACAATACAAATAACTCTATTGCGAATATCACTTAACCTACACAATCATAACTAAAGTACGTATATTTTTTCACTATGCCTACACAATCATACCTAAAGTTCGTTCATGTATATCACTGCACTGTATCTACACAAGCATGACTGAAACGTAATGTCATTCAGTCTGTCAACACAGTCATACCTAAAGTACGCATGAAATTTCCCTTTAACAACTCAACCAGTCCAACACGACTTTTTTGTGCCATTTATACATATTCATAATTAACATAAAACTATGCCAAAAGTACCAATATCATTTTGTATGACATTATACATTAGTTAACCGTATTCATACAATCATTTGATTGGGCGGGAAAATAACGTTTGTTAAATGTCAACTAATTCTGCAAATATACAAATATAGTTATTGCCATTCAAACAAGCCAGTGTGTAATATAAAAACTCACTAGTTAATGTAAATGCTATCATGTATATATTAACATTTCATTGCCAGGGAATACATGCGTTTTCTGTTTGTAATAATATGCTAATTTTCAGCAGTAACTTTATAAGCTTATAATAAATTCAAAGTGCTAAGCAATATTTAATAATCAGTCAGTCACTCCCAGTAAAATTGTTCGGGACAAAATATATATTGGGACCCGTACAGGTCCAATATTCAGTTATTAACTTACAGCAATCTTTAATGTTTTGTATACCTACATATGTTGCAGCTTAATAAACATGTTTATTCTATATCAAATATTAACATTTAATCCCTGCTTTCATATTGGCCACGTTTCCATCCAATATTTTTTTCCATATTGGACGCTGTAGCATCCAATATAGTTAGCCTGTATTGGACAATTGAGTGCGTTTGACCTTTTCCATGTAACGCCAATGTAAAAGCCCTTCACGAAAAAATAGCCGAGTCTTGCAAAAAATGAACCTGTTTGTCAAACAATTATAATATTACGCAACATTTTATACGTTTCTTCGGCGAGAAATCCTATAAGATTTGTCCAACTGCTCGTCCAATATGGTTTCTCCAGCTGTGTACTCGTTTAAATATAAATGTATTACCGTATTTGTACAGTTCAATGTTAGATAACTTATAAATATTGAGACCATCCAGTTTTGTACTAATAAAAATGCTTCTTGTGATGACGTCATCTTCCTATAACATCAATTTATCAAGACTAATGTGAGCACCCTTCATGAAGAACGCGACTATTTTTACAATGCATTATTTAAACAATTGATTATTTACCTAAATACTACTTTTGTTCGTCTTATATCATTAACGATATTTGTTTATATTAAAAACGTCAAAAACATCGTTATGAAGTGACAGGTCAATAAACACAAATAAAGATGACCATATCCGGGTACTTAACATATCCTACTGTTAACTGAAGGGCAAAGTCCTTAAAGCCAATGTTTGATTGGCCAAATAGATATCAAGCTTTTTTTGGTATTGCATTATTTTGAGGCAAACAACACGCCAACATTCACTCCTTTCAGTAGGTCTAGAGCAAATGATTTTTTACAAAGCGCGCGCTTATAATTCACTCCCCCGCCCTAAAACCCCAATTTCCCATTTATTTAGCGTATAATCCATAATTGTTTTCCTTTATTCTATAATTAAAACAATATGTCTTGAATTTATGAAAGCTCATTAGATTAACCACAAAATGAACTCTTACGTATAAACTATTCCGTGCATTATTAAACAAAAGGGATTTGAAAATGTAACAATAAAAACTCTATAATTCTAAATAAAGATATGGTCTTCATACTTTTTCGTTTCGTTAAAGTCACTTTATTATTATATAAAAGTAAATCTCGCCAGAAGATAAATAAATAAAAAACAAAACAACATTTTTAAGTTAGAACCTACCTTTAGCCAGCATTGCTGGTTTCATAAAATAAATTAGAAAAACTCCAACTTTCACTAACAGCATATTTAATTCCATCTTTTTTTATCTCACTTGCACGAAGATTTTTTTTTTCAAAATAATTTTTCCCAGATTCTTTTAGCTCCTTGTCACGCCCATGCTAATGTTTATATTAAAAACAAAACATATGGCGGTGAAAAAGTTTACGCAATTATTATAATATATTCCTCCGCTACTCGATGAAGTAAAAGACACAAATCTGCCTGCAGACACACTTGTAGTTCCACTCTCACAGAAATATTCGTAGCCGGGAGAAAATATCCAGCCGGGGTTCCTTGCGATGACAGTAAGAAAAATAATCCAAACTGCTTCAAATTATCACCAAATCAGATCTTTAATTTCTCCTGAAATTTATACAGTCATCTCTGCAGGAAAAAAATTGTAGCAGAAGTAAAATAAACATTTGAGCCGCGTCACGACAAATCCACATAGTGCGTTTGCGACCAGCATGGATCCAGACCAGCCTGCGCACCCGCGCAGTCTGATCAGAATCCATGCTGTTCGCTTACCAACCCTTTTACAAGTAGAGAAAATAATAGCGAACAGCATGGATCCTGATCAGCCTGCGCGGATGCGCAGGCTGGTCTGGATCCATGCTGGTCGCAAACGCACTATGTTGGTTTTGTCGTGACGCGGCTCATTTATCAAGTAAGATATCCCATCCAGGAAAAAAAATGTTGGCTATTCGTGAAGTATAAAATAATGTGTAGGGTAATACTATATGAAATATAAGTAACGTTATTTCGAACAATTCCCGTAAACGGACTAAGTAGGCAAATAAATATAGTAACCACTGAACTTTTTAAAAACTTTTTCCTCGTCGCTAGTTAGAATAACTACAAAATGTCAAACTACTTGTACACTGAACTCTCGTTTTAAAATATCCTCTTGTAGCCAGAAAAAAAAGTTATGAATCGATGTACTTTGACTAACTGAAACTGTATTGGTTTATAATAGTTTCTATTACATCAATCTACTATGTGTATAGTCCGCTAAAATCGGAGGTTATTAACACGTTCTACTTAAGCTCTTGTTATCAAAGCACGTGTCATTATTCTTACTAATCTTATTATCTTATCATTATCATCTTTTATCCTTTCTTCGTTAAATATCTAAAAACCATACAACATTTTAGGGAAAATATGTACTGAGTTAATAGCGAACATTGCAAACTAGACCTAGTAAAATAATTAATCGTTCTAAAAATAAAATAATGATGACTATATATATACACCGATAATCATAATATTCATCTTTTTATTTTAACAATTCACAGACCCCGATATTTATCGTCTTCAACTCTCTGAATTAATGACCTTGGTCTCAATATAATCAGCGTGGTTCCCGCTGAAAAATAACTGAATATAACCTATTGATGTATGATCTAGAATGCTCCCAGTGGACGTTTCCAAGTCAAACCTGGTACTTCGATTTGGAAGGATAGATATCTAGTATATAATGTTCACGTGCACGCTGTGTGGAATACACGATACACGAGCTATACTTTCCGAGTCGGAATGTTTAATATATTAAACACATTTTGTAATAATACATGTCTTAAAGTAAAGGCATTTTGCAAAACTTGATAAAAATCTATTTTTTTAGCTTATAGTTAACTAATGACGATTATGTTTAAACAAAGCAACAAACAGCTGCGTATCTGTTTGAAAAAAAATGCTTTCTTTTCAGCATTTAAGTAAATCCTAAATTAATACATATGTATAAGATTATTACTATAAATAGAAATCTCTTTTTTTCTATCATGGATGTATCGTTTAAGCGTTAGATTTATTTTTCGATTCATCAAATATTTATTTTAAAACCGGACAAACATTTTATAAGATATATGTATATATTATTTCCTTATCAATAGGGATCACAGTTCAAAAGGCCAACCGAAAGTGGACTCCTTTCCGAGTGTGCTAGAGATATGAAAGTACTATCTAATGTTAACACGGAAGTTCTTCATCATCATCTTACAACAATACATAAGGGAACGGTTGTCCTCGAGTGTTCTTGTAACAGTCAATTTTGACGACGTTGAAAATTGAGCCCATTACTCTTTTTTGAAACGGATGTTTTTTTATCAACATACAACGTTTTCAACGTGGAATATTAACTGTTTTCCCAATATATTGATGGTCTACCCAAATGTTACATGTCGATCCCTATAGAAAACTGATCAACTATAGGCATGTAGCTTTGGAAATCAATCCCAATAATCCTGCACAATATGCCCATGGTCAAACTGATGCAATTCAAGGACGCCAGGAGCTAAAAGAAAACACTTCGTATTATTTGTACTGGTTTTGCAGTATACAGTAGAGAATGTTCATATAATATTACATGCAATATGCATACTTATGTTTTCCCGTAATTAAAGGGATACGCCTGCTAGTGCTAAAATAAAACTATTAAACTGCCTTCTTCTGACTTCTTATACTTTGCATGTATAATTTGTAAATGGCCAAAGGCAATTGTTTTTGCTGATTTTGCCAATAAAGTTGAAATTATTTAAAAGATATTACACTAGTCAGATAAAAAATTGAACACCATCTACCCTTCTTCGTGTGCTTCACAACAATCTGATCCATTATGTACAGCCAGATTATACATGTATTTCAATCACTTAAAAGTAGGAAATCATTTTGTTACACTTTCAACTTAGATTAACATTACCTTCCCTAACTAGCCACACTTGTCTGTTTGTACTCAGATTCGTCCTTTTGAACGCATTTTTGTGGAGCCTGTGAGAGTTTATGATTGTAAGTACTCAGTGTCTATACTTCAAACACTGAATTAAAATTACCGTTAAAATTACCCCATTTGAATATGTATATTAAAAAACAACTTATTATGTTTCATCAAAATCTATTTGGAATATTGGCGGTCAATTCTCAACGTCGGAAATGAATAGATTAAGGTCGGTTAATTTTCAACGGGGTTAAAATTTGATTTTATTTAGGAAAATATAATAGTAAGGGAAGACAAATTTGTATAACTTTGCTGCACAAGAAATTCTGCTTTCAAACTTACACAACAATAATATTCGTTGCAGACGACAATCATCTATTAGTTTGACTCATATTAAAAACCGTTTTCGAAGCGGGGCGTTACCCTAGATTATACTGTTGTATTTAAGTAGCAACACACATTTTGAAAGGCGATTTTAACCATAATTTTTAGCTGTTAGAGCAAAATTGCTTATTGCTTATCTAAAAGAAACTGTCTAAAACATTTAATAAAATCAAATCAAAATGTAATTGAAATTACGACACCAAAAAAGGAAATAGAGGCTATTTGCTAGTTTTTGTGTAATTTTTTCATCGAGCGAGCTTAAGACAGTATTCACACGAGTGGCATAAACTAAAACAGTTTATTTGTTTATTGAATATAAAAAAGCGCAATATAAGCAGCGTCACATTAGTAAAAGACGTAACAGTTTTATTATAACTGGAAAAGACAATTCTTGCAACATTTTACTATTCTGAACCAATAAAGTTTCTTCCCCTTCTTGCATTTACCAGAATCGTTTTCTTTTTCATGCAAATGTCATCCAGAATTCCATGATTTAAGTGTATACAAGTTACAAACAGTGGTACATGTTATGACAGAGATTTATATTACAGTTATGTATTTCCATGAGCTTTGAATTTGGAAACAATCCATTCAACATTGCGCTGACAACCTCATGTGTAAGCTGACCTGTCTTCATACTAGCGGCAAATGCTTATCACTTTTAAAGAATTAAGAGTGTACTTTGAAGGCATTTAATCTATTTATTTTGAAACACTGTTTGAATGCAAACTTTTAAGCTCAACACTAGAGCTTCAACTGTTACTTATGGAGATCTATTTATAATACAATCAGTTTATTATAATTAACATACGTATATTTCCCTTGGCACTGGTGTCGGTAGTTTTTTTTGGCTGGGTTTTACGTCGCACCAATTCAATTTCAATCAAATATTTTATTAAGTATATAACCACTGTTATTGTCATATGGCGACTTCCCAGCTTTACCAGTTTCTTGCTGGAGGAAGACCTTAAGTGCATTCTTTTCAGGCACGAACGGACGAAGTTAGTCAACGACCTTAAGCACTCGGTCACAGGCGCCCCGAGTAAATTGTGTTATCTAGAATCACCCGAGAATTTATTGGCGTCCGCGCCGAAGCGCGGCGCCCTTATGGAATGAAATCAGATTTTGTGAAAGGGCGACAGCAACTTCTCGAGCCTTGTAGTCGGTCATAATAAAAGCCGATCATTCCGATCGGTATGAGGGTGCTTGATTATTAATTAAGAATGAAATGTCGCGATATGTTACAATGAATAGCGAACTGGAGAATTTCGCAATGCAAACATTTTCAAATGAAATAACCTTTTCCGTCAATAAATCGCGCTCTTCGGGGTTTTTTATTTATCATTTTGTAGTACACAGTGGGTTATCATGGTATGTTATTGTTGTACATGTACACCTAAATATTCCAAAAATCTATTTATAGATATATCTATTTATCACTCCTATCGGTAATTACCGGTCTCTCCCGGTCTATTTTGACCGGGATTTACTAGTGACCGGAGAATAGTACCACACGTTTATTATCCGGTCTCTCCCGGTTTTGGAGTAGATTTGATATCGTTACAATTAGAAAAAAAACAACAACAATAGCATGTTTCATTTTATCTATATGAGATAAAAACAATAAATATGTACACGGATTTATATGTAATATAAATCCGTGATATGTACAATAATTGAGAAAAAGGTACATTTTTATGGTATTAAAATGACATTATCAACTTTGAAACATTTTATTTAGTTTGTTATCCGTGTTTAGTAAAGATGCCGAGGAATTACTCAAAGTTACAAATTAGATTTTATGAATTATTCAATTGATTGATAATTTAAAAAATGATAAAGAAAAATACAAATGTACATGTACATGGTTTAAAAATAAACAATATTATATATTAAAAGATAAACCATAATTTACTGACATTTTTCAGTTAAGCTTTGACTTATAATCGTCGGTCAATATGACAATTGAATTCTTAAAATTTATTTTACAATTTTAATAAAAAAAGAGTAGTAAAAACTTGGTATTAAAATAGCACATAAAACACAAAAAAGAAAAGAAAACATTATTCATAAAATTTGTATTTTTTTTTATTAAAATTAATAGATATTACAATTATTGTATAATAAACAATTATGCTCAACATGATCAACATGGTAATATAACCAGTGTCATATTTTTACTAACTTAAAGTGTGAACAGATACCTTAAGAGGGGGTCTTCGCTAATAGCGATAACATAATAAGGGACAATTACAAAGGTGTGGTACGTGTTGATCATGCGTTACACATATGGATTATAAATGATTGCATACATGTATATCCGTTGCTATTAATAACCACGATCATAAAGAAATAACAAGTAATATTCTAATATCTAGCATGCCAATCAAAGTTCATAATGAACAATGTCTTTCGTCCGCTCATTCATAAGTGATATACATTTCTGGTAGTTTATAAGAAAATCTTGTCATCATATGTGTACTAGTTCATCTTCACTTGCTGCATTTCTTGCTTGGACGCCCTGTGATGCTTTGCATCAATGCTTTTCTTGTTATCTTTATATATACATTTTATTTCGTGTGCCATTTCTTTAGAATATTTTTTATCTTTATAAATTTGTTTTTTTGCTCTTATTTATATCAAAAGTTTTAGTATTTTTCGTGGAAAAAAATTTAGTTCTGCGGCCGATGTTACAGATTTCATCACAATTCATTGAACAATTGTTTGATTCTATCCTAATCACATCAACCATTTTATATACTTCTTATTAATTCTACGCTAGCATAGCCTTTATTGGACAATCAAGTAAATCAGTACTTGTACATATCCCATAGGCCCGTTTCAGTTCCCCGTGTACGTCTTTCCAGCATTATCATAAATGATAGGCTTTTGCCAACAGCATGAAGCCAGCCTGTAAACCCATTCAGTCTGACATGGTAACATTCTTTATGTTGTGACTGTACAGTGCAACCTATGCAGAGCAACGCCCTAAGGGAGGCAGAATTTGTTTTTTTGTAAAGACGTACCGCTCTAGAGAGTTAATGTTGATTTATTACACGCTTTTCGGTGGTTTATAGAAATATATCAGTGATATAAAACTGGTAATTTCACTGTTTGAAACAGTTAAATTACCACTTTGATAATTTCACTGTTTTGAATTTAAGCCCCTTACGTTGTTTCAGTGAAATACCAGCGTGCACAGTACTGGGTACCAACTTAATGACGTGACGTCGTAAATGACGTCACGTTGTATTATTATTTGGCGCGCTTTTCATTCAGTATTAGGTTTAATGTCTTTTTAAAACGTTTCTTTGCATGTAATAAAAAGACAATTTGTTTAGTTTAGTGTAAGATCGAAATATATTTCACCTTGTGACACCAAAAGTTCATATTTCACTCGTGGCTGCGCCACTCGTGAAATATACCTTTTGGTGCTCACTCGGTGAAATATATTCCGATCTTACACTGAACTAAACAAATATCCCCTATATCTTATTCCGGGAAAAATTGATACTGTTGTTGTGAAAATGTTACTGCTGTAATAAGGGCCGATATGCACACAAAGGTTACACTGCACACATCATGTTTTAACACCGAAATAGTTTAAAGGCACATTAACCGTCAACAATGAATATTTTTTGTCTTTGTTTAGAAATGGCAAACATGTTGTAATAATGGATTTAGATCATTAAGATGCTTATCACATGAAGAGACTAACACTGAATGTGCAATTATTTGTGATAAAAGTATCATATATTGACTTCCTTACAAAAACTACAAGAGCCACATGTGGTGTTAAGGCTTGTCTGTTAAAATAACCACTTTTGATAAGAAAAAAAATCCAAGTTTAAAAAAAGGGCGTAACTCTAAAAATATAGCTTTCAGAATCATGTCCCTTGTCTTGCCACAATAGGCAAGTATTCCAAGTTTCAAATTGATATCATTAAAATTGTTTAATGGGCTACATTGAAGTTTTTGCACAACAACAACAATGCCACTCAACGTTTTGTTCAAAGACAGACAAGCTAAAACCAACTGCCTTAAGGGGAACGAAGCAAGAGGGCTAAGCTAAGTAAATGAGTAACTTTATAGAAACCGCAACAGGGCATCAAAAATATGTAACTTTTTGGCTTAATGGGCCTTTAAAATAAATTCATTTATGTAAGAAAAAAACAAAGAACACTTGCGTTGTAATGTTTAATTCTTCATTTTATTCAAGCAATAATCATCTGACTGTTGCATGATAATTGATATAGAAAAATCGACATAGCAGTTTGTAAATATAACTTGAGGCTAATCATTTACTGAACAACAAAAACACTGGGTAAATATATATATATGTATGTATATATAATATTATATATAAGTATGAATTCAGGAAAACATATCCTGTACTCTTCTTTTTAAAAGGATCGCTTTAGAAATAACAATGCATTTACATGTTCTATTCAATAGAAATTATAAAAGAAACTACTATAACTGGATTTGATATGAATTCCCCATACCCCAAAACCTCCCCCTCCTTCTGTTTCATACCTGTATCTTTTGACAGATTTACTACAAGCCAGAAGGACCAAACTTTCTCTTAAGATGTGCATAGATAAATGTCAATGTGAAAAAATCTAAACCAATCCAAAAATTATATAATATGTATAAAAAAGTTTTAATATTTCAAACAGTACTATTTTGCATGAATAATGACTTAAAAACCGCATGCTAAATAACAAACTGTAAAGAATTTGTTTCAATAAAAATATCAAACAAAATTGAAATATTTTACGTTTCTTTTTCATCTGGCCTTGAACATAGCAATATAACCCATTCATTTGTAACTTTGTTTAACTCTTACACTTTGTTTACTCACTTTACTGTTATTTTCAAATATCTTTACAGTACTACAGTCAGAAAATATACATTATTTTTTTGCAATTATTCTTTTTTCAAAAATTATACTATAATAATTTATGTCAAACTTCACACATTTTTTTATTAGAAAAAGTAAAAATCATTATGCTATGGACATCTTCATTTCTTTCTGTTTAGGAGAAATTATTGCACTATAATGTATCTAACTTGCATATTATTATCAAACTTTCAAATTCACATTTTAACATTTTAAATTTATCAGTTTTACGAGCAGAATTTCTGTGTAAAATAGAGTAAATTCACCAATGCATTACTCAAATGGCTAAGAATTTCTCATCATTGGAAAACAATCTTGCATATTCAAAATTGCTGATTAATTAGGAAATATTTTCTTTTGCAGTATATTTCAATTCAAACAAAAACCATTCACTTATTTTAAAGGCATTGCATTTTATAGGAGTTGAACTTCAATCACTCTTGCGCCAAATTAACACAGGCACCACTGTGAACTGATATCATGCCATGATGTTTGGTCGATCATCTATGAAAAACATGTATAAATATATACTCAAAAATCTATTATATGAGCCATGGTGCATTATCATTTTTTTAAGGGAAATGTTATTGACTTTGTTAGAATAGGTTTAAATTTTGATGTTAGGAATAAAAACTTGTCAATGAAATAAGGTCAGTTTAACTGTGAGATTTTTTAAGAAACAAATCAAAGTTTAAAAGTTTGTATTCTTACGTTCATATTTGAAATATCGCTTTATATTTGGCTTTATTAAAATGTGAACATATTTTACATGCTGAGAAGTGTATTTTTTATTCACCAAACAAAGCATTGTTCACAATAAAGTCTAGTTTAATTTTGATCATTACAATAGTAAATTTAATAGTATTCATAATATTTTTATATTAACCACGATGTTCACATTCAAGATTATCTCGCCAAAATGTTCACAATTCCACCCTACTACAATGTTCACACAGGGTTAACTGCAATGTTCACAAGTGGTCAACCAAAATTTTCACTTAATGTTTTATATAAAATTTGGACCAACTTTCAGTACTGTTCACAAGCAGATTTGGCCATTCATAAAACATTTTAAAGGGACTCCAATGAGGTTTTTTGACATGACTGGAAATAAAAGTTGCATTTGATTCAGGTCTAGACAAATAACTTATGTGCAAAATATTGGACAATTCGCTCACCCAGATTTTTGGGGAGGCTATGCCGACCCAATGTTAATAACTGTCTGTCAAATCTTACTGCCGCGGTAATCAGGTCAAAAAATAGTACCTTGATTTTTTCTAAGCTGACTCATCACTCATCACAGACATTTACAATATGAAAATATTTTCATTCTTTAATTTCATATCTGCAATTGTAAAGATAATAATTCTCTGAAAAATTCTTGATTTTTGTTTAAATCACTACTCCGTGACGTCATACTGCCGCGGTAATCAGGTCAAAAAATAGTACCTTGATTTTTTCTAAGCTGACTCATCACTCATCACAGACATTTACAATATGAAAATATTTTCATTCTTTAATTTCATATCTGCAATTTGTAAAGATAATAATTCTCTGAAAAATTCTTGATTTTTGTTTAAATCAATACTCCGTGACGTCATACTGCCGCGGTAATCAGGTTTAGGCAGACGTACGTCTGTAATAAATAGTTCTGGTATGAAAACCCTTCAAAATAATAACTTTATCCATATTTTTTTAACAAAAGCATAAATGAAAATTTATAAGTAAATGCTTTAATTCAGTGGCAAATATTCTTTATTATTTTTGATAACAATTTTCCAATTACTACGCAGCGACCAACTGTTTATGACGGGTCATTAACTAGAACGTTGCAACTACGTATTCTCAATATCATGCATGTTCTTTTGTTGTTATAAACTATTAATAGTCCTTAATATTTTTAAAGACAAATAATTGTAAACTGTCGCTTACATCAGAGACATGGATCATGCTTGCGTGATAACTAGGGAAAACTAACTTATTTGTACACCCCAGGAGGCTGTACGCGGAAAACGCTCATAAACCGCTAAATCATATAGCTGTTTAGTAAATATTTTGCATACATTTAACTAAAAATTCACTGATGGTGATGAACATATAGTTTAAAAACATTATATATTCTTTAACCATTATCGCCGAAAAAAAAAACTATTTAACTACAAAACCCTAAGGACCTCCGACAAAATTCCAGCACAATATTACATTTTACATTAGCAAAATAAAAAAAAGCAATACTTATATTTTCATCTTACATAATTCATTAATCAAACTTTTAACATAAAAGTATCTTTTGGTAATTGAAAGATCCCTACTCTGATCTTTTATTTGTATAGGAATAAATTTAAACATGTGCTCTTTTGTTTAGGAATATTTTGTAGTGAAAGTCTTATATATTCACTAATCTCATAATTAGAATTAGACAGGTCAGGAATTTATACAAACAGTTGTTTAGTTAACTATGCTCATTTTAATCCCAATAGAAACATTCAAATATTTGTGGTAAAAAACATGACCAAAGTACCTAGTAGTCGTTTACCCGGTGGTGATCCCATTAAACTGATTATAGATTCGAATTGATTAGAAAACACAAATAGAAACATGTGTTTCCGTACAACAAAATCGGAAGTAAAGTGAACAGTTAATTGACAGAAATATGTGGTCAAATATGTTTTAACAAGGAAATAATTATTTCAGAGAAAGACGCAAAGATCAGTATGACCCCCGTATTGTGTAATTAGAAAGTTTATTCAATTCTAGGGCATACATCATAATTTGATAGTCCATTTGTAATAAAATTCAAATTTTCAATACAGATTATGAGATACATAAAAATATTAAAGAATAAGAAGCTTTAATTAAAAACAAAAACAAAAAAACAAAACAAAAAAAAACCGCATACATATACAAATTACTTACAGTCGAGCATCGGGAAGTCATTAACATATCTTACGAAACTTTAATTTGAAACCGATATTTGCTCGCGCTGAAGTGATAAATGTTTATTTGAAAAATTAAAAAAAAGAACTTTTATGGTTGTGTTCTAAAAATAATGGGCGGCATAAGAGGAATTTCTTATTCATTTTACAAACACTTGAAAAAATTACTACAGAAAATGTGGTTGTTGTTTTGTTTTGAACAAAGTGTGTGTGTTTTAAGTTTATTTATACTCGGCGCCGGAATAACCATATGTCCGAGATTATAGCATCTGGGACGTCTTTTTCAAGCAGATTCTTCCTGGAAGCCCATTCTTCGTTCTTTAATTGGTGGTAAAGGAGACGACAATACCGTCAAGCGGCATCAAACTTTCTGACTGACGACAACAAAAAACGGCATCTATTAGCGCCAAACCTCCAGAGTAAGTCACGACAGGTCAACCAATCACCTCTGGTACTTATGATGACTTGACTATGACCTTCCGTGTGCCTTCTCCGCGACGTGCACGCCTCTGGAGGTATTTGGAGAAGTTTCAAACAAACACTTCCAAAAACACGCCATTTATAACACCATTCATAGCACTGACGGCTTCGATTTCTCATCTATTTGCGGGGAAATGGTCGACAGGGAAAACCCTACGAAATAACCGCACACCTGTTAACAACAGATTTTCCGCAGTATATATTTCAAAGCTAGTGAGGTTTAAAAATCTACACGTAGAATCTATCGATTAACTACCATAAGTTGGTTGAGTGTTGAGTGTTGGCGGTAAAAAAAAGAAGATATAACTTCCTGATCAATTTCACTTAGGTTGATTCAGTTTTGAATAATTTGATTTAATTTTCTGAAACGTGATTTTATTCGAGATTTGCTTCTGAAGAAGACAACCTTCTGTCCGTAGAGCATGAATGTTAATTAATACTCATCACAAGACAGTATCTTATTGATCTCAATTATGGTACATCTAAACGTGTATAATTTTTATGTTCAATAAAAATGTTGCATCACTTGGCAGTTGTTATTATCATTCAATAATATTAAAATGGACATAAAATATTTATGCATGAACAGTCCTAGAATATTTTGATAAGGAACCGTCAGTTGTAAAATGTTATTGTTTATCTGGATAATGAACAGTCGTCATATACTTGCTGGTATGTCATTTATTATTGACAGTTTAGGTTTTTCAAAATTTGCATGATTAACAGTCCGAATGTAGACCTTAATTAAATGTTCTGGAATATTAACAAAATGAATAGTCAACCTCATTAACCATATATATGAATGGTTGAACACAACAGTAAGGATAAATAGCGCAATGTGCATATCTTTTTATTTTGGTAGTATATTTTAAGCAAAAAGAAAAGAAACTATAAGTCTGAAACATTCTCTCATAGCCTCCCCATCAGTACATTCAGTGCTTTGATTGAGAATATTCGTTCTTTTTTTTTAAAAATATCCAAATTTTCACACAAATCTGTCTTAGAATAGCACAAAAATATGACTTTCTATTTTTTACATATCTTTCTGTTTTAAGTCTCCTAGCTGACCTATGTAAGAAATTCATATATTAGTTTTTTTTTTTACTTTTGGACCTAAGTGGAGTTCCTTTAATATATAACCAAATTCTAACAAGAATTCAAATCTGTATGCACTTGGATTAATACATATTCAAGACCCATCCAAAAAAACTTCTAGATTAATAACCAAAGTAAGCTAGTGTTGTTAAACATCTGAGTTATATTGAAATAAAAAACGGCAAAAAAAAAACAAACAATAAAAGAAATTGCGTAATTCTCAAAATACATTAACTATGTGGTTTTTCTTTGGGTAATACAATATACATATTTAAAAAAAAAACGCAAAAAATGATAAAAAAAAACAAAAACCGGTTAAAGAATATTAAACATAGTGGTAATAATAATGAGAATGTTTACAATATTAGAAGCAGAGTTTGCTGTAAGACTGGTTTTGCTATGTCAATTTTTATATTAGTAAATTACAATGTTATACAATGAACACAATCACAGTGCTGTATGTTTAAACATTATATACCTTTTTTTGTCGTTATATATAATACAAACATCATAAAGCACTATATTTCTAGTCCCCTTTTTAAAAACAAATCCAGGGATAACATGATAGAGTCTACCAATCTACTCATGGAATTAACGTTCTTTTTTTTCTACATTTATTACATCTGAGAAATTCTTTCATAATTTTTTTCATTGGAGAGTGTTTTTCAAGTATGGGGATTTATATGGTACAAAAAGCATATAGGAAAAGGAAAATAATCGTAACCACCAATTTTCTGTAATCAAGCTAGATAGCTTCCTCACATGAAAGAATCCAAACTCTTTGATTCAAACCCAGCGAGGGGCAGTGACTTTAAGTTGGCAACCTTAACCACTCAGCCATAGAATCAATCTAACCAAGCTCTGTATTGCTCCATTTTATCTTTAATTTATACTTTCTAAAATAACAAAGATTTATACTTGAATTTTCAAAACTTCTTTAATTGAAATGGGCAGTTACTGAACTAAACCAGGACAAGATGGTCACCAGGACAAGTTCGTCACCAGAACAAGGCGGTTAACAAAAAGACTATGAATTCCATGAGTAGATGATAGACCAGTATGGTAGTTATCAATCAACATGTGTATATATCTATCTACATACAATACATAATATATACAAACAAAGTTTCCATTTACAAAATATACTTGTACTCAAAAAAACTCAACAAATAACTGCTATATCAAATAACTAAATCCAGACTTGGCTGGGGCTGTACAAAGGTTTTTTTAATATGAATTTCGTTTAAATAAAACACTGTGAATGTTAACAAATTAAATGACGTTTTAGAACAGAAACAACACTGTTCTATGTAAAACTGTACAAGTTTTTATAATACATCTATTATTCAATGCTTTGATGTTTTTTACACGGTTTTGTTTAAGCACAAGTTTACAAACTTGATCTCCTGACATAAGCCATGTCCAAGTGATTTGCAAACTATTTTTGTTAAAATAAACCTTAACTTCTGGAAGAACTTCTATGTTAACTGCAAACCATAATGGTCTCCAAGTAATTAGTTCTGCAATTATATTAACGGCAATATTTTCAATAATCAAAATAAATGTTAAATTATTTAAACGGCAATATTTTCATTTACCAAAACGAATGTTAAAATTGTTTAACGGCAATATTTTCATTTACCAAAACAAATTATAATTAATTTGTAAAATTAGATTCACACTTAAGAGAAAACAGTAGTTTTTGTAGAAAAAAGTTAAAATCTTCCAAAAATCCTTAAATTACAGGGCATGACTGACACCTGACCTCAAACAAATAACAATGTACAAATATAATTCCAGTTAAGATAAAACCCAGGTTAACCATATAGAACAAGTTCATTCAGTTATATCAAACTAGCTTTCCATCTTGAGTATCCTTATAACTTAAAATGGCAACAAGAATTAGAGACCTTTAACTTATCTGTCAACAACTATATATCATCTGTAAACTTTTCTTTCAAAAATGACTTCAGGAAATGTTTTATTTCAGACGAAATTATAAAATTAACGTTAAATTAAAGTTTCATTTCAGACAAAATTACCAAACTATAAAAAGACAATTTATCTGTAGGAACTAGCTTGTTCCAGCTTATAAACAACCAATCTACTCTATATATTCCGCCTCTAAGATAAATTAACTGTCAAATCCATCTCAGGAAAAACTGACTTGTACAGGATACTTTTTTCTAAGTTTAAAATAAACAGAATTTAAATCCCGTACCCCATGACATTATTTTATAAATAAGTAAACTGTATTAAATGTGCTACAATGAAGATCACAAAAAAATTCTGTTTAACTGACAAACATAACGTTAGTTTCTAAAACGCAAAAACACATACATTTAACAGTATTTAAAAGTACACAACATGTACCATAAAGCCAAATACATTAGCAACCTGTGTTTTTTTTCCAAGTATCAAATAATCAGAGTACACTTAATGTATGGATTTATTAACAATCATAAACAAGCCTGTAATCAAAGCTTTAACGTACACAGATCTCAAACTACGATGTCTTCAAATAAACAAACAACATATGCTGCATATAAATATCTTATATATAATCAACTTTTATAACTCGCTAATCTTGGTTTGCACATTTATATACTGGCTAAAATATTTTCCGAACAGTAACCCAGTCCTGTTCTCACCCTTGTCCCCTGTACACATGTACCTAAACTTTCCAAAACAAGACTATGTCTTATAAACTTATTGTAAAACTTTGACGACAAGGATTCAGTTACACTCACTATACTAACTTCATCACTTAGTCATGACTGTACAATGTTGAACCCTGATTTGGTTTCTGTGGTCAACCCCATTATGCAAAATCAAAACACACTTATAAAGCATACAGCAAATTTTTGTCAAAAATTCCAGCCATCGTCGAAATTCACTCAGCCATAAAAACTGCAACAACATTTGACCCATTAAAGAAAACACAGTGATTTGATTTTTCTGAAACTATTCCTGTCTAACATTCATTTTAACCTCCTGTTTATGTGTTAGGTAACATTTATCCTCCCTTCTTACATTATCATGATCACTATTCAACCAGACAGAGAATCAGATGATCAACAATATTTATAACATTGAATGCTTACAAACATTACCTACTTCTACCAATTGATATAAAAAATGACGTATATTGCATGATTATACACATTTTAAATCCTTTAACTTTACATATACATATATTTCTTGCCTCGGGACAGATTAATATATACCATTATTTACAAAACAGGGATATGTAGTTCATGGCTATGCAGGACAGAAATTGTGATTTTTTTTATTTCTAAAAAAAACGAAAAACAGCAACAATAAAATGAAGTCTAAGCAATAAGACTCAAACTTCCTCACTCGACTGTGCCTCATTTAAACTATCAACTGTATTGTCTTTTATTTCACTTAAATTTTCATCAATATTACTGATGTCTTTCTGTTTTAGCATCACATCTGAATCAGTTATTTCTATATTATTATTAGACTGTTCTTTATTTCCACTATCGATTTTATCATCAGTTTCAGTATTTTCATTTTCACTTTTCTCATCACTGTTTTTTGAACTATCCTTTAAAACTTCATCAGTTTTAGTATCAGTCTGTAGACCACCAGGATCTTCAGTGATTTCTGTGCTATTTCTGTCCTCCTTACCCTCAATGGCATCATGAAACTCTTCACCTCCACTTTCTTTTTTTTCACTATTAACATCAGTGTCACTTTCACCTTCAGTGTTTCCTTCAACTTTTAATCTATCCATTACATTTTCAACCTGACCTGTCAATTCAATATCACCATTATTAACATCGTCTTCAACATCAACATCATACTCTTCAGTCTTTTCATTTGCTTTTGTATCGTCATCCTTATTTTCTTCCTCTTCATCATCATCATCATCGTCGTCATCATCATCATCGTCACTTTCATTATCTGGTGCACTTATTTTAACAATTGGTGTGTCCAAATCAGGGTCTTCCATTTGATCTTCATCTGGAGGTTCCATCTCATGTAATTCTTCATCAACAGCTTCCACTTCAGCTTCTTCATATGTATTTGTATCATCACTTTCAAGAGCTGATATTTCTGCTAGTTCTAGAGCTGAATCAGTGTCCACTAGGGTGTCCATAGTTCCCGGGGATACCTCATTTAATGTTTCAAGCTCACTCACAATTTCTGGTTCTATTGGAAGGCCAGGCATACCATCCTCTGTCACTTCTGTAAATAAAATCAAGTTTATTATAGAACACGAGGCAAAGTTAAACTGCTGAACAATTGCACTACAAGAAATCTTGATTACAACTTATATATAGAATTTAAAAAAATTACATTTTACAAGTTTAACACAAAGTTTAACATGTCACATGATATCTGACCATGGCATAGATGTCAGTATTTTTATTTTTGACATGCAACAAAAAAATCTAGGGAATTAATCTTGTTTAGTGGTCCACTAAGAAAATAGTAAAAATTATGCAATGAATTTTTTTCTCATCAAGACAACCTTTGGCATTTGTCTTGTTTATGGGAGTTACTGCCTCTTCAATCTTTGGTTTGATTCGCTTTCACTAAAAGTCTAACATATAGATATCAGCTGTAGTGATTTCAAGTTTCAGCTGTTTGTTGTTTTATTCACTTATTTTACGTCTATCTTTCCTTTTCTCTGTGCAGGGTCCACCAAACTGACTTTCCTGGACAACTAATTAGTATTCACTAATTTCTCTGCATGTGACCAATCACTTTTCACTTATCCCACATAATTTTTAAATCAACAGCAAGAGACAAATGACCATTAATCTCAATATCTAATATTGATTGTCACCGAGAAATTTCTCCCTTACTAGAGGACCAAAGCAGGGATAAGCTCAACAAGATACAATTCAACCATCATTAAATTCTGTTACCTGGTTCTTGTTCATCAGTTTGTTCACTATCCTCTTTGTTCTCGTCACCCTCAGATTCAGAAACTGTCGAAGTCTCGGATACAATGCTAGCTGGACGTCCTGGCTTTTCCTCCTCAATAGTTTCTTCTTCCACATCTTCCCCTTTCTCTTTCTGAGCTTCCATCTGCTTTTTCTGTATACGTCGCAAACGATTTAACTCCTCTTGCGCAAATTTCAGCTCTCTACGGAGACGGTCTCGTTCTTCATCCCGGCTATTTACTGCAGCCTGTAATTATTTTATAAATAAGTTATTCTGCTTCATCAAAACAAATGTTACACAATCATAATATAACAAACTATTCTACTTTTTCTTTATTTAAAATCCACGGCTTTCAATATTAACCGATACATGTATTTAAAAATATCCGTGTTAAATAATTGAGCTACCAGCAGCACTAAAAAAATAAAGATAAAAAATACAATTTTTAACCATGAGCATAAAAAAGTTGACGGATAAAATCAGCAGAATAAAGACTTATAACCATATTTAATATCTTACTTCAGAATTTTGATTCATTAAATGAGTGATTGTCATGCTACATAAATCTTATGCAGAGTCAAGACTTGACAAAAACTGGAAAGTATGGCCAAAAAAAAAAAAAAAAAAAAAAAAAAAAAAAATATGAGAAGAGGATCAAAAAATTAGTATGAAATATATGAAACTTAATGAAACATAAAAATGATCATGAATAAAAATAACTGCACTTTGAAAATATTAATCTAAGTTCCAAGGAAATTAGATTCAACACAGACAAAGTAGATCTACTTGATACCGACGTCAAGCATAAATTTATGATACATGATTTGTTTGATGACAAACAAAAAATTTTAAGTCAACTAACAGCAGTGTCCAATTGTCGGACTGGATTCCTATATATTTATAACCTTAGGACATATGTACATGTATATAAATAATTTTTGATAAAAATATTTCTGCATAATAATCATCTAACTAAATAATGATATAATGGTGACATTGTCCACTAACATGTTCTAAATATCATTCATCTAGCTAGCAAGTTATCTACACATCTCTACCATATAATCAATTAATTCACAAAGATTCTTTCATTTCTCTTCCAAGCCTATATATCATGTAAAAAATTATTTTTTTAAAGCTGCAATCTACCCATGGAGTTTGGTTTCTTAAGGGGGGTATTCTAAAAGTCGAAAGCCAACAAAAGCACTGTTCTAGTTGAAAAATAGCTTTTAAGGTGCTATGCAAATAAAATTAACAATCTCAATAACATTTTTTGTTTTTGTTGTATAACCTTTACAGTAACTGGTCATTGCAAGTGTATGTTAACCCAAAGAGTAAGTTTGCCACAGACAATTAACAGATTCAGAATTTTCCTTTAGAAATGCCATCAAAAAACACTTTTGTCTGATTTCACTACAATGTAATATGGTACAAAGATAGCGTTGTCATTAGCAATATGACATAACATTATAAAAATCTAATAATAAAATTACCCCAAGTTACTCAATGCTTGTACTAAATCAATTTATTCTACCTTGCACAGTTAAATTTAACCAAACTTCTATATTAAAACACTAAACAAGTCTAAAAAAGATTTTATCCAAAATCTACTAAACACATTTCTACAAACTGAGGTACCAGTCATTGTTTTAGATATTTAATACATGTAGTCAATTGATATAGTTTGTTTTAGAGATTTTTTTGCTAATTTCTAGTTTTATGCTGTTTTATCAGAAAAAAACATTTTTATATAAACAAATTGTACAAACATGTAAATCTTTAAACTTTTATTTTAAGGTAAAAATTTATTTTCTTGCAAACATGACAGACTTTCTGCCTCAGTTTGTTTTGTACTATGATCTTCTGTAATGCTGTTTTTTTTGTGTGACGATAGACTGTAACAAGATGTCCCGTACCACAAAGCTGCCTCAAACCAAGGCAAATGATGAAACAACACAAGCTGTGTCAATGATTTAGAAGTTTAGTTAAACAAAGATAGACATGTCAGTTTGAGTTTGTTTCTCATCTACATGTATTTCACTAAATCTGAATCTACCCATGTCACTAGTGCCGATCAACATTGATGGCTAGTTCAGTCAGAACTTATTATGAAATTTTCCCTTCATGAAATTTTCCCTTTAATATGATGGTTTTGTCCAGATTGAAAGTCCATTTAAGATATTTAGCGTGCCACATATGATATGAAGTGCTTTTTATCCCAATTTACATATTTTTCTTTACAGAACTGTAAGCCAATCTTTAGAGGATTCCTACTTAAAAACTCACAATACTTGAAAGGTAATCTCAATAATCAACTAAACAATTTAAGAGAATATGATTATTTATTTAAATAGCAGTGATTAACAAATCTTGTTTTAAATAACTAACATATTGTGTAACTGTGCTCCCTGTTGACTTTTTTTTTGCGTCAAAGAAAGATTTTGTGCAACTAACACAGTGTGATGTCACATAAGAGAAGTGCGCCCCTCAAACTGACAATACAAAATGATCTCATGCATGCATTCATGTTCACACCAGCAAACATTCAGATCAAGCCGGACAGCCACAGCAAGGGGGAGCTACAAGTACAAGTCTCTAAGCTAGATCTGTTATCATAATTATCATCCATTATCATTAATACATACTTAAATACTAAAATTAACAACAAGTCTGATACAACAATTCTCATTGGGGTAAAAGATATCTATTATTTAAAATATGTCCGACTTAATAAGTGTTTTATAATATTACAAATTTTCAGACTGATTATCAGTAAGCTAGTAAGAGCACCAAATGTATAAACTGATATGAATTCCTCATCTTGAGTGGTATGAAAATCCTTAAAAGTGAGAGACAATCTATTCAATGTTCAAGAAAGAATGACATCTGGAGTATAATGTATTATAAAGTTACATTTAACTGTTTACAAAATCTAAATATAGGATCTCATTACATCTGAATTCTATTCAACAATTTGGAAACATTTGTAATGTCAAGTCACACTTTCACTGCAAAAGTCATATAGCGAATTTCCAGCGAAAGAACACTTCTAATGCCCTATTGTGTATTATCTCGGACAACAAGCAACTAAACAAGTAGTACCATCAAGCAAGTCCCCCATGAAAGATTCCAAAGTCACAAGAGAAACCCACAATGGCGAGTGGGCAAGTGGTTCAAGGCCAAGGACTATACAAGAGGAACCCACAGCAGCGAGCGGGCAAGTGGTCAGGCCAAGGATGTCCCATTTATAAATTGAAAGAGAGTGGTTAAAAGAAATTGTATCAAAAATACAAATGCTAAGAATAAGTTATAAGTGGGATAAACAGCATAACCCACTATTAAACTATTTTAATGCTTAGTAAAGGTCCATAAGGAAATAGTAAAAGTAATGTATTAATCAGATCAATGTTTCAACTTCAAGAAGAAAACCATACCCGCTGTAATTTGGTTATTTCTGTGATTTGTCCATGACCTCTATAAACTCTAACCAGTGTCAATTAACACAGTGTGTACAGTTGTTTACAATATTAGCGATAAGCATCAAATATACATGTGTTTGTAAGTTTGTCTTCTATTTTTTACATTTTTTGAAACTCTTGGTAAGATACACGGGGTTAAAAAGGTGAAAAGAATGAAAAATAAAAGAATTGAAACACTATAAAACATTAGTAGGTGATAACATCTCAAAAGCCGTCCTGAGCAGAGTATTGTAAGCAAATTATATCAAATATCGAGAATACCCTGGTGTACGGAAAGCTTTGAGATATTTTATCATGTATATATATATAATACTAAAAACTTGCAGCCGTCTTTAGTTGAATCTAAACATTTGCTGGCAAATATGTATACACTGAACTCTTAAAATAACTCTGAAAATGAAACCTTTTCATCATTTCAAATAAATATTTCAATCAAAATTTAGATAAAAAGTTATGAAAATTTCACTTGTCACAAATTTAAACCTAAACATGGAAGTGTGTAACAAATATCTTTAATTATCATGAACTATTTTATTGAGCCATTTGAAAAGTTCAGTGTATGTTGTGTTAAGGCAAGGCAGAGCAAGAGTTAATTCGAGTAACAAGTATTTCTGGCATATCAACCCTTCAGTCTACTGTAACCATGGCAACATTGTCACAAATTAAAAGAGGGTTCCAAACTGGAGTAATAACGCTAGGCATTTTAAGTTGTTTCCAAGACGACATACTAAAAGTATCAAATGCTGGAGTGAAGCTGGAATGCCTGCTGAAAATTGTAAATAATCTATAATACCATGCACTGCCCATCGCTACAGTAACTTGTAATAAAATGGCAATTAGGAAAATTTTATTTTATTTTATTTCAATTGTTTTTAAAATTTAAATTACTTCATATCTTAAAAATATTATAAATGTTATTTTAATCACTAATTAACATTTTTCAACATTTTTTAAAACTTTTTATTTTTATCTATTTTAAATATTGTCCCTAGATGCCATTTTGTTTAACTGTCTGACTGAAGGGTGTTCGTTGCCTAGCAACTGGGTGCCCTGACCTGTGTCATGGGAGTCATGGTGGCAGTAGCCCTGGTTTGAGCCTAAACAAAACACAAATTAGACATGTACATTTTGAACAAGGACGAAACAATCGCGAAACATTGGTATCAGTACAATTTTTACATGCCTTAACAAGGATTTACAAGAGATACCACTATAAATGGGCCTAGGATTTTTAAACACCAAGTTTGGAGACATGTTAAAAAAAAATACACTTTTAACATTACTCTCTATTTTATCAATAGAAAGATGGTTAAATATTTTTTTTGTAATAACTACTGGAAACTTTAATAAGTTTTTTTTGTTTTTTTGTCTTTTTATCATCTATCATTGTCACAAAAGATAAGCAAAATTAAAATTTCTGATTTGAGGAGGAGAATTTAAGTGTGAAACATATCTCCAAACTTGAATCAATACATATGAAACGAAGTATGAAAAATATATACTACAAAATGTCTAATAAAATGTAGAAAATTTTAAAATATCACAGTTTGGTGTGCCAGAAAAAATTGCGTCATTCAGCAATTTGACCCACTTCTACTAAAAATGTAAACTTTTAAAAATTTAAAACTACCCTTTGATAAATTTATTTCTACTAAAGATCACTAACAGCATAGTTTGATTAATAGAAAATTACGCAATATCTGACAAAATATTGATTCACTAAAATCTTGGTATGGTGAATTAAAGGGGGCAAGTGAACAGGGTAGTTGAATACTTGATCAATTAAAACAGACGTGATTGTGTGGTATGGATCACAATATAAAATGATAACAAGCATTTTTGGCAAGCTTCACACCACAGTTTGAAATATGAAATTTACAGAACATTCAAATCTTGTATGTTTTCGATTTTATTTATGTTATATGTTACTTAAGAAATCATTGCGTCAAAAAATAATCGAATATTTCAGTATGTTTTCCTGAATGTTTCACTAAAACACAGTTTTCGTTCACTGATCTGTGATCTGGCAAAATGCAAATATTAATACATAAGAAATGTATGGTGATGGGTTTGGATGGCATGTGACACTTCATATTTTAAACTTTGAACAAGTGGAAAACATTGCTTGTAAGCATGGCTATATCCAACTTTCATAACCAACTACAGGTTTAGAAAGCCCGCCATGCAACTTTTAGCTTTCTATACTTTTTAACATGATTTCTATGTCAATTTATATTTTTATCTTAAACTTTAAAAAGCAAACAATTGAAAAAATAATTTTTTTGGGTTCCACAATATTAAAAAAAAAATCTCAATAAATTGCAATGTATTATTTAATTAAACTAATAAACAACTTTTTTTAGGAAAGCAAACTGCGTTAAGTATAAACACTATTTCTTAAAATTCTGGAAATTAAAGATAAGTTTCACCTGTATCTTGAGCTTTAAGTCTAAATTTTTTACGAGTTTTTTTTCAAGGATTTTTTTTTATATAGGAAAGTTTGCTTGAAAATAATTAGCAGGCGATTAGAAAACAGGAAGATGTATTCAGAACTACATATCTAGTTTCAAAATCTAATTCCATTTTTTTTTTTTAAAAGCTACAGTGTATTAAGGATTCTACAACTTTATATATAAGAGAGTGGTCAGATAATTGTCCATCTAAAACGGATCTATAAAATCACAACAACAACAAAAATTTGTTCAAATGAAAAATCTACCAATAGTGGTTTATTTTTTCGAAAAAAAGTGATTTCAAAATAAATGCATAAATAATATTTAAACCTATATAAAGTGTGTATACACATATGTGTATAAACACACCCATACATATGTGTAAAGATTGTGTTATACTTACAAGTAGATTTGTAAGAATCTGGTTCATTCTGTTGGCCATGTCACGTAATCTCTCCATAGGTATAGGCATAGTCATGTCCTCTACCGACTCTACATGCTCGCCAGCTGTTCAATATACAAAAACACATAAAAACTGTTGAAAAAAAAACCCAACACATAAAATGGTTGAAAAACACATAAAAACAGTTTAAAAAATGTGCTTATTGATATAATACGAAATCAGCTGGAATCTCATCTGTTAAAACAGGTTTTAAAGACAGCACTTTAAATTATTGCACATAAAAGAACATAAGAGGAAAATTTTGGGTTCCATGATCCATCATCATAATTATCTTAAGGTATGATTTGTCAAGTGTTTAAATATCAAAATACGGCAGATAGAGCCTGGTCAGACTGCACTAATGTTCAGGCTGGCCTGGCTCTATACTGGTGACATAGTGCACTAACTTATCACTGCAAACATACAAAAGATGACGACATTCACAAGAAATGCCAATATGTATTATTATGACTAACAGACAAATAACTTTTTCACTATTGTATGAATATTGGACCCTTGTTTACTTTTTTTCTTCTTCTTCATATTTCAGAAGTTTCATCGGTTAGGTGCCGACATTATCGGGTCTAGATTAGCAGCCATGATCATTGGATGACAACATTACAGGCATCAATTCCGGTCAGATTATACATGCAGCCAGTGATTAATGTAGAAACAAATGGGTGGGGTGTGGCAAACAACTCTTCATCATAAACAGACAAGTGTTAAACAATGAATGTATGGAGTGGATGAACTGTGATACGAACACGATATTCTCACAGAATGATAGTACAATATTTAGAGTTAGTAGCGATTTTTGCCATAGAAACAAGTGTAAGTGACTGTTGGTCATGCACATTCTGTTCATTTAACTATCAAATATTCTTTGTATATCACAATCATATTCAACTAAATTCATTTATACATATGTCAATGCCATATCTTAAGTCCAAAAATCATTAATAAAGTCAAGACTCAAGGATCCCTAAAAGAACTTTCTGGCTTGTAACCATGGGCACACCATGGGCACCCAGATTTATGTAACAACCATCTAAACTTGCAACATTAGGGTCCACCCTTGAGATGAAACATTTCTATTCTTACAAGCCCAAATATAAAGTTTTGAAAATCAAAACATAGTTTCTTATAACACCTCTTTCTAACCATAAGCAGACTCAATGTCATTGTACATTAAAATAGTAATAATACTTTTATAAAACTAAAGGTAAGTAGTTTTGTATCAATAACTTTCAACTTAAAATAATCGCTCAGATTTGGTAAAACAGACTCTTCAGTATCAACAGCTTACTGGTCAATACCAAAAACCAGCAACATTATGATCCTTCTCAACATGTAACACTTAACCTATATCAAGACAAAAATATCATGTTTTTAACTAAGTTATTTTTAGAGAGAACACATACAGTCTGTATTTGGCATGACACGGGGTGGTGTATTTTCTCTCATCATATTCACGATTTCGGAAGCCTGATGATGACATGCTGCGATCAATTCCTGAGGTACACCTTCACCCTCTTCTCCCTCAACTACATCCTGTAATAAATATATTATATCCCTAGTCATTTCTCTAACTTTATCCTCATGTACTTGAGTAATGTCATTACGAAACTGTATATTGTTAAACATCAGAATGCTAAAAATCAAGGAGTCACAAGATAGGCATAGTCAAGTTACCAAGATTAATTGACTGGCTTCACTATATTACAGGCTTACTGTAGGCCGACTTCCAATGCTGTGATACTCACGAGTGTTACCAACCAATAACACACACATTCACTTTACAAATTTGATCATGTTTGTTTTGGAATACTATATCATTCTAACACTTTATTTGTATATAACAACATAAGATACCAATCTTTGCTTTTTATCCACCAATCTTTTGTAATCTAGCTTGAAATCATAACGGAAAAGAACTACCTGAATGAATATATAGTTCAATATGACTAGCTAGACATGAACCTATATTAAATTTAGAGTCTGTTTGTTTTTCTGGTTTTTACCCCAGTATTCACACTGGGTTTTGGTCATTTCTCTCGGGTCAACAAACCAGACAGGCTTTCCTGGATAACTAACCAGTAATTATCAATTTCTTCGCAAGTTACGAGCTACTTATCCAAATCGGCGGTGAGAGACAAATGACCAGTACACTAAATGTCCGAGATTAGTTGTCACACAGCAATTTCAATTAGCCCGTGGATCAAACCAGTGACCCCATGAAGTAGGCCATTAGTTTTAGCGAATAATACATTTCCTAAAAGTCTATAACCAATTAAAGATTACAAGCAAGAGAAAAAAGAAAGTTAAAGCTCTTTTTACAAACCTGAACTTTATCGGCGACATCATTAGGGTTGACATTGAGAAGTTCTGCTAACAGACCTTGTCTCTCCTCTAACACAGCAGCTAAATGTTCGTCATTCTGTCGTAACTTCTCTGTAAACATTCGTACAGGCATTTACAAGGCATGCACAACAAACAAGATGGCCGCTAAATATTTCATAGTCTGCCTACCATTCCTTAATGACATCTCCATTCACACTGTCATGTCTAATGTCACTATTAACATCTACTAAACATTTGGCCATATTGCCTTGCATAATTTCAATATATTAAATGATTCAAGAGAGACATGATTTATTAGTCTAACTGGATAAAAAAAGAGCAATGTTTCTCCCACTGCAGGAAAAATTAACTAAAGAAAGTTTTTTTTTATTGTAGTTTTTATAAATTTTTCAAAGTACCTTCTTTGTAGAAAAACTTGATTTAATAAAAATTTGAAAAATATTGTCATATCAAAGATAAAATTGTATTTTTTTTCGTTCATTCACTCATTTTTCTAGAGTTTTAATGATGTTTTTTTCTTTTATTTTGTATATAAATGCCATTATCCAGTTTTTCTAATAAACCACTGTAACAATATGCAGGCAAGCTGTTTCCATATACAATGTACAAACTTGGTCATTTCAGGGTTGGTTCTACAATTTCACAAAATATGTAATTAAAATTGTTCAAATTTCATCTGTGTTCAAAATATGCATTCCACAAATAATTGGTGAAATTATACATTATTTAAGTGTGCATTAAATGCAGATAGAGAAGCTATATTGAAAGTGAAAGCAGTTTTACTGAGTGAACACAAATACAAGAGTGTACTTTATAGTGCAGCACAAAGCTTACTGAACAAACACAAGGACAAACATATTACTGATATAACGTTAGATATTGTTTGTTCATAATATCTGAATTTCCTTATTCGGTCACATGGTCCAGCTTTCCTGGATAACTAACCAGTAATTGCAAATTTCTCTGCAGATGTCTGACCAATAATTCTGCTTCTTTTTTTTTAATCTTCTCTGAGAGACAAATGACCAGTAGACTCAAAATCCGAGATGAACTGTTAAGAAGTTTAACCCCATTTAGGGGTCAAATTAGTGACCCCTGGTTTACTAATCTAATGCTCTTTTAAGAGAGCTAAACGATGGATGAAGTTTTTCTTCCAAGAAAAATATTTTCTATGCAGTTGAAATAGATGTTTTCATAAACTGTTAGTCAAAAAAAAAAAAAAAAAGTGATGAACTTTAGCAAAACCAAATGAAATGTTCAAGTTTTACTCCTTTTGCAGCCTTGCAAGACCCGCCACAATTCATTTTACATGAAACAGCTTGCCTGGATGAAAGATTTTATTTGACAACAACAAAAACAACATTTTATCTAGTCTAAATATAACAGCCAAGCTTGAACAACATGAGTTTTTGTATCAATTCATGTCAATTCATGTTGTCATAGTAACCATTCCATGTGAAAACACACTAAAACACTGTGGAACATTCAGGTAGAGGTATTGTAACTGGGTCAAGTTAGTAAAACTGGGTCAAGGGCACATAATCCATGCACACACTCATGGTCTGCTAACCTTTCACCTTTAACCCTGAAACTGACCTGTCCCAAAGTTTGATACACTACTGACAAAATAAATCTTGAAAACATATACATTAATATCTTTGTTTTCCAATTTGTTTTCACTCTATCCCAATATACAAATAGAAAACAAGTTCTAGCTATATTTTCTTCAATTTTACAACTGATTTGTAAATAATGTAGATCTTAAGACATTTATACTTTCACACATTTCTATTTACAAACTAGATGTATTAATACATTAGGTTATCCATCAATCTTTATATCTAACTCCATTAGCCCAACAATCCCACTGAGCACATATAAGCCGCGTCACAACAAAACCAACATAGTGCATTTGCGACCAGCATGGATCCAGACCAGCCTGCGCATCCGCGCAGTCTGATCAGGATCCATGCTGGTCGCAAACCAATTATGTTGGTTTTGTCGTGACACGGCTCAATTATGTTTCAAATAAAGTTAATTTTGATTGCCATTAATTTATATTTTACTAATATATTCTACTTCTTTACTTTGTTACGAGTAATATGTAACCACGGTAACTTTGCATTACCATAGCAACATACTTTATAATGGCAATATGCAATAATGTAAATAGGTTTCCATGGTAAAATGTAACTGTGTCAACATGTTACCATGGTAGTACGTACCGAGCGGTGTAATCACTTGAACGGCTGTATTGATAACTGGATCATTAAATGTGACATCTTCCGGGTGTACCAATGTCCCCGACTCTATATCCTGAACTTCTCCATTCTCCGTACTGTATCATAAATACAGACAATTTACATATGATATATCTCTAAACATGTATTAAAATATGGTTATAATCCCTAAGATATTTACAGATGATCCTTATTTCACACGGTTTGATTTCTAGTAAGGTCATGATTTTTTTTTTAGCAATGATTAGATTTAAGTGTAAAGACAGACCTCTGATGTTTAAAATATAACGAAATTTTTGTGATAATTAACATTGAATTATATAATTGTAATAATTACTGATATTAAATAATTACTGAAACAAACTAGAGCTATCACTTAAGGTAATACACCCAACAGCCAATTTTACTTTTGGTGTAAAGCAAAATTTGAACTTGACCTATATTTCATGATGTTTCATCTGTGTACCCAATAATTATTACAATTAACTGCCTATCTTTCAGAAATCATTTTTCTATTTTTAGTAATGGTGACATTGACCTTGAACCCAGGGGTCCAAAAGCAATCCCAACTATGGTCTTCATATAAGCTATAGTTATCATCTGGAAACTATGAAGTGGACCGACAGACAGACCAACCGACAAGCTGACTCCTATATATACCCTACTAAACTTCATTTCTGGTGGTATAATAAATATGAAGATATCATCATTTAAGCTATTATTTTTGTTTGTTTATATTTACTGAGACATGATGTTATTTCCCAAGCAAAGTAGATTTTTATATATAAATATATACCCAGATTGTACAGGTGGTTCCCTGGGTATTTCCTCTTGTACCGGAGGTTTCTTCTTCTGGTTGATCTCATTCTTCTTCATGGCCTCTGACGCCTGCGTGATATACTTGGTCCAACTGTCAAATAGTATACAGTGTTCAAATTGAACGTAAAAGTTAAACGTAACATAATAGTGTTCAAATAACAAGTAAAACATAATAAGTTAAATAGTACGTCTTGTTATTTATTAGTAGGCATATTTCAAAATCTACACTATACCTATATGGTACAAACTGTCACATTAGGTAAGGAAACTGGATTATTTACTGTCTGACGCACAATTATGTTGATAAATGAATGTATTGAGTTAACATTTTAAGATAATGCCACCTTTTATCATTTAGTTTTACTGATGGACAACAAACACCACAATATATCAATTATCAAAACAATATTTCATGTTTACCTCATAATAATTTTGACAAACAGTGTTAAAATACTTACGTTTTTTGTTCGTCTGCTGTTCCAGCAACTAGTTTGTAAATCTGCGGCCCTGCCTTGGAAGTATTCACAACGAAAAATGCTTTCTTATCTGTCGCATCATTTCTAGCTAGCACATTATTCAACCATAACAATGGACTATGTTTCTTAGAGTCAGTTTTACCCGCCACAAGCTGCGTACTTTGCAGCTTCAATACGAGTCTCTCGTCTTGTTTTTGTAAGAGAACCATTGCACGTTCTAGTAGCACTACATGTAGCTCTATTTGTTTTCTATTGTTTAAACTCCAAATTAATGACCCATCATGAAGTAACTTGTGTTTACTTAAATCAAACGTCTGAAATAGAGAGCAAAGAATGTTCATTACCTCTTGGTACTATTTTTCCTCAATAAAATTACAAATAAATGATTGTTCATCTTCTTTAATGACAAATAGCACATTACCTTATAGCCAAATCCTTCTACACTCATTTATGTAAAAATAAATTCTACTATGCTATCCATTAGATTTCTTATCCAGGGGTCATTGAAATAATCAAGAAAATCATCATATTTTCATAATGTGTAACTATCAACCCCTACCCTGGTGTAATCAAGTGATTATCATTTGTCACAAGTAAAGACCCAGGGCTGACCAGATTCTATACTAGTGGCAGACCATCTTTAAACTTCTTCTTGATATCCCCAAAATTGATAATAGACAGTTCCAAAAATAGAAGGTTGGCAAGTCCATTTAAGAAATTAAGCTGGTTAACAATAAATATTTAAAATATCAATCAGATATATTACTGGATTTAACAAAAAAAAATTAATCATTTCATTTGCCATTTATGCAGAATTTAAGCAGCCTTCATCTTTTATTTTCTGTTGGAAAAACAATTCTATATTGTTTCAAATTAAATAAAGTTTTAAATCAGTAAATTTATCTTGGAAAAACATCCAAGTTTAACCTTCTTCAACACGGCCTTGGAAAAGGAATTGTCAGCTTTACTAATTTAAATATAGAGGGCAGACCGGTAGATTAGATGTATTAAGGAGTTTCCTAATTGTTTATGTATTTTAATACAGCAAATTCAATTTTTCCACCTTAATTCTTTTGATATGATAATTATACAAAACGACTCATCTAAAAATAACATATTTAATCTTTAGGTAATCTGAAGGCCGCTTTAAAGAAAACAATATATTTCTGAATAAGTATTATACCCTAAGTTCCTCCATTTCTGGACTGTTATCTATGGACTTTTTGTCCATTTTCCTCTGGAGATCTATTAATCGCTGATGATTCTCGCAGTCTTTCACAGCCTGGTTCACATATTCTAAGATATGTTTACTGCA
Source organism: Ruditapes philippinarum (assembly GCF_026571515.1). Classification (NCBI taxonomy): domain Eukaryota; kingdom Metazoa; phylum Mollusca; class Bivalvia; order Venerida; family Veneridae; genus Ruditapes; species Ruditapes philippinarum. The sequence goes on from NW_026865939.1 coordinate 236,371, forward strand.
CTTCTGAGCCCGCTCTAGGTTACTATATTCTTCAGTATTAGCTGTAACATCATATATATATAGTATATATGATATTGTTTGTATTATACTTAGTAACTATCTTCTATAATCATTTCTTTCCAAACTAATCAAATTAAATGCACAAAACATCAAAATAAAAACTAGTATAACATAAAAGAAGACCAAACAATTGAAGACTGAGAAATTAACAAGATGGTTACTTTGTCGAAGTTTGTTTCACCATTCAACTCATACACATACTGACAATTATCTATTAACAGTATCTAACTGGATTCTATGCCAGCAATGTCCATTTCTATTTCTGTAATGACAACTTTCCCACAAAGAATCACTTGTTTTTATGGTGGGGACGTAAAGCATCAGACTTACTGTACTCATTTTAATCATCTTGAAATAATATCTCCCATGACCCAGATCACGCGAATCTGAATGCTTTTTTCTTTCTGTTATTAATAACCTAATTACTAAGCCAGTAAGAAAGAATATCTAATTACCTGAATATTACTATTTTACTTTTACTTTCAATAAACCTATCATCATATTGACTATTTAAATTGCCATATATGCGTTGACCACCAATACATAATACCAAATAAAAGATTAACAACTCTCTATTTTCTATGAACATTTTCTATTAAGTTTGTTACTGAAGATATAACTTCAGTTTTCTTACTTTGTGTATATTTAAGTAGGTTTTCTATCAACAGTGGGTACTTGGTCAGCCTCATAAATTGTTTAGGAATGATATCTTTCAGGGCCAGCCTTTGACATAGTGGATTATTCTCTGCATCCTGTAAAACAAGGCACATTATATAATTATAATGGTAATAAAAAGTGTACTAAGATTTAATTTGTCCTGATTAAACTGATAGTGTATAACGTTTGTCACCAGTATAGAGCCAGGCAAGCAAACAGGTCATATGGCCACCAGCTTTACTGGTGGAGGAAGACCTCAGGTGCCCCTCCATGCATAATTTTAAGCACCAATGGGCAACTGAGTAGAACCAATAACGTTTAGTAAGCTAGCTTGATGGATTCCTCACATGAAAGAAAACGAAGTCCCTGGCTGGATTTGAACTCACAGTGGTTAGGGGCAGGCGGTTTGAAGTCAAGGACAATATTTTACAACAATATTTTGGCTTCAGATGGATGTTTTTTTACGACATATAATTTCACATTCAGCGCTATTTTCTTCAGAATGTAAGCAACTAACATACTCTGGAACTCTTATTTTTAATCTTAATGTTATAAAACTCATGATTGCGCTTCTTAAAGAAGGAACAAATTATTAGTTTCTGAGGCATAATGTGCCCTTTTCAAAAATGATTGTTCAGTATTATGAATTTGTTATAAGGTTACATTACTGTGTATAATTCAATGTTCTTGGTCAAGAAAACTATAGATCGACCAATCTGTCCATCAACTAAAATTCAACACATTTATGCACATATTTAATTTTTTGAACAATTTAACATGTAAATGGTGTGAAGCGAGTCAGGCAAGACAAACCATGTGACCTTCTATCCTCTCATAAATCAGACAGAGCTATACCACTGTATGACAAATCAGCTTATTAAATCGCTTTATCAATTTTATACTCACATAATAATGTTTAAACTCGTGGAGCTGAAAATTTTGCATAATTCAAGAATTGAAAATACCTGAGCAAAAAGAGGATACATGAAATCATTATCATATTTAATATGATAGTGAATATTTAATGACTTACCGAGAGAAGTTGAGCCATTTTAGGTTCTTTTCGAACTCTTATTTTAAGAGTTTCTAACGTATGAGACTGGTTTCTACAGAATATGGCACAGCCGTTACGGAAGTTCTCCCCCGCCTCACCATCAAACTGTAACAAAAAATACCACAATACATCATAACTTTACAAAACAATATTACCCAATTTAACCCTTTACTTTGTAGAACTCAGTTTAACATGTTAAGGGTCAATTGTGAAATGAGCTTTGCTATTTTCGTTTTCAGGATTTCAGAGAGATTGGGTAAGCTAGGTTATCTTTGCCTTCAGCCCCTCCACTTCTGGCAAATAAAATTATAAAATACCTGCCAATTTGAAATGCATTTTTATTTTTAACAAGAATTAAAGTTTTAAGAAAATAAGTTTGCCGGGGTTTGGTAACGATGGAATAACTTACCCTTTGCAATAAAAGATCACCCACATTGGTTATCACAGATTTTTCTTTACGTCGGTTTTTCATAGAATCATTTAGGGAACCTGAAAAAACAATACAAAATTGAAAGCAGAAAATCATTTTGAACAAGCAATTATCATAGTATTGCAAGCAATCCATAAGTCCCCTACCGGTTAGAACCCCAGCAACATTCTGAAGGGCCATTGGCAATTCACTTATGTTTCTATTTTAAGTAAATTTGTTGAAAAAGTTCTTTAAAAGTGATCACAGGAAACAGTTTAATGTACAGACAGACAGATTGAAGAACATTCTACAGTTATTTTTTAAACATCCCTGTTATCAAAATATAACATTTTTAAAAGCAAAATTTTTAAAAAGGAGATAACTCTTGAAATAAAGATGCAAGATGTCATACCTGATGTGAGTGTAACAGAGAACAATTAGTAATGAACGTATGAATAAAGAATGGTTATTTTTAATTTGAAGTAAATGAAAGTTAAAGGCACATTATGCCTCAGAAATCCTTTTTTTATTAAATTCTTTAGAAATGTAAGACACATGTTTAATAATGTTTTAATAATGGATAATAGGATTTAGAACATGTAAGATATTTAACAGCTGAAGAAAGTAGTGCTGAATGTGCAGTAACGTGTCGTAAAGGTAGCAAAATGTAAACAAATAGTATTTTGACTTCCATGCAAAATACTAATTCATTATAATTATATCAATTGCCAGCAAATCAAAACATGCAAAGATAGTTCATTTATATGGCAAATAAGTTTTTTTTTGTGGAACTTGTAACAAGACACCAAATATTTAAAATTTTGAGAAATAAAAATGATGGCATTTCTGACGCATAATGTGCCTTTTAAAGAACGAATAAGAAAAATTAAAAGTTTAAGGTGGAGATAACTTTGGAAATATGGACGCTAGATTTATAAACCTTGTCATATTATTATGATATGGGAATTTGAAGGAAATCCTATCATGATTGAAGAAGTTGAAGTAAAAATTACCAATTTTTCGAAAAAAAAAGTCAAAGTTCAAAAGGGGGCCTAATTCTGGAAATAGTATTGCTAGAGTATTGAACTTTCTCACAAATGTTAAGTGATAATAAGAAGCATATATATGAAGTTTGAAGTAGATACATTCAGAAAAAAAGAAGTTATTAAAAAAAACAATATTTTTTTTTTCATGAAAATTTTAAGTTCAAGGGAGGTAATTCTAATAAATTTTGTGCTAAAGTTGTAAACTTTGTCACATATGATGTGGTTGATGACAAGCAACTTATATTTGAAGTTTGAAGATAATACCTTAAGAAATAAAGAACTTATAGTGAAAAAACTTAAAAAACTAGAATCAGAAATCTTGAAATTCAGTCCATTTGTTGCCATAGCAACCAGAATTTTCGGAGGGTAAACCTAAAGTCCCCTCCGGTAAACCGGTAGGGGACTTAAAAGCATTTCAACTTTAAGCACAAATTTTTCCTGAATGTAACAAAAAATATCAAACTGTTCTTCTTCATTCAAATAAAATACATGTTGTTTTTTTTATCCCAAGACTTCATTTGCCTTTAATGAAAAGTACTAATGTACTTTTATTTTAATGTACTTTTATATTTCTTGATATTATGTTTGAATATTGAAGAGGCTGTAGAACTTATTCCTCACATGTTGGTTTAACCTTAAAGGAACAATAAATGTCATCAAAAGATTTATATGAAAATCAAGACCTCTACACCTTTTTTTCAGAGAATTTCAAAATTATCAACAATTTTGCACTTTTATCCTTCTAGAATTCTAAAACCTTAGCAACATTATATTGTGTCTATAGATTAGTACCATTAAGTACATGTTAGTATGTATTAGTATTTACAAAAGAAAATAGGTCAAGTTCGACTGAATTTTGTTTAGTAAATGCTTACTTATAAACACTAAGTCAAGTTCGACTAAATTTTGTTTAGTAAATGCTTACTTATAAACACTAAGTCAAGTTCGACTAAATTTTGTTTAGTAAATGCTTACTTATAAACACTAAGTCAAGTTCGACTAAATTTTGTTTAGTAAATGCTTACTTATAAACACTAACCAATTAAGAAGTGTTCAAAATTATTGTTGTAAAATTGTCGATGTACAACTAGATTGATTAAATTAAGTCAAATTACCAAAGTAGATGTGTAATGATTCATTTGATATACTGCAATTCTATTGGACAGAAAAAATCATTTCAAAAACTAAACAAGAATCAAAAGCATCATATGCTTTTTTAAATCTAAATGAAATAGTTAAACCTGTCTTACCATGAAGGAAAATCATAGTTTCCAAATTAGGAAAAAGGCTTTTTGTGAAATCCTGAGGTATGGCCTGTTCTTTCAACATTGGTCTATAAAACAGCTTGTCCAAAATTTTCAAGTTACGTACATGGCACTTCTCTGTGTAAAATAATTCTGCAAACATACACAATAAGTATATTTGATTAAGCTTACAGAATAAAACAATTCAATATCCATAGAAAAACACTGAATGGTTCAGATTTATTTTTTTGTTGGGTTTTATGTCCCACCAACATATACAATGTATGTCATATGGCAACTTTCCAGCTTTACTGATGGAGGAAGACCTCAGATGCCCTTCCGTGCATTATTTCAGGCACAAATGGGCATCTGAGAAGAACCACCGACGTTCTGCCAGCTAGCTGGATAGCTACATGAAATGTCTAAGTAATATTCAGTACATACACATATTAAAGTTCTGCATACTAAAACAATATCAACAAATCTAATACAATAATATAATGATTAGGCATTCAAATATATGAAACCATTTGTTTCTTTCTTGATAACTTTTTTGTTTTCAGCTTTGAATATTTTTTAGAAATCTGGTTATACAGAAGTGGACATTTACCGCTCAGGGTTGACATTAAGAGGCGGCAGGAGGCCAAAATGCCTGTTTCAAATGCATTATGGGCCGCCTCAAAATTAAGAAAACACTCTTTGTTATGCATGATAAAGACAGAAATGACCACATCAAGTTCAAAACAAACCTTCTGCAAAAAATGTTAATGACAACCCTGACCGCTGTTCATCCCACTGCTTGAAACTCTTGCATGGATACATGTACAACAAAATCAAAGCACATAACAAAATCATAGAAAATTTCTGATGTTCTTACCATTAATAACATCTTGTCTTTTCTTTTCCTTGGGTTTAAGTTTGCGAACTGTGTCTTCACCTAAGACTTGTTTAAGTGAGGGCAGTTCTGGTTCCACATCAAAGTCAGAATCATCCTGTATTTGTGCAGTCAATGTATCCATCGATGTACTCGGGCTCTCCATACTTCTGTAACATATTTACATTTAAATAACACTGTATCACAAGTGTTAAATTATCTTGAACTAAAATCCTAAGAAAATGGAATAGGGTTTCAAGTGCATGGGTTACTGATTGGATTTAGTGGTAGAAAGTCAACAAAACCCAAAGATTACACAAATTTATAAAATTTGAAAATCATGCATTGAATTTTTTATATATCAATATGTTCATTTATTACTCTCAAAAGAAGAAATTTAAACTTTAATATATAGTTTTAACAACAGTGTAACCATGACAATGGCTATACCTATAGCCGTTATCAAGAACTTTGTAAAATGTGGATTTTTCCAAGCAAATTCCCCAATACAAACAAACTTTGACCAATATCGCGACACAGTACCTTTCACAAAGGATTTGTCAATATCTGTTGCACTTATTTCTGAAGTTGTCACTGCAAAGCTTGTTTGTGCCCACGTTTTTCCCAAAATATTGTTTAATCCCCCCTCCCCTCAAGAAAGAACATAATTTAGTAAATGAAAATGACATGAAACGAGTACCTAAGACTAGACGTAGAGGAACTTGCTGATTGAAGAGCTCGTAACGTGTTCTCATCCATGGCAAGGTCGCTGTTTGACCGCTTTGTAGGTCGAGTAATCTATACAAAATATAAAATAACTTATAATAAATTTGTTAAAAATAGAGCATGTCTTTCTCTATGGAAAATGGTGTTGTTTTTTTAGTGCTGGTACAAAGTGAAATAAATCTATGTTCAGGCTGGTGGAAATGACTTTTGATTGCGAGCAGAATGATTTTATTTAAACTAGGCAAAAATTTATTTATTGTTGAAGCGAAGCCAATCATAAAATTGAAAGCAATATGGCTAAATATAAACTTTTTCTGACTTTTACCTCTTCACTTACTCTATATTCTTGCACGGGCATAATATAATTTTAAGTATGGTAAAAATTCAAGAGTAACAACTTACTGTATCACCTCTCCCTTTCATACTTTCTGACCGTCCTATATCGGAATTTTTCCTGAAACAAATAAAACATAAACAAACTTTAGGTTTAAGCGCAAAAAATGTCACAATCAGATATTTAAGATTCACGTTCATCTGATAGTTATATATTCTTATTATCATTTTCATCCTTTCCTAATTCCAGCATCACGTAGAATCATAGAAGTACATTTCATTTCTAAATTTTTTGCTGATGCATTATGAACTTGCAAATAATATCTTAATAATATCTAATAACTGGCAATCCTTGTAAATACTACCACATCTTATCAATGTATTGATATTATGAGTTTATTATGAGTCACCATAGTGCAGTAACAGGTTAACTTCTATTGAAATTTAATAGGAGTTAACACTTTATTGCATAAAGATGATAAATATCACAATTATTTTGAACATATCTCACATTTCACTAAAAGGTCACACATAATTATCTTTCTCTCCATTAAATTTTTAATTTTGCTGCCAAAGCTAAAAATCTATATTTCATTCTTTGCTTTTAAAATGATCACATATTGACTTTAATTTATGAAACCCAAGTGAAAACCAATTTAAGAAACCTAAATCAGAACTAAGAAAGGGAAAGTTCTAATAAGTTCCAACTAAGAACTAAGTAGCTAGGAGTTCATTGCTGATATTCATGTAGTGACCAATTCATGGTGGCCATTAAAATCCTAACACACATAAATAGGCCCTTTGTGTTTACTTCAACACTTAACCTGCGAAAGTCATTGCTAACTGTGTAGATCCAGACCTGCCTGTAAATCTTTGCCATCTGCCCAGATTCAATACTGGCGGTAGCTCAAATCTTGTATTTTGATAATGAAATCCCTTAAACTCTGAATGGACTGTTCCAAATTCAAAGCAGGGCAAATCCATTACACAAATTCAGCAGGTTAAGGGTTAACTAAATACAAAGAATGTTTCTATCTTTAAACATAAACTTGCCATACAGGACTTACAAATTTCAATGATCATATATCAGATAAAGCAATATGAACACAAACCTCTTACCTTCTTTTAAAGCTCATTTCCTGAATTTTAACCTTACAAATAATATTATATAAAATACTAACACAAGCAAAATACAATCTTTTTTTTCTTTGTATAATAAAAATATACTTAAATTTAACAAAGGAAGAAATAGCTTGTGAGCTAAATTTAGAACAATGAATTATGTCACTAGCATCCAATACGTTTTCTCTCAAACCACAGCTATAACAACTAACATAGAGAAAAGTTTGATACTTAGAAGTCAGGAAATCGAATTCACGTCATTCTAGAATGCTATATATATATATTTATAAAATATATGCATATAGAGTATTTATCAGGCCTGTTAACAAGTGTATAGTTTGCCCTTTACAAAAAGAAATAGGGCTAGATAAAAGCTCGGAAGTAATCTGTTATACACACTAGATCAGTGGAGGACATGCTCTTTATATGCAATCGGATATTTAATTATATTATCATAGATGGATAGACACATATATATATATAATATTATATATGAGCTGCGTCACGACAAAACCAACATAGTGCGTTTGCGACCAGCATGGATCCAGACCAGCCTGATCAGGATCCATGCTGTTCGCTATCAGTTTCTCTACTTCTAATAGAGTTGGTAAGCGAACAGCATGGATCCTGATCAGACTGCGCGGATGCGCAGGCTGGTCTGGTTACATGCTGGTCACAAACACATTATGTTGGTTTTTTCGTGACGCGGCTCATATAGTTTTTAATTGATTTTTAAGTCACATTGACAACATAAAGGTCTTTTAGCAACTTTTCTGCATTACCAGTACATCCCCTTGTGCATTATTTCAGGCACAACTTGGCCCCTGAGCAGACCCACCAGTCTTCTATAAACTAGCTTGAATTGGGATTCGAACCCACAACATTGAGGGACAAGTGAATTAAAGTCTTAGTCACTTTGACCACCTACCCACCGAGGCCCTATACATAGATTTAACTTTCACAATGTTTCACAAATGTTTCATTAAATACAAGGCAACAAAATATCAAACAATTTACACGACTGCAGTGGTTACTATTTCTCTGAAGTTCAAATCATTTTAAACATGTAAAAAGTAAGGAAATAATCAGTAGACCAGTCTCTAAAGTCCCGGTATCTGATTGGCTAACTATCAGACTAGTAATAAATATATGGTCTCAAAATAAACATTCATCTACTTCCTGTAAAACTTCCCAACATGACTCAGATGACCTCAACTGACCCTATCTTGCTTGTTTGTATTTTTATTGTTGTTTTTGTTGTTTGTATCAATGAACTGTGGTTTGTCAAATAAATGTTAACTAATGTGATATGTGCATTATAAATCAGGCTTTTATCTTGCTAAAGACTGCAAATGTCAAACAATTAATCATATGATACTAAGAAAATGACAAAATTTGAGATTGTGGGACATGATTTTAAGACACTTAAGGCATAATTAAGTATGTGGAAATTACAAGAATATCAATACATGGTAACAATAAACATTGTGCTGAATGGAAATTTTTTTATGATCACAGTCATGACTGTTGGGAAAAGAAAATTCATAATGTGAAATGTGCTCTAAAAAGCTAAAATGATCATGTAAAATGTGCTTATGCCATTGGTAAATCTTTTAAAGGTAAAAGCTAAAGCATGTTGGGTAAACTTTTTGTGCCACTTTACCAACTTTTTGAAAGGTTTGAAAAGCTAAATTTAAAGGGGTTTGAAAAGCTTTAAAATTGTGGAGGGGTTTGAACAATTTTTTAAGACAGGACAAATTTTTTGAGGATTTTGTAAAGCTTTTAACAATGTGCTATACCAATCATAGTCTAATTCATATTCTGGTATCATCCTAAAAATAGTAATTTTTTCTCATATAGTTACAGAAATTCCTTAAAATAAATGTCAATTTAAATATTAAAATAAATAAAATTATACAATATAATAAGCTGTAAGTCATTAATGACAAATTAAGAATTCAAACAACCGAAATGAATTTCACAATTTCATATATCTTCCATTACTAATTTATCCATTAAACAATTTTTTTAAGGTCAATGCAAAACTATTCTATATCTTACATAATTCATACACACATAGAATAGTGGTGCTCTCAACCTTAAACTGCAGAAGAACCTAATAATGTATCTGTATGGTATAATGTCTTATCAACATGAAAATTTGGCATAACGACCTTTGACCTGCTGGGACCAGAAGTGATGACCTTTTGATCAAGGTCAGCCTGTACATCCCTGTAGTCTGACCAGGTCAATTTTTGTATTTCCATATTGAAATCCCCTAATTTTCAAAATGGACTGTTCTAAATTTTAAGTTGGACAAATCTATTACATAACTTCTGCAGGTTACGAGTAATTTAATCATGAATTACAATGTACATATTTCAAAAAGTTAATGTTTACTTATAAGAATTATCAATAGTAAAATAGACAGAGATAGAATGTTGTACATTTACATAATTATACATGTAAATAAAGTTAACGAGCGTAAATTTCTAAGAAGTTATACATGGTAGAGATAATATATGTATTTTATTCTAAGAGAAGTTCTATTGCTCTGATTTGGAATGTTTTTGCATTGAAGGTATAGGGGAATGTGTGTTTACCTTGGCGGAACTGACAATGATTGGTTCATACTGGGACGACGACTGTGTCTAAACAATTATTGTAGTATATAATATGATTAATAAATCTCTATATCAAAATTAAATCAATTAATTCTTGACATTTTAGATGGTTAAATCAATTAATTATGTATGATATTGAATAAATCAATTAATTCTTGTCATTTTTTTAAAGTTAAATCCATTAATTCAGTATGCAAGATATTGAATATTTAATCAATTAATTATTGTCATTTTGAATGCTTAAAAAAGTCAATTAATTCCTCATGTATATTATGTTTTATATCAAATAAATCAATTAACTATTCTACATCATTCTAACCTCAATCAAATAAATTAATTCTTTATGTTAGATGTCAAAAATAAATAAATAACCCACTTCACATCATTCTAATTTAAGTTAATCAATTAAATCTCTACATTCAAGTAAATCAATAAATTATCTACATTCAAGTATATCAACTACATTTATTTATTGAGTAAATTCTTCTTCTTTTGTGTCAGTAAAAAGAATCAAAATCAAAATGTGCTTCTATAATAAAGCAACTGAAAAACTGCAAACCATTCTTTAAAATCAAATTTTGTGCTTAATACAAAATTAAAATTCCACAACATATAATGATAAACAGAAAACATTTCAAACTTCTAAATGTTTTCACCTCTTTTTCCTTTATTTCCGAACGAAGCATGAAAGTAAAAAATTAATACATTACTTAATGTGACAAAATAAGTTTACTATAATAATATCTAGCGAAGACTCGAGGAAAACATTTCGAACTTATAATTGTTATTACCCTTTTTTCCTTTGTTTCCAAACGATGTATGAAAGTAAAAATTTAAAAATATTTCTTAATCTGAAGAAACTTTACTACAATAATGTCTAGCGATAAAATGTCGTACAGACTCAAGGGGATATTTCCAGAGTGAAACCTTACCTTGGTGATATAGCATTTTTCCTGGTAATTCTAGAATTCAAGAAATCATAATCTGTACATTAGAAGAAGAAATTGGTCTATGAATGTAATTTGAACATCAATTCCAATGTCTCTTTCATGTTATCAAAGGGGGACAATTCACTTACACTAGAAGTCGTGTCTTTTAACAGGTTCCGTAACTGTGTAGCTTAAATTGATGCTTGTTATATCGAACTGATTTCTCCCGACTGAGAAAAATGTTATTTTATATGTCTAACCACTGTTCATACAAACTAATTTACTATACCATATTTTGAATCATCTAAGGGCAGATAACTGGGGTATTTCTTATAATACAGTACTAAACCACAAATGCTTGCTGATACTTTTACTTACATGCTACTCTCTACATTCATGTTCTATTCATAAACTGGGGGGTCTATGTAATGAAGGTGTATTGCATTTATTTATATAAACCCTTAACCGGCTAGAATCAAACCACGATAAACCTTTGCCACCAGTATAAAGCCAGGCCAGCCTGCACGTCCATGCAGTCTGGATTAAGCTCTATACTGTTGCCGGCTAAATATTTTGTATTTCTATATTGAAATCCCTTTAAAATACAAATGGACTGTTCCAAATTCAAACAAAAGCCATGTCAACATGGCCATCCCCCGCCGAATGTGTTTGCTCATTGGAAGAATGTATATGTAGTAGAGCAGAATAATTCCATTTTAAGAGGTCTTTTGGTAATGAAAACTGATGGCTATAGTGATTACAGATTTGAAACCTATGTGAATACTGATGGCTGAAAATAACAAAGGGCAATAATTGAAAAATAATCCAGGGTAGGTAATCATTCTTGTGTGCTGCATCCCTCCTCAGTAAAATCTATCCACCTATGAAGTTTCAAGTTGATACCTCAAATACTTTTTGAGAAAAAAATTGAATTGAAAAATTAAGTATGAAAAATAACAAAGGGCAAAAACTCAAAAATTATAAAAGGTACAGTTATCATTCTTGTGCAGTGCACACCTCCTGAGTGAGATCTATGCACCTATGAAGTTTCATTTTGATATCTCAAAGGCTTTTTGAGTTATGCTCTGGACAAAAATTAATTTTGAAAAATAACAAAGGGCAATAACTCAAAAATAATGCAGGGTAGAGTTATCATTCTTCAGCACTGCACTCCTCCTCAATGAGATCCATCTACCTATGAAGTTTCAAGTTGATAACTCAAATACTTTTTGAGATAAGCTCTGGACAAAATAGCATGAAAAAAAACAACAAAGGGCAATAACTCAAAAATTGTATAGGGAAGAGTTATCATTCTTGCGCACAACATTCCTCCTCAATAAGATCTATCCTTCTATGACATTTCATGTTGATATCTCAAACACTTTTTGAATTATGCTCCACTCAGGTGAAAAATTAGGTATGAAAAATAACAAAGGGCAATAACTCAAAAATTATGAAAGGAAGAGTTATCATTCTTGTGCACTGCACACCTCCTGAGTGAGATCTATGCACCTATGAAGTTTCATGTTAATATCTCATAGGCTTTTGGAGTTATGCTCTGGACAAAAATCAATTTTGAAAAATAACAAAGGGCAATAACTCAAAAATCATGCAAGGTAAAGTTATCATTCTTGTGCACTGCACTCCTCCTCAATGAGGTCTATCCACCTATGAAGTTTCAAGTTGATAACTCAAATACTTTTAGAGATATGCTCCGGACAAAAATTTCGGACGGAAGGACGGACGGACGGAGACTATTTCTATATCCTCCGCCGAAATTTTTCGGCGGGGGATAAAAAGGGCAAGTCCATTATACAAATTCAGCTGGTTAAGGATTAATTAGAAGCTAAACATTATGCAATAAATTATATATATTTTATCACTTTATGCATGGAGACAGTAATCAGAATGTTGTTTTGTTCTCTCCTAAAGGTACACATAATCATGAGGTCATGCTACATATAAAACAGAGAGTGTACTGTATCATTATTGCAAACATTAAACACTCTGAGATCTATTTTTAGAATTTAGACTCCCCCTTATTCATAAATTATACAGCATTTAAAGCTGCATGCCTCAAGATAAGCCAAAATATCTCAAGATAATCAAACTTGAGAAAGATTTTTAATTCAAGATTCAAGTAATAATTTACATGCTCTGTGCAATTATTGACTGATTTTGTAGTATCTATCACAGTATTTCTACTGTGTGACTAACACAGTCGGGGCTTTTTTTGCATATTTTGACCTCCTTTTGTTAATTTACGTGGATTGCAAGTGTCGTTTGCAATATATAAATTACTTTCTTTGTTCACTTCACAATATTTACTTTAAATACATTTTCAAAATTTTATGAAAATAAGCATGAAATCTGGAGGCATGCTGCTTTAAGATCTTATTTTCATTCCTCAGTTACAACACATGACATGTTATATGACCCATTTTAAACAGTTGAAAGCTTATATAACCTTAGCTTTTATGTATGGGTTATATTGCCTATAAATGTTTCATAAAACAGTCATATAAGTTGTCAAAAGTATTTATCACAATTTCACAAAAGTGCCATTTTATAATCGCTGAGTCACTACAGTATTGTATAACTGATTAGTCTAAAGTGTTTATCACAATTTTATGATACTACAAAATTTTTTCCTTGCTTTAATAAAAATTACATCATAAATTTGCAGCATTAGTACACAGGTTATATAAACATCACAATTGTCCAATCAAAATGAAGTTTACAAAAGTGCAGTTTTATAATCCCTGTGTCACTAAAGTATACTATAACTGTCTAAATTTTCTTTTAAAAAATAAGGATGTCAATGCCAAAATAATGGCAAAATCAAGTAATCAAATATCAATATTTTCCTTACAAAGAATATTTACATCATTTACGATTTACTGGGCTTGAAAAATGTATGTTTCTTAATAAATTCCTCTTAACATACTATCCTTTCAAAATAAGCCCTTGCTTCACCTAGATTCCTTATTTTATTGTACATGTAAATGTTTTGGCTCAGAGTGTTTTGTTTCAATGCAAGTTAGCTTACCTCGGTGAAAATTCTGCAGCGGATCGCCGTGAGTAACCAAATCTATTATACCTACCAACATATTACAATGTTTACCATTTGTTTACTTTCATATTGGTATTTCAACAAAATCATTAACAACATGCAAAAATAGGATTTCACCAGATTAGCAATCACACTACCACCTTTTGTTTTGAGTTGTTGTTTTGTTTTTTTCAACTATGTACATAAGAAACTGAAAGGCCAAGGAGAAATGTCATATTAATTTTCATGGCATTATGCATTTCTGCAACTACGCTTACTTTGGTTTCTTCTTAATTTGTAGTGGTAATATTCAGTCCCAACTATATGAGTTTTGAAGGGCATATGCTACCTAAATAATGTTACAATTTGTCCAATCTTCCTGAACATATTACAGTGTAAAATTATACTATTTTCAAATGAAAAGATATCTTCCTCAAATACCTTCTCTGGTCCAATTACTTGTCTTGAATAAATTACCTCCCTTGAATAATAAATAACCTCCCTTGAATAATAAATAACCTCCCTTAAATTCATTAATAACCTCTCTTTATTCAATAAATTACCTCCCTTGAATTCATTCATTACCTCCCTTGAATAGTTGTAGTAGTAACCTAATGTGAGGAGTTTCATACTCAATCCTATATGTATTTTATGCATTAAATTAAGTTTAGAAAATATGAAAGAAGAAATCAATAATGTTTAAACCAACCTAATAACCTCCATAGAATAATAAATTACCTTCCTTATATGACTTTAGTAACCTATAGCAACATCAATTAACCTTTCTGTGACAACCACCGACATATCATGCACCTCTGTCTTGTCTTCATAAACAATAATGAACACAGATAAGTAAACAAACCTTCCGGCTGTTTCCTGTTCCGGACTCTGTTTCTCGAACCGGTTCACTAAGCTCCCGACTGAATGGCCTTGTTCCTTGAATGCGTCTGAAACAAATTATATATGTATCTCTTAATGAAGAAAAAAATGAATAAATCATACGTCATATTGGCCTAGAATATATAAAGTGAATGAATATGAAAGGTCAATAAAATCAGTTTTGGTCAAGATGTTAACAAACAGAAAAGACTTTTGTTAATATTTTCACAAATAGTATACTTGCAAATATGAACTTTTATCACATTTGTGATAATGAGTCCATCTGACTAAAAAAAGATTCCATGTATTTCATGTAAAATAACTCTTCAAAATCTTACTGATTTCCTTGTCTTCAGGATCTTTAAGTGGTTGAGTAAAAACATTTGGTTGATTGGAAGTAGGACTGCCAACTTGTTCCCTCTCCGCATCATTTATCATTGGTGTTGCTGAAAACAACAATAAACTTAATTACATTCACACTTATCATTGGTGTTGCTGAAAACAACAATAAACATAATTACATTCACACTTATCATTGGTGTTGCTGAAAACAACAATAAACTTAATTACATTCACAATTATCCTTGGTCTTGTTGAAAAAGACCTAACTACATTCACAATTATCATTGGTGTTGTTGAAAACAACAATAATCTTAACTACATTCATATTTATGTTGCTGAAAACAACAATAATCTAAACTATATTCACATTTATCATTGGTGTTGCTGAAAACAACAACAAACTTATGTCATTGGTATTGCTTTAAACAAAACAACAATATTTTCAAATTATCATACTAAATTATCCACATTAGTTTCAGGATGTACCATAACCTTTACATTGCTTGTACACCCAATTTTTTTTTTTTTGGTACCATTACAATGCCACAACCAATAAGCACTGTCTGACAAGGTACAAGGTATTGAAAGATTAATGTGGGTATAATGAACTGTTTTACAAGGATGTAATTGCTTCTATGTAAATTTATTTCTACAGCTTGTTTCAAATATTGAAACAAAGACAAAAATCTAGCATCGAGTTGAAATTAAATGGATAATGCTGATCGACTTAAAAATAAGTTCCAGTAAAGTTATACCAAATTTATACAAATGTTCTGTGCTTTAATTGATGCCTTGATACAAATAAACCTAGTCATGCACTTTACATCGAGGTGACCTTTAAAAGACAATTTACAACAAACTAGGTGGATAGAGATAGAGTTCTAGAGAAAAAGGCAGAGTTTTATTTGCTTGATGTGCATGTCATCCATATTTTGTGTGTTCACATGTATATATTGCACATTCATTAAAGTTCAGGGGAGTGTGTAAATGAGATATAACAGCTACAAGAGTGGTCTATACGAGACAACCATACAATATGAGTGTAAACTATTAGCATTTGAAAAAAGCTACTGCAAGTGGTTCGTATTTCTGCGCTAATTTTTGTGTAGTTTAACAAATATTCAGAGAGGTCTTTGCTGTCCAGAGCATTACTATTCTTAATATTTGTATTAATATAATTTCTATTTCTTTTATGCGTAGATTTCTGTATGTTAAAAAGATATGAAGTATAATGTGGCATAATTTTTAATCATGTTTATTAAAATAATGCTTGTCGCTTTCACTAGACAATCGTGACATTTATATAGATTTATATACACAGCTGCTGTCAATTTATGAGGAAATCTCATTTTTTCTCTTAAAAAAGATGCTTGCTGTATTATAAATTTGTTATAAATATTTGACATCTTAACAATAACTTAATAACGGTATATTATTAGTCATCAATATTTTTGACAGGTTATATGACCCTCTATAAATGGTTGTTTGCAATATAGCCCTAGCATTTCAAAACAACTGTTTATATAGGGCTATATAACCTGAAATTGGAAATCACGTTTAATTGATGAACTTATTGGTACACTAACAGATGTTATGTTTCATCTACAATATATATATTATTGTATATATGAATTATATGGTATACCTTTTACAAGAGTGTATGAATATTCATTTTGAATGTTATATTCTTTTCCATTAACAATGAATGTTTTATACAGTTATATAACTGTAACAGGACTATACAAAATTTTAATCAACACAAAATGTTAGCTGTTAATGGTTAAAAATACAAACATTTTTGTATATAAAATCCTTTTTATTGAACATTTCTTCGCTCAATAGTGAGGCAAGTTTTTAAAACTATGTGTAATATTAATCATGTAGAGTCTGGTTCCTGGGACTGGCCAGTACTGGTGTCATTATGAGGGAAAGATATCCATGACCTTAGTTTTAGGCTCGAACACACAACTGCTTCGTTGAGTGGCAGAAACATCAACCATTACGTAACTGCTCCTTGTTCAATCCTAAGTTACAAATGTACTGATCAAATAGCATCAAACAAGCTTTCAACTTTGTTTCTTATAATACCAACCCTATTAACAATTTGGGAAGAAACTATGAAAATATAACGTATAACCATTAAGGGTTTACTTAATAAAAAGTATAGTTGATTTTGTAAATATATATTTTTTATCAGTACATATAGTGGTGGTGTTCTTTATATTAATCAATACAGAAACTATGTGAACATTCAACCTTCAATTTCATTTTTATTACTTATATTTTGAGTAATTATTCTATTGTTAAATTTATGAGAATTATCAAATTGTTAAAATAATAATAAATACATTCTACAGTAAACATGTAATAAAACATTATTAATTACATGATTCAATATGAAACCAAATTTTCTAAATCAAAAGCAGATTGTGTTTTGATTTATCCAATTACACTTGTTAATTGTTTATAATTTCAAAAACATATTTTCACAAGTTAAATCACCTAGGCAGGTTTCCAGATTAATACAATATATTCGCCCACAATGAATCATCTTAAGTATTATTCCAGGCTCAAATATTATTACACTCAACTGATAATGTACCTAAATTATTAGTTCATAGATTTCAAAACCAAATACTAAAGCTTGAATAACCAGAAGTCCCACCATGCATTACTTTAGTCAGGAGTAGAACCACTAAACATTCATAAGTCAGCTGGATAGCTTTCTCACATGAAAGAATCCAAAGTCCCTGGTCCCATTCAAACCCATACCAGCGAGTTACCATTGGTTTAAAGTCAACGACCTGAACTACCCAGCCAAAGAGACCACAAAAACTAGTTTAGTTTTTATACTAATGGCACTAGTGTGTCAACCTCACTACTAGCAAATCTTCCCCCTCCACACTGCTCTCACTAAACTATGCCACTCTTATAAGCATTTAGGCGTTTCTTTCTTCCAAAATAACAAGCAATACATGAATTACCATGATTATTTCCACTACACTAAGCCACACTCAAAGCAAATAGGTCAATTTCTTGGCCCATATAAAAGGTTGATAAATTAACAGATGCTTATGGTAGTACAATTTATTTTTTCTAGGCAGAAATTTTTATAATAAATCTCCAAACATAAATTGTGGTCATATCTTTCCAATATTTATTGAGTTATTTACCAGCTTGGCTAAAAAGCATTCAAAATTTATGTACTTGAATTAACCTTGTTTTGTCACAGAATATTGTCAAATTTCATGGAAGAAATGTAGGGCTGATAAACCATAATGTTGGATTAAAGTCTTAATCAAATAAGGCTCACCTATCGAGAATCATTTCAAAAAAAGAAAAATACCATATTCACCATTATTATCATGTTATATCATAATAATTATCATCCATATATATTTCATTATCATAACTTTATTATTGTACATTTTTATTAGTAATTAAAGTAATGACTATATACAAACATCAAGTATAATCAAATGTAATGTGAATGTTTGACACTAAATTGGAAATGGTCATGCTAGTATAATATTGTTAGAGATAAGCAGAAGCTGTACACAGTGTTTAAGTCTATAAGCAATAATGTTACCTGATGTTATTATGTCGGACAAGGCAGATCGCACCGATATACCTATGTAACAATAGTATATAAATTGCTTACAGCAAAGGAAAAAATGCTTATGTCAAAGAAACAAGAGGGCCATGATGGCCCTGAGGTCGCTCACCTGTATATAGGCCCCCGGAGCGGGGCCAGTTTAAACCCCAGGGCTTTTATTTGAACAAACTTAGAAGACACCCATTAGAAGATGTTTCATGATGTTTAGTTTTTACTACACACATATAATGTAAAACAATGACCAGCCCCCCCCCCCTCCCCCGCCAGGGCCAATTTTAACCCAAGGGCTTTTATTTGAACAAACTTGGTAAAAAACCATAAGAAGATGTTTCATGCTAAATATCTAAGCTCTAGCTCACTGGGTTTTTTAAAAGAAGATTTTTATGTTTTTACTATACAAATATAGTTAAAAACATTGACACCCCAGGGGCGGGGACAGTTTTGACCCCAGGGCTTTTATTTGAACAAACTTGATAGACACTCACTAGAAGATGTTTCATGCTTAATATCTAAACTCTAGCTATTTGGGTTTTTTCATAGAAGATTTTTGAAGTTTTTGCTGTACATATAAGGAGATCAATGACCCCCGGGACGGGGCCAATTTTGACCCCAGGGAATTTATTTGAACAAACTTGGTAGACACCCATTAGAACATGTTTCATGCTAAATATCTTAGCTCTAGCTCTTTGAGTTCTTTAAAAGAAGATTTTTTAAGTTTTTACTATATGCATATAGGGAAAATCAATAACCCCCTGGGGCGGGGCCAATTTTGACCCCAGGGCTTTTATTTGAACAAACTTGGTAGACACTCACTAGAATATGCTTCATGCCAAATATCTAAGCTCTAGCTCTCAGGGTTTTTTAAAAGAAGATTTTTATGTTTTTACTATACAAATATAGTTAAAAACATTGACACCCCAGGGGCGGGGACAGTTTTGACCCAAGGGCTTTTATTTGAACAAACTAGATAGACACTCACTAGAAAATGTTTCATGCTTAATATCTAAACTCTAGCTATTTGGGTTTTTTCATAGAAGATTTTTGAAGTTTTTGCTGTACATATAAGGAAAATCAATGACCCCCGGGACGAGGCCAATTTTGATCCCAGGGAATTTATTTGAACAAACTTGGTAGACACCCATTAGAACATGTTTCATGCTAAATATCTTAGCTCTAGCTCTTTGGGTCTTTAAAAGAAGATTTTTTAAGTTTTTACTATATGCATATAGGGAAAATCAATAACCCCCTGGGGCGGGGCCAATTTTGACCCCAGGGCTTTTATTTGAACAAACTTGGTAGACACCCATTAGAACATGTTTCATGCTAAATATCTTAACTCTAGCTTTTTGGGTTCTTTATAAGAAGATTTTTTTAAGTTTTTACTATATGTATATAGGGAAAATCAATGACCCCATGGGGCGGGGCCAATTTTGACCCCATGGCTTTTATTTGAACAAACTTGGTAGTCACTCACTAGAAGATGCTTCATGCCAAATATCTAAGCTCTAGCTCTCAGGGTTTTTTAAAAGAAGATATTTAAAGTTTTTTCTTTCCGTTGCCATGGCAACCAGAGTTCTGCATGGAATTAAATTCTTTGAACAATTTTCAAAGGTGACCACCAAAGGAACATTCCTGTGAAGTTTGGATGAAATTGGCTTAGTGGTTTATGAGGAGATGTCATTTAAAGTAAAAGTTTACGGACGGACGGACGGACGCCGGACGAAAAGCGATCACAAAAGCTCACCCTGTCACTTTGTGACAGGTGAGCTAAAAACAAACAAGTGTCATTTCAGAGCATCCCTGTGTAAAACGTTCCACAAATAACCTGATAATAAAACAATTTAAGGCAGCTCGGATCCATGAAGATGATATCTGTATATTAACCCATTTTCAATAAAGCAACACAAATTTTTATAAAGGACCCTGTGACCTGATACTTTGGCTTCTGACCTTTAAACAAAAAGGCTTCTTATTTATGTCTTTCTTCTCAAGAAATAGTCTATTTATCTAATTGGTTTCCTAGCCAATTTTAACATGCTGTTTTTGTCATATTGCAGTCCACTTTACCCTTTTTCCTGGATAACAAACCAGTAATAACCAATTTCTGTGCAAGTGACCGACTACTAATCGTACATGATTCCTGAATCAGCGATGAGAGACAAATAATAAACAATTAACAGGCCAATGTCTTCACATGGATCATTTGAAAAAAGCCATGATAAACTAGTATAACTGAACATACTGTTGTTAATCAAATTGTGAAAAGAAAACAAGGCCTCAGCCCAAGCTCAACCTCCAGAACCTATGACCCTAATATGTTAGCCTATTTGGCAGGCAATTTAACAAGGTTAGAACCTTACTCTTATATTGTCTGCTATATAAAGAAAGGTCAGCGAGACAAAGCATGTATGGTTTAACATAGTATACGATTCTTTTTTTCTTTCAAGCAAAATGCTAAGAAGTTATACATGGGCAAATATGGTATAGAAGAAAACATTTATTCTGTTAATTACTCTGTTGATTATGTCTACATATTAATATCATTACCATTATTAAAACATTCCTTACTATACAAGTTTTTTTACACTATATATATATATATATGCTAAAGCCATTCATCAGACTAACAGGAATGGAAGGGAACAAAACATACTGTTAACATGTAACAATTTGAATATATAAACTTTCAGCAAACACAGAAAGCCACATTTAATTTGTTACACAGTAAAACACACAACTGCCTGTTGCGGGGTAGAAAGTATGGAAAGCCTTGTCTGCTTAAATAAGATATTTAACTCTTTATTTTTCAAGAGATTAACAATACCCCTTTTTGCTATGACTATTGGGGAAATTTATGGCAAGCTCTTTTTTTTAATATTGAAGAAATTAAATTGCTAGCGCAGTATATCAGAATTTCAGAAAGCAGATTGCATAATAAACTTATATGGTCCAAAATTAAATTTAAAATAGCATGTATAACATTAACTTTTAAAACCTCTATTTAAGTTATTCCTTAAAATGCAAACTTTCAATTTATTAGACATTATCTAATACTTCTATGATCAAATATATGCATTTCAAGTGAAAGTGATAATGAAATATCCACTAAATAAATTGTCTATACTAATAAAAATAGTGTTAACTATTTCTACAATTTAATTTACGGCAATTCAACAAAGTTAAAACAACAAAGTACATAAGTGATGAAAATAATCATTTTTAAGTGATTTTAGCAGAAAAGCGTCCTTATATAATATATAATACATAAACTCATTAGACTTATTGTTAAATTTCTGGCATGCATATTTGGAAAGTATGCACTGAAACTTTCACACACAAAATTTCTAAAATTGTGGGATGTAAAAAATAAACAAATCAAACAGACTAAAAACATGTCAGTGTGAACAAAGACTATTAGTTTGTATTTACCTTGCGATGACTTTGGTTTGAAGACATTTAATGCAGTTGAGGCACGTTTATTCTTCTTCTTATTACACACTTCTTCTAGATCATCAACACACTGTCTATGTACACACAGATCACATGCTGCATAAAATCAATAACACGGCATATAAAATCTATAAAACATCACATAAAGATATTAAATGGAGAAAGATAGGAATTCAGGTCTGACATAAGTGCACTGAAGTGGCTATATGGTAAACTTCCAAATCGACTGGTTTGGAAAACATCTCAGGACTTTCTTGCTTTACTGATGGGGGAAGACCTCAGGTGTCCTTCCGTGCATTATTTCAGGCACAGACAGGGAACAACCAATGACACTCCGTAAGCTAGCTGGATAGCTTCCTCACATGAGAGAGAAAAAGTCTTTGAAACCACAGTGGTGAGGGGCAAGTGGTTTGAAGTGAATGGCCTTTACCACTCATCCATGGACACCCCTGCTTAAAACAGCTGTTTTACCAAAATAAGCCTCTAAATAACAAAACCTTGGTCCTATGTTATCAATTAGGACTGATATCCTAATTGTGCAGCAAGGATGGTTAACAAGTAGGACTAACAATCTAAGAATTGCAAGTTGTGTTGGTTCAAACCCTGTCAGGGGCCAGATATTGTTTCATTGAGCGAAAACTTTACACTCACTGCTTGTCATATAAAACATTTAAATCAGAACTTAAGCAACAAGAGTTATCCTCTACTGAACTGAGTACAAATTCGGCATATTACTAAGAAGACTTACTTTGACACTGGTAACCTTGGAAACCAACTCCCCATAGCACTTTATTACATTTCAGACAGTTTTCCTTTTTATAGAGATGACTTAATACAAACTGATGACCTTTATGGCTCTGGAATGGAGAAAACAACACATATACAAGAAATGCACAATTTTTTATCATTTTTGCTCTACTTTTATTTATGGACATCATATCTTGCTATTTTTGTTACAGCATATGAGGTAAAACTTCTTTATACTTTATTTTTATTTGTTTGTTTTGGGTTTTACGTCACATTGACACAGTATAAGTCATATCGCGACGTTCCAGCTTTACTGGTGGAGGAAGAACTCAGGTGCATTATTTCAGGCACGAACGGGCACCTGAGTGGAACCACCAACGTTCCGTAAGCTAGCTGGATCTTTATACTTTATAAGCTAACTTAAGTTCTAACCTTAAATACACCTTATCTTAATATACCTTATCTTATCACTAATTCCTCCAAGATTAATTCATATGACTTACATGTTTAAAAGTTTCAAAGCCATTTGTAACATTAAAATCTTAATATTTAAGTATACAATATAAAATTGGTTCATACCTTGGTCTTTGATTTATTACTGAATTTAAATTTAGACATCTGTTTATCTTTAGTGACAAAACTTGGCACACGTTCTAAGATATTACTACTGTGAGAAGTGGGTTTACTGAGGCCACTGTGACGGAGGAATGTAGCGATCGCCCAGCCCTGGGCCGACATTTTGTCATCTTCTTCACTTGATCTGTAACAGGAGCAAAGTCATACACAAGGTTTAATGACATACACAAAGTCAAATGTAGCACAAGGTCAATTGTAACACACAAGGTCAAATGTTACACACAAGGTCAAATGTAACACACAAGGTCAAATGTCAAACACAAGGTCAAATGTCATACACAAGATCAAATGTAACACTCAAGATCAAATGTCATACACAAGGTCAAGTGTAACACACAAGGTCAAATGTCATAGACAAGGTCAAATTCCATACACAAGCTCAAATGTCAGACACAAGGTCAATTGCAACACACAAGGTCAAATGTCACACACAAGGCCAATTGTCATATATAATTTCAATGTTATACACAAGGTAAAATAATTAACTATATTTTCATCTAAAAGTTTTATGACCCATTTGTGGTAAGAAATATATTCAAAAGTTGGAAAAAAGCACCACAAAAGTCTTCTATTACTATTACAACTGGCACAATTAAAATCTTTATAAATTAAGTAAGTCTCTTTTCACCTAACACCACAAAATACTTACACACATTTTTCCAGATCAGAAAACAAGTATTTTTCTACAATTTTTAACTCTTCACTTCTATCCATGTGATCTTTCAGATCCCCTGAGCCCTCTATCAAACCTAAAATAAACATGAATGACAATTCATTAATCTACATAGTTGTCAAACAAGGCAATCATTACTCATATTTTTTTTATTGTTTCAAATGCAACACCATTTTTAGAGCATCTACCATAACGATAATAAACATAAGTAATTAAATTGTCCTCCCTCCAATTTGGAACAGTTCATTCAGTGTATATTCAAGTAATTTAAAGAATTAATTGATTAAACTAATCAATATGGTCCAAGTCCAAAGGTAGATGATGGCAGGCCATACTCTATTGGTGGAACAACCTTGCAGACTTAACAATAATAACATTATTACTAAGTATCTGATGAATAACTATATCATGAATTTATTTAATTTTAAGTCATAAGAAGACTAGAAGTCTTTCAAATTGCTTATACCAACAAAATAGTGGAATGACCAAAGACAGACTAAACAACACTTAGGTGAAAACACTACATTAAGCTCTTTGTCAGCGCTACAACCCAAGGTGATTGTGATGGATGATTATCACATCAACACAATAACATAAAGGTAGCTTGGAGACTTTTCAGCTTTCCTACTTCAGAAAGATCTCCTGTACTCCTTCCAGCAAGAGCAGGTAGAACCACATACTTTATCGTTAGCAAGCTGGATTGCTTTCTCACATGAAGCAACTCAATACAGAGATAAATGTGAATTTATATCCATGGGTGCAAGTCGAAATTTTAAAAACCTGAAAACTGTATTCATATTCATTTTCCTACATAATCTAATAGTAAAACATGATGAAATTTGTCACAAAAAACCTAATCTTCAGGCATATGCCTGAAAACTTGCACCAATGTACATCAGATTTAAATGTGTCTTTTTTTGATAATTTTTAACATTTCGTAATATCATTAGCCATAACAACTGTTCAATTATGCAGATTTTGTTCATACTGACATCAAACATCAGTCATGCAATAATTCTATTTTTGCATCTGACTATACCTTGTTCTTTCTTCTGTCTGAGATCTTCTAGAAGTTTCTGTACATCGTCCTTAGCAACAGTCCGTGCGTTACCAAATATAGAACGTAGTTGTTCTTCCCGTTCTGACTTGAACATTAACATAGTATCTACCTCTTGTACGATGTGATCACCCAATGATGGCACTCTTAAAGGCTGTAACACAATCAAAGATAAATTTAAGTATATATATAACCTTTAGTAACACTCAAAGGAACGCAAACTCTTCTTGCTTCGAGTGTTAACTAGTCCATTGCAAAGATCATAACTCTGTACATCAAACATTATATGGCCATGGCACACTGTATGGCTACACATAACAGCCTGGCCCTATTTTGTGGTAGTGCGAGTATAACATCAGCTGGTTCTCACAGATAAAGAATATTGCAAGGACATGCTGGCGGCCATTTTGTGCAGCAAAGTGGAACATGGCAGCCACATGCACAACTAGTGTTGGTACTGTGAAGTTTGGTTGAAATCCCATCAGTAGTTTGACCTATGAAAGCCAGACAAGTTTAATGTGGACAGTTGGACAGACCAACTTGACTGGGCAGAGTTTTAATCCCATGAGCCCGCAGGACAACTTTGACTACAACTTTATGAAACACAAAATGTTTTTTTTTACAATATTGTCTTCATCTCTTTTTCATTTTGTCCCTCCATTTTTTTCAAGATCTTCCAGTGTTGCAATCTTACATTGATAACCATTGCTGCCTCAGTTTAGAACCACATTCTGACCAATAAAAAACACACTCTGTATATACTCTTATAGAAATTATTTATGTTAAATCAAAACAATGCACTTTCAATGAAAGAAATAATGTATAGCATTTCAAGCAATAATACTATATTAACAGAAGGTTTTGTTTTACTTACAGCTGAATGTACAATAAATGTTGAATGAATTTCATACGCCCATTTCTTTAAATCTTTACAGCTGCCCTGAGCATTCATGTACAGACTCGTCATTTGATAGAATAAAAGTGGCGCAGGATTATGATGTGTTAAAACGTAGTGCATAAATATCGCCATGTGAGCTGGCTTGGTCTCCAACACACGTAGGTCGCTGAACACTTTACTGTCCCCTGTCTGCAAGACAAATATTTTATCATACATTACATACATATCAGAAATTCAATATCAATTTCATAACACATTTCTTTTCAGAGTTAGAAAAACATTGCATGCTGTACATGCTTGTAACTAAAGTGAAAAAAACTAGGTATGAAAACAGAGTTCAAATTTTACATTATTATGAATTTGGAATGACCTTAATTGGAATTTTAGAGAGACATGTTGTTATATGAAGAATTAGTACTTTGAGTTACCTTAATTAGCCATTCAGTCAATGAAAAAGAGAATTTGAAGAGTTTTGAATTAAAGACTCCAAAGCAATTTTGTCAGTTTAAAGCATAAAGCAATTTTGACACAAAAGATCTAAATTTAAAACGATTTTGACATAAAAGCTCTAAATTTCAAGCAATTTTGACATCAAAAGCTCTTAATTTAAAGCAATTTGACATAAAGCTCTAAATTTCAAGCAATTTTGGCATTTAAGCTCTAAATTTCAAAATTTTTCGCCATAAAAGCTCTTAATTTAAAGCAATTTTGACTTAAAATAGCTCTAAACTTGAAATTGTATATCCTGATCTATTTAAATGATTTTACGCTTTGTTTCCCTGGTAAACAAAGCTAGAATATCACTATAAACATGCAGCCTGGTTTATATTTCATTATCTTTATTTAATTATCTAGATAAAATCATGAGTAACAGCTGTAAAATGTAAATTCTGAGTATACAATCCCATGCAAAATATTGTATAATGTGAAAAGTGAATATACTAGTATTAATTCAGTGACTGGACAGTGAAGAAATCCTTCATAATCTAGCTGATCGTGATTTTATGCCAATATAAAACAAACCCTCGAAGGAAACCAGCACCTAAATTTCACTGATTTTGAGCGTGATTTATTTTAGTATATACACTGTGTTAAACCAGTTCTCAAACATTGAAACTACAACCCATAATGAAAGCTAAACTTACTCTTACACCTTTACCCTGCAGAAATTGTGAAAATGTTCAGTTAAAATAAACCAGTGATCTTACTGAGGACTAATGGTGATTTCTGCAAATAGAGCAGCCAACAGTATTGAGCCTGGTCAGACTGCACAGACAAGGATGCTGGCCTGGCTCTATTTCTGGGGCAAAGGCTTATAACTCACGATTTCCGCAGGGTACAAGGTTAAGAGATTATTATATTTTAAATATTAATTTAGAACCGCCAACATGTGAGTGTCTGGTCAGACTACATGGTATCATTGCTACATTCCATGCTTCAATTTCTTTGACACACTTCATAATACATGTTTTAACGAACTTTTGGTTAAAATCATATCATGACTTTTATATGTTACTTAGTTAAATGCTATTAACTTAATCTTGGGTAGAACACTTGTAGCTCATATTTGAACCACCCTCAAGGTGTCTGCTTCCTGGAATTAACATGTTGTGACCTAAGTAGGGTTTGAACCTTTAATCCCGTGGTTGATAAGCAGACACCTTTACTACAAGGCAATAGCTCCTTATGTTTTACTTGTTTCAACAATTTATGAGTGTTGGATAAAAAGCATTCGTACTGTAATATTTGACCTAGGATTTAAACCTTTTGTTAAAGTGACTTTCAATTGATGTCTTGTTTTAGAGAAAAGAAGATGAACTAAATATACAAATGTAGAACTAATCCAAGGGACTAAAAATTCATTACTGGCCTGCCTGTAAGGGTTACAGAATAGGAGAGCTAAGAAATAGGACTAATCCAAATATATTATATAATTCTGTAGGACACTATGTTAATATAACAATTTCAAGTCTACAGCTATTTTCTATCTTTTTGTGAAAAAAAACATCTTATCTGAATACTAAGTAATTCAACTAAAAACAATCAAAAAGGGGAAAATAAAATATGTACATGTCAACCAACGACACATGGATGATATTAAAGTCATCTCTCTTAAAGGTGACAGCTTGTTAGATATATATACATGTCTAAGTAGCAATCTGTTTAATACATGAATATATATGTGTGTGGTATAAATCATATGACAATTTTTCTGTTAGCCATTTACCCATATTGCATATTGGTATTTAACCTTAAAACACTGTCCAATGTTAGGACCACTAAAGTTCAGTAACCAACAGTATATAGAATCTTGTCAGATTTTAATTTTTATCTTGGCTGGTCAATTTTTATAGATGGTAATTTATTCTAGCCATTCCTACAATGCACTTCAACCACAGCAGTCTAGCTGACATTGTGGAATTAAATGTACCTATTGCCAATCAAAGTAACCAATCATAAACCCTTGTCAGACTTTTGAGTCACCTTTTTATATTGTTATTTATGGCCTCAAAACATAAATTTTAAATCGAAATCTAGCACAACTTCCCTTTTTTATATAAACTTAAATGTAGAATACGGCTTTTTTTAGGTAAGGTGAGTTAAAGATTTGAAATCATAACAATCCAGTTAGTAATGGTCATTGGATCAAACATGCAACTGAAAAAAACCCACATCAAACTTCTGTTATCTAACTTCTTCACATCAATGAAATGTCAACATCCCCTAGTGGGATTCAAAACTCCAGCAGTGAAAGTAAAGAGTAGGTTTTAAATATACTACGTGAATAAAATGTGAACAAAACTTTACATTATAACTTGATATCATCTTTCTAACAAACTGTTCATGGTGCAATGAAACTTTGTTGCTAAGCAATATCAATCTTTTGACCTTGACCCTTTAGATGTTGACAGCAATGACACATCTATGCCACTACCAGTATTCATACTAGCTAGTATATCCATGCAGTATGACAGGGCTCTATACTGTTTGCAGCTGCCCAATTTTAGTATTTGATAATGAAATCCTTTTAAGTACAAAAAATTAATGGACTGTTCCAAAATCAAAGTGGCACAAGTCCACTATACAAAGTCAGCAGTCACAAAAGATATAGTACTCATAACATGCTAATTTGTTGTAATAAATTTGCCAAGGTTTGATTTTATCCTCTAAATACGAAAAATTGAGCTACCTACAGCATAGAGCCTGGTCAGTCTGCACAAACAAACAGGCTGGCCTTGTTTTTACTGGTGACAAAAGCTAAACATTTTTAGTTTTAGCTAGGTAATGTTAGTGTGAATTGTCTGTTTTCATTTTTCACCAGTGTTGTTGTCACATTTCAATATAGAAAACCTTTACTTATTTGTTAATGGAAGATATAAGAATGTAATATTCTCTATAAATAGCAGATGTTAATTTGTGTATATAAATATACAAGTACATGTTAAAGAGTCATCATTCTATAAAAAGACCACTTGTTACATAATGATTTGAAATGACAGTCCATCCATACTGAACTTAGAAAGTACGTAAGCTAAGAACAGCTCACAACACATTATAATCTTTCACCCCCCCTCCCCCCCCTCCAAAAAAAATCATAAAAAATTCTGGAAGTTGGTCAAAGCTAAAAGTTTTGTTACCCATTTAAAAATATTTAGAAATCATGATTTTTTTCCCTGAAGTTTGCTGAATTTTCATTTTGGTAACTTTTTAATAATCTTGTATCTATATATTTTTTTTTTTTATTTCCTCCAAAAAAGCTGGATAAATGCATTTATAACTACAAATGTAAATCTGAAGACATCTTTCACTTGGAACAGTAACTATAACAATTAAGACAATATTAACAAATGGTCCTTTTTTAAGAATGATCACTCATTTAATGTCAATGATATAAAATGGTTATATAGATTGTACAGCAAAGTTTCAAACTTCCAACATTTATACAAAGTGTTGTCTTGAAGGTAAAAAGATAATACTCTATCAAAGTAAAACATTTTCCAGTACAAGACGAGACTTTATTTTGTTGAAAGTGTGTAACCTAGCAACGACAAGGAGCAGTATATGAAGCCAAAGTGCAGAAAATGATGGAAAGATGATTTTGAAACAACCTCAAAGTTCTGAAGCTTAATCAAAAATGGTGAGACAGGAGGTTTAGATCTTCGCTCGTAGTCAAACTGAAATAAACATTTCAAATTTTTATGCTACTTTAAATGAAATACTGAGTTTTCTCAGTGAGGTATAACTTATACCATTTACTGAATATCACACATTGTGAAAATCAAGTTTATTTATTTTATTGACAAGCATTAAGAAAAGAAAGAATTCAAGCATTAATAAAAGAAAAAATTGTTTATTATAAAACATAACCTCACTGAAGTAAAATATTTTCTACATTTCACTGGAAAATCGTGCATTTTACACCTCTCTTTAAATATATTCTACACCCATTAAAAACAAAACAAAAATCCACTATATAGCCATCAAAATTGCTTATATGAAGAAAAAAAAGTTGTTGTTTTTTCTCATGAAAATTAGTACGGAGACCAACAGTGAGCTTCAAAAAGTGTGTTCTTCAAAAAGTGTTCATATCTTCAAAAAGTGTTCATAACAGTGCAGTAGATCAGACATGCCAGAAATATTTCTTAAACACAAAATTTTAGTTAAATTCTAATATCTATAGAAATAAAAAGTTATACATGCGACCATGCATTTTTATATTTTCAACATTACATATTGAACTATGTGTTTGATAAAATGTAACATAATTATATTTTAATAAAATGTTAAGTCCTATTAATGTAAAAAAAGCCCTAAGTCTTAATGATAAACTACCATTAAAGTTGTTATTTCTTGACCAAAATTTATTTGGAATTGTGTAAAGATACAAAATTTCATTAATTTATTTACAAATCAAGGAAGATAAACAACTTATTCACAGTGGTGCAATAATTCTTGTACAATGTGCTAACCAAAAACAGTAATTTATCAGGCCATGGTTACATGACAACAAAATAAGTACTCATGTAAACATGCCCTTGTATACCTACAAAACAGTTGAAAATTCTACACAAGAAAATGGTGGCTACTAAAAGCACTTGGTTTTCTGTTCACATTATGTAAACTAAAAGCTAAAATTCACCAAAATATGCAAATTCAGATTATTATCTTTGTTTAAGATTAATTCAATTGAAAACTTCTCAAAAAGATTTTTACCCCAAAAAATCAATATCAGGCCCTAAGATTTTGGTAACCACCATAGGTATTATTTGTATATAATAAAATAACAAATAAAATAACTACTGAACTTGAAAAATGAAAAGACATTACCAAAAATTGCGAAGTCTTTGAGTGCCGATGAAAAATATATCATCAGGCCTGACAATCTAGCGATGTATTTTTCATTTTTGCTCAAACACAAAGATAAAACACTGCTATAGCATTTATTACATGACAAGCAGTGCATTAAGACATTTATCACGTCACATTGCTGCTATATTTAGACACATAAAACAGGCACGGTAAAAAATTCTTACACTTTCATCATCTGATGCAAAATCATCATCATCCATACCAATTATATGCGTACTTGCCCTGGTAGACATCACTATAGAGTTCTGACTTCCGTCCTGTGTAAAACAGAATAGATAATTTTCAAAGATTTAATAAACACTCATGAAAAAAAATAATAGTATGACGAAAATACCTTTATCTGAAGATTCGAACCCTTTGACTTACTTTTATTCAATGAATAAATCACTTGTTCATCTGCATGAGAACATCCGAGAATCAACTTTCCTTACAGGTAGCTTAGTTATAGTCTGAGCTAACAGGAAGAGAGTTATTCTGTTCACCAGAAAAGCTGGTCACATCATCTTAAATATCATATCTGTTATATAAAAGGTTCATTGTACTGCTGAAACATCTTCTTGCCCACACAAGAGATCACATGGATTCTTTCTTTGTTCTAGACATGGAATAATTTATACCACACAGAGAGTCACTAACAAGCACTTTTGTGACATTCTTATGCCTTTACTGCTAATTTTGAACATTTCCAAAATATAAATGTAACATTACAATACAACCATGGTCCTAACTGCAAGCAGACCAATTTTTATCATGATGTCACAAAATTGATTAAAGCACCATGTCATTTTCGAAATGTTCGGAAATTTCCATATTAATTTCAATAAAAATTTTGGTAAAAACTCCAGGTATTTTATATTATTTTCAAAGTGGTAATATGTAAAAGCATATATGCATTATCCAACCAGCTGATAATGCTGTTGACAGGTGCAACTTAGTCATGGTGATCAGAGTTTGATTCCTGATCTTGCCTTTTTTTAATGATTGTAAAAAAATCGTAAAAATGATTCTTCGACATAAATAAAATTACTCCTATTATATTTTTTTGATATTCAATATTTTATATGTCTTTAAAAAGATCATTTATACATTTATACATATATTACCAATAAAACTCCCAAGCCTTGGTAATCTTCATTAATTTCCATAACAGAATGCATAAAAAATTATGAAAATTATTTTTGAATTCATGATGCATTCAATATGCAAATATTAGCAAAATAAAAATATCCCGAAAATGTCCCAATCTACAGTAAATAGAAACAATAACAACAAAGCAGAACAAGTATAATAGCAAACCTCAATGCCGGAGTCTCCAGTAACTGTATCTATATCTAGGTTTTGACTATGTATTGGTGTAGGTGAACAACTTGGACTGGTACACGGTGAATCAGAGCCCAGATCTGAAACTGTGTAAGGTACAGAAGCAGTCTGAAAAAAAAAAATCAGATTTAAAACATTAGTCCAAATAATGACAAAAGAATAGTTCAGATTTTTTCCTGTGATGTTGTAAGAACTGCTACAAATCTCATCCACATAATAAAATCAGAAAACATGATGGTAATGTTTAACTGTTCTTCTTCTACACTTCTGTCTACCCAGTCACTCAACCTGACATGACAGTTTACTTTCCTACCTTGCTTAAGATTTCATATTTATATTTGTGTGCAATGGAAAAAGGAATGCATGTTTAGTTTGGCAGATCGTTAATAAAACTTCCAAAGCAATGAGTACCTTATTTGGAGTGACTTGAAGTTGCTTTACAAAGGTATATCCTTTATTAAGCACTGATATCACACTTTGTATATTATCCATATTTTCTATATAGCTATAACATCAAACAAATAGCAAACATTCACTAACAATGATGCCCACTTTTTACAATAATTTATCTATCCATATGTTCAGTTGAAAATAAATACAACCATGAGAAAATTGACAGAAAATCAATATTGTTCAAGTATGTTTAACAGTATATACACACATATATATGAGTATCATCATATTATAATTATACAAATCCTATGTAAAAATTATAACCATGTGTCTTTATTGTTAGCTGCATGAAAAAATATCAATATGTTTTAAATATAATTTCAAAAACAGAAAACAAAGATGGTCATCCTTGTAACAATAACATGAACAATAATATGTGAGAAACTGTTATAAAAAATATGATGTGTACTTTAAAACAATTCCCTCATGCTTAGAAAAAAATCCCACACTTTAAAAAAATAATTTTAATCATTTTTTTTGCAGCAATAAAGATCCTTCATGTACTTTTATATCACTGTTACAAAGAACAAGTGAACAACTTGGTTTAATTTCATAGTTACCAGTGAAAAACTGGGTTTTATCCTTAAAAATTCCATATCACTCATGGTATATCACACACACTGTGACTGATATGCTTTCCTACACCTTATTTAACAAAGTTTAAATTTTTACAATTCTGTTAATTTAATTGTTGCAATTAAGTCTTAATTGTCAGTTATCTCCATTTCTTTTAAAATTGTTAAAATTTACTTTAGAGCAATAACTGCAAAATTTAATGACTTAATGGGGCAGCATTTGTGTAGCTGTTAAAACATCTGACGTCATCTATTTCACATGCTTCTGTTTCCGACGCTTTAATGAAAACAGTAAAACATTCACGGGTTTTTTCTTATTAGGCATTAAATAAAAAGAAAATATGTTATTTTTTGGTATATATCACACATTAAAGTAACTATTTGAATTTTCACTCGGGCAATGCACTCTTGAAAATATTACAATTTTCTCATTTTTTATTGGTATATTTAGCATATTCACACCAAACAAACAAATATTTTCTGTTCATTGAACTTGTTTTATGGACTATGTAGATACAAACAATGAAGTATTAAGTTAAAGTACACATTGTAAGTATTCTGACTATTAAGTTATAAACCTTTTTTGATAATACTGAGGTCATATGGCGACTTCCTAGTTTTACTGGTAAAAAAAGGCATTTGGTACCTCTTGAACCTTCATGCCAAATTTTCTAGGGCAAATGGCCACCCGAGTAGAACTACAGACTTTCCATAAGCTAGCTGGTTAGCTTTCTCAAATGAAAATATCCAAAATCCCTCATGGGATTCGGACCTACAGCAGTGAAGTTCAAGTGACTTAAAGTCAGCTACCTTAACCACCTGTCTACAGTGGCCCTTTGAAAGTTAATAAATAAAACTGCACCATAAATTAATAATCATAAATTAATGAACATAGTGGTTAAGTAAATGGTTGGTTCAGTGTTACAGTGAACCTCTGACATGTCAACATGTGCATCTTCAAAGTCATGCAGAAGCCTTTCCCAATCTTGCAGGCAAAGAAGGGTATAATTAATGCTATCAATGTTGTGATCACATGCAGATATCTGTGACTTTTTCATGTGGATAAACAATAACATATCATGATGCCATAACAACATACTGCATAAAATTATCTGTATCGTCCACTACAATGTATATATACTTAGTCTTATATTGTTTTGATTATCTATCTATTCAACATTCATGACATTCAATGTATTTTGAAAAAATAAAATAAAATATTAAGTTATTTATTTTAACGTTTGTATCAAGTGACAGTTTTTGCGGGGAAAAAAAATCATTTCAATGATGTCATTGAATGTCATCATCCCCACAGATTGTTTTAATATTGCTTGATTAGAATCACCTTCTCAGTTGTAATTATATTTTCAAAAATATTTGAAAACTGACTTGATGTCAGGTGCAATTGAATTAATTCTTTTTTCAATACAACATCAGGACTATCATTTTTTCCTAGAATTTGGGTTGACATTATTTTAGCATTTCTACCTGAAGAACAATATTTACCCAAATTATGCAAACTGGAGAAAATGTCTACAACTTAATATTTCTACTGATAAACAGTTAAAAGTTATATTCTGTCATCTATCAGTTTCAAAACCTTATTCAGACATGTTTATAGTAATTCTATTAGTACTAAGAACAACCTGTATGTTGTCATTCAATAGAGCACAGATCTCTCAAACATTTACATCATATCCTAATAACCATGCACACTAAGAAAGTGCTTTAATATCTTTCAATCACCTTACAAGTAAACCTTGATTCTGAATTACTGCAAATAACTGCTTATTCATATCTCCTCTCATAACAAGAGGGCCAAGCTAGTCCTTATATAGCCCACCTGATTAGTAAGGCTCTAAATGATTCTTGATTATACTTGTGTGACAAACAATCTAGCCAAGTTTGGTGACAATTGAGGCAAAAAATGTGACCATCAGAGTGTTATCAACCTTAATGTTAAAGAATGGCCGAAAAAGGACATTCGACGATCCTAAAATCACACCCTGAGCCTGCTCAGGTGAGCTTTAAAGCATGGAACATAAATGGCTGTCAAAATGGCTGTTGCAAGACATACTGTTGTCAACCAAAAAATCAGCGCTGAAAAAACATGTGCAACACGCTTGACTCTTACTCCCAAACCTTAAGGACCATCGACTTAAGAGTTAGCATGTCAAACTAATTTACATTTGATGAATGTATTCAAGCAAAAATAATACTATAACATCATAACACACAACACACAACATAAAAACAACATAAAAATTATTTGAATTCCACTGGTCAACAGTTTGTATTAGTGAAGAATATATTGGGTAATGCCTGCTGTCTATACAAGATTGTTAATTTGGTCAAATAGGAACATATTCCTGTATATATAATTGATATATCTTAATTTTTCTAATAATCAAGCGCATCCTATTCTAACATGGGGCTTTGGTGGAAATCAAGCAGGCCTTTTACCTTCCTGATTGTCATTTTAGGTTTACCAAACTTTCTTCGGAATGACTCCGACCTCTAAACACAGAAACAAAGAAAATAAACAATTTGAATTAAAGTCATTGTTTTTTAGACTTCTTAGAATTACTTTTCTGAACGTAATAATTCCAGTTTAAACACTGATCTATGACATCAGTTCCATTTAGTCCATACCAAAATGCTCTTGACGATTCTTTAAATGTGACAACTTAGTTATAAAAAAAATTTAATTTGTTTCCATTGAAAAAGATCAAAACAAAAATCACACAAAATTTGTCACTTCAAAAAAATTTGAAATACTTAAATATACATTACATTATGCATGTGCTATTTTGTCTATGTAAAAAAAGAAAAACAAGTTTAGGAATAAATGCATACCTGAAAATTGTGAAAATTGGTAAGAAAATGTTTATATTTTAGCAATTATATATTAACTAATCTATACAGTTTTCCGGGCTTAAACAAAAAGTTGAGTAACAAAAAATTTTTTAATTAAAAAAAAAAACAAAAAACAAAAACAAGCAAAAAGACGAAAAAAAATTTATTATATACACTGTCATCATAAAAATTTATAAGTACATCATCTGTGGGTCATTTACTGTTTTTTCATATACCTTGTCCACACTGTATACCATAAAATTAACTTTAACCTGAAATGCATGCATTTGAGATGTCTAGAATTTAACCCTTGACCTCTTATCATAAATTTGTCTAACTTTTGAATTTGAACAAATTTAATGCTAGCTTAAAGTTATGTCAATTTTTAAAAGGAGCTTCCATATAATTCGGCAAAAGTTACGTTTACCTTGAATATTAAAAGTTTACGTCTAGCTTTTTTTTGTTGGTTTTAGCAAGGTAACTTGCTGACTATTATATTATCAATAAAAATTTTCCTTGATCAAATGTTTACTATTTATTTATATATAAAACATTTTTTTTTATGTTAAGTGAAGAGATAGTAATCGTGCCTTATGATACACTACAGTGCAACCTCTGCAGGCCCTCTGTACAGCAGCAATCTCTCCAACAACCATATTAAAATTTCCCAAAGTAAGACTTCACAATATATTTCACCTCCCTACAGCAACACCTGTCAGTAACAACCAACTTCCCAAAGGCCTCCGCAAAGATTGAACTGTAGTCTAAAAATTCTTGTAACATTTCAAAGCAACTTAATATAACTGTATTTGAAGCTGTGGTGATCTCCCAAATTAGTCTGTGATCAAATAATAATGTTAAATGAATTACTATTTTCAAAGAAACAAAACACCATTGCCCTGCATGTCAACTAGTACAATAACCGTGTGAAAAAATATGAAACAAAAACTTTCAACAATGACCGGAACTATTTTCTTACGCTAGATTTCATCTTACGGGCATACGTTCTACAAAACCCTTTGAAACTGGCACTTTTTTTTACTTTTTTTCCTGTGCTTACTTGCGACACCTGTAGGGTAATAGTAATTTATGTCTAAAAATAAAACTTGGCGACATTTATAACAAACATAATAATATCACGATAGCAAAATTAAAATAATTTTTTTTTAGATATATACATATTTTACCCGTAATTCATAAAAATTTTAAAATATTATTATCAATTTCAATATTATGTTTAAATACTAAGAATCTACTTTTACTATAAAATTTTTGTTCTAATCAAATTCATACAAGAAATGTAAGAAGATACTTTGCTAAAGTATTTATATTTTTGTAAGCGGCATTTACATCGAAGCTATATTTAGGCAGCCGTATGGGAAAATTACATTTACTTACATAAAATATACACAAAGTAAAAAAATAAAGGTTATACGAGTAAATTTTATCGCAAAAAAATATACTTTTACAGCCATTGAAAAAGCATTCAAATTCAGAACGAGCAAAAGTGTAAGTCAAAAGTTTTGTTTCTAATTCGGTGATAAGTAAAAGATTGTACAACATATATGAACTATCGTGATAACGAAGATTACAATGTCAGAGCAACATAAAAATACGTAAACCAAAAACCAAACCTATCCAAGTGAAGTAACAAATTAGCCCCATTTATACTCACAACACTGTCTATGAATCATTTTAATATAATAACCACAAATTTAATATAATTATGACAAATTGCAATCTATGCCTCAGCTAGTGTAACGATGTTTCTAGGGTTTGGTTAAAAGCGGTTGCAACTCATACGACTTAAAGAAGGCATGTATATGCAGACTGGCAGGCTGGTATCATAGCCAAATTATTATTTCCACTAACAATCAAAAAGTAGATACATGTATATACCATTTCTTGAAGACATTAAATCTAAAAAGCTACATTCTTTGGCCGAAAGACTTACTAGTTTTCATATACTGCTTTTTCAAACTTCACGAAAAGACAACCAATTTTTGAATGTGTTGTGAAGTATAAATGGGGTTATATGTATATACAAGTATAAAAAGTTGATAATGAACTATATAGATCAAACATAATGGGTATGGCAAAAAACAGGCAAGTTTAGGGAAATACAAAAATATTTAGTGGTTTCAAACTCCAAATAGAAGTGCATTACTACCTCCGGACTCGATTCTGTTCTCTTATATCCCAGGTGCCCAAAGGAATACTCAGAAAGAGGATTTTTGCGTGTTGAAACATCGGATTTTGACCTAGAAACATTTGCACTACCCCTTTCCTGGGCCTCGGCGGGGCTATACATGGCCCCTGGGGAAGAGCTGTGTTTCATATGTTTACGCTCTTTCTTTGGAAGCTACAGAATCAAAAACAACGATAAATACACATTAAAATCATGCACACAAATCTTATCATAATAATTTACTTTCTGTGGTCATAATTTCTATAAATAGATAGACACATCCTGAAAAAGCTTATTATCTCCCTTTGATAACATTAAGCAGGATATTCTGTGCATAGTTTCTTCCCTTGATTGAAAATAATTAAACATAATACAACATTCAAGTTAAAGGATAATTTATATATTTTAAATAGTGTTTAATGTTTTAACATATTGGTTTCCCTAGCCTTTTGTTAAATTCATTTTTCATAAAAAGAGACTCTACCTCTAACAAAACAAAGGACTCCACTGAGGTCCAAAAGGTCTGAATTTCTTACATAGATCAGCTGGGACACTTTAAACAGAAAGATATGCAAAAGATAATAATGAAATATATTGCACATCGTATTTTTGTGCAATTCAGCTTCATTTGAGTGAATAGAGTGTTTTTTTTGTGTGTTTTATTCATAATAAGAATAATTATTCTGGAAACAGTGAGCGAAAGATTTGACCTACATCAAAATAATTTTATGAATATTAACTTCGAAGAAATTATTTCCATGTCAAAAAAATCTCAGTGGAGTCCCTTTAACTTATTAACTTTCACAATGACTAAAAACCTTATCATGGTTTACATGTACTACTCAACTAGACAAAGGGAAGGTAATTTACACTCACTCGTACAAAGTGCTTGTTTAACACAGTGCATTTTAACATCAATCTTAAAAACACTCACACACTTCTATGCAGGGTGAAATAAGATTATTCTAAGCTTTTCACTATGTAACAATTTTCAGCAATTTTTGTGCTAAGTTAACTTTTGTTTAACCAATAGAATACTGAAAATGAATGAAATGTCCCTGTCACAAGTCGAACTGCCTGACCACAGCCTCACTTTTTTTTTGAGGAAAGTGCAAAAAATAAAATAATTTGTTTGTGTACCTGCAATTTCAGATTACCCCCTAGACATACATGTAGTTACTATATCTTGATTTTTTTTCATCTTGATATCCCCAAAATTGAGAATGAACAGTTCTGAAAATGAAGGCTGGGCTAGTTCATTTAAGATTTTCAGCATTCTAAGGGTACACACCTTTATTTCTTGTTAAGTTATTTGCACGTAAGAAATACATGTATTTTGTTACATGTATGAACATTTTAAATTCATCCAGAAACCTAGGTAACATTGATAAAGGAGTAAATAAAGGGTGTGCTAGTATCTGGTATAGTATAAAACATATATAACACATATTTATAGTTGACGTTTTCACCATCAAGGTACTATTTGAAACTGAAGAATTATTACCATAAAAAAAACCTACGAGTATATACAATAAAGAAAAGAATAGTCAGGGTAATATTGTAAGCTACTATCTAGGCAAATGTGTACACAAGAAAAATAAAATAAATATAAGAATCTGAATATCTTACCCATGGGGTCACTGAGTGCGGAGAATCTGTGGCTGATTCTGAATCTACATTTATCTGAGGTGGCTGAAAAATGAAAAATATTATATTACAGATATATGAAAAGCATATATCATTTACTACTTTTAATAAAAAAAACACAAAAATCAAATAACAAGAGGGCCATGATGGCCCTGAGGTCGCTCACCTGTATATAGGCCCCCCAACCCCCAACGTTGCAGGGCCAATTTAACCCAAGGGCTTTTATTTGCACAAACTTGGTAGACACCCATAAGAAGATGTTTCATGCTAAACATCTAAGCTCTAGCTCATTGGGCTTTTTAAAAGAAGATTTTTTTAAAGTTTTTACTATACACATATAGTTAAAAACAATGACACCCCTGGGGCCGGGCCAGGGCTTTTATTTGAACAAACTTTGTAGACACTTACTAGAAGATGTTTCATGCTTAATATCTAAACTCTAGCTATTTGGGTTTTTTCAAAGAAGATTTTAAGTTTTTGCTATACACATATAAAGAAAATCAATGACCCCCGGGGCGGGGCCAATTTTGACCCCAGGTCTTTTATTTGAACAAACTTTGTAGACACTCACTAAAAGATGTTTCATGCTAAATATTTTAACTCTAGCTATTTGGGTTTTTTCAAAGAAGATTTTTTAAGTTTTTGCTATACACATATAAGGAAAATCAATGACCCCCGGGCGGTGCCAATTTTGGCCCCAGGGCTTTTATTTGAACAAACTTGGTAGACACCTATTAGAACATGTTTGATGCTAAATATCTTAGCCATAGCTCTTTGAGTTCTTTAAAAGAAGATTTTTTAAGTTTTTACTATATGCATATAGGGAAAATCAATGACCCCCCCGGGGCGGGGCCAATTTTGACCCCAGGGCTTTTATTTGAACAAACTTGGTAGACACTTATTAGAACATGTTTCATGCTAAATATCTTAGCTCTAACTCTTTTGGTTCTTTAAAAGAAGATTTTTTAAGTTTTTACTATATGCATATAGGGAAAATCAATGACCCCCCTGGGGCGGGGCCAATTTTGACCCCAGGGCTTTTATTTGAACAAACTTGGTAGACACCTATTAGAACATGTTTGATGCTCAATATCTTAGCCATAGCTCTTTGAGTTCTTTAAAAGAAGATTTTTTAAGTTTTTACTATATGCATATAGGGAAAATCAATGACCCCCCGGGGCGGGGCCAATTTTGACCCAAGGGCTTTAATTTGAACAAACTTGGTAGACACTCACTAGAAGATGTTTCATGCCAAATATCTATGCTCTAGCTCTTATGGTTTTAGAAGATATTTAAAGTTTTTTCTTTCGGTTGCCATGGCAACCAGAGTTCTGCATGGAATTAAATTCTTTGAACAATTTTTAAAGGTGACCACCAAAGGAACATTCCTGTGAAGTTTGGATGAAATTGGCTTAGTGGTTTATGAGGAGATGTCATTTAAAGTAAAAGTTTACGGACAGACGCCGGACGGACGCCGAACGAAAATCGATCACAAAAGCTCACCCTGTCACTTTGTGACAGGTGAGCTAAAAATCCAGCCACATTCACTGTAGGAAAACTGTTAAAAGGAAACAAAATTGGTGAAATCCCTGTATTAACCACAACTTTCTACTAT
The DNA here is from genome assembly GCF_026571515.1 of Ruditapes philippinarum. Lineage (NCBI taxonomy): Eukaryota > Metazoa > Mollusca > Bivalvia > Venerida > Veneridae > Ruditapes > Ruditapes philippinarum. The sequence goes on from NW_026865939.1 coordinate 278,823, forward strand.
TTCTATATAAAAATTCTAAACTATAAATTTTCTTGGCAAAACATTGATTATTATTTCTTTGGTGAACTTTTTCCACAATTGTGAGATAGAAAGAAACCAACACCAATTATTAGTATTCACTCAAACTTTTTAATATAACAGATTTTACTAAGAATTACTGAGTGTTTTTTTTTTCTGGAAAAAAATTAACATTCCAAGTGTTTATATTAAGTTGTTAGCACTGTTAAATAAATATTTTATTGATCATACATATTTTTTTAACCTTTTGAGGAGTGTGTTACTTTATGAGGAGTGTGTTCACCTTATGAGGAATGAATAACTCTTCCAGATATGTGTAACAATATGAGAGACATGTCACCCTTTTTGGGGATGTGTTACCTGTTAGGGGAGAGTTATCTTATGAGCAAGTTATTACCTTAGAATAAATGTAATACATTATGAGGGGTGTGATATGTTCTCTCATAAGAGGTGTGTAACCTTATGAGGGATGTTTTCAGTCATGAGATGTAATACCTTATGAGGAATATGTCATCTTATAAGAGGGATGTGATATATTATGAGGAATGTGTTGCCATATGAGGGTATGTTTTCTTATGAGGTATATTATATATATTGTGGAATGTGTAGCACTTATGGGGGCAATGTTCAAGAAGACAGCTTGTTAAGTATAATAAATCGGAGAAGCAAGGCTTACAATATACATTTCAACCTGTTACAAATCTTAGCCATAATAGCCTATAGCAGAATGCAATTTATATTGAAGCATCATTTTCCAATTTATTCACTTGCAAAAAGTTCTTTTGACCTTTAACTTCGTGTCCTTGAATCTTGGTACAAACAACATACAAAACATATACATTAAAAGACTGTTACTACCACTAGTGCGTCAGCAACAGATTACGTCTGCAAAATCTATAAATAGCACATTTCTCTGCCAATAATCCTCTTATCACATTGTTAACATCAAAAGCTACATATCCATAGTTTAATTCTTGACAAAATTCTGGCACTAAATCAAGCTGTCCAGTAGACAAACCTCATAGCTTCCTCATAACTTATTAACTCCCTCTCATTTCAACCCCATGTTTACATAATGGACCTGTCAAGCTTCAAATTTTGTACTGTCCATTGTTGATTAAAGAGATTTCAATATGGAAGTGTCAAAATCATGACCGAAAAGAATATGCTATTTTCATTTCAGACCATTTTTTCTTTACTAAATGACGCCATTTTTTCATTGAATGACAAAACAATGTTACACGGAAGGTTCCACAATGAACAAACATATCAGCAGTGTTTCATAGACAGTTAATGACCATTTGAAAATGTAGATTTCTTCTTTAAACTGTTCTGGTGACTTTGGGTAGCATTTTACCATGACATTGTATTAACAGCTTTAATTTAACGATTTCTGTAACAATTTCATGTTTAACAATTGAAGGTTCAGTTTTATCTTTTTTTTTTTCTCATACTGGGGGCAATACGACAAGTTTAATTTAAGAACAACAAGTTTAAATTTATGAAGGACAACTACAGAGTAAATGCAATAAAATTGAATTTCTATGTTCAATTTAAGCTCTGAGTATTGTATTCATTTCTGAAGCTGCACTTTCACAAACTGTAAGCAAAATGTGAGCCTTATGAAGGACCAACCTTTTTTGTTTTCAGTTTGCACTTTGTATTTCTCCTATAGTATAGACCATTAAGGATACAGTTCTTTAACTGACAATATAAAAAGTTCCTCTTTTTCTATCTTTTTATACCGTTACAAGGCAGGCTTTTCAAACAGAACAATTTTAGACATTCCATAAGACAAATAAAATGTGATCTTAAAGTCCCTGAATCAACCCTCCCTTAAAATTTCAACCAGTCTAAGGAGTCAACTTCATAAAACCAGTCAATGTTTTGTTTATATTATACCTGTGAATCTCGGTTAAAGTTGCCAGTTCCAGGTAGGCTCATCAACTGTGCCTCTAAAATCTTCAATGTCTTCTCCTTCTCTTGCAACTTATCTTGAAGTTTACTATCTGAAGGATTTGCTTTACATGCTTTCCGTAATTTCTGAAAAAAGAAAATTAAAATTCTTCTGTTTTTCAATATTTGCATTACAATTTTTACTTAACTTTACATATTTGTGAAGAGAACGCAAAATCCATAAAGAGATAAGGTAATTATGCTTCTTTTTAGACACTCGTACCCACTAATCAAGTATAACAAATGAAAATGACAACACCACTGCTGACAAGGGGATCATGACAATAAGTTTTTTCTGTTATTCTGGAATTAAGAATATTTTTGATTTTCTAACCTTATCCTGTGGTACAAACAAACTTTTACAGAGACATTTCTTTCTCATCCTTTTTAATACCTATTCACAATTCAGTTTACTTTTTTCTAATGACTTTCCTATCAAAATTTCTGTCGAATTTCTAAACAATCAACTCTTTCAATTTCTTCTAGTCAATCTAAATCAGACACTTTGTTACAATCAACCAATATATTGGGAGTATTATATATTTGACTGAAGTACAAATGCCCTCTTGCCTTGCGTTCTGACGAGTTAAACACACACCTATCATTTTCCGTTCCTTGTTTTCATTCTATTAACCTGATTTTCTTTTCTCTCTGTCCAAGTCAATCAAAAACAGTCTATAATAACTCATGTTTAACATACAATCTTTCCATCCCATTTCTAAAATAGTATTAACACATTTCTCAAAAAGTACAAGTACGAATTCCTCTCCAATGAAAAATAGATCAGAAAGTTTAATTTTTGGTAAAGAGGTGCATGGTAGCTAACCCTTTGCCTGCTGGGGGGAAAAAATTCTAAGCTGCAACCATTGCAGACCAAGTTCAGCTGGCAACATCTGTGCCATCATAATGCACAGAATTCAAGGATTGTGTCAAATAGACTGGCTATAAACTGTTGATATAGGCCTTATAATCGTTATAGTCACTTGCCCTCGATAAGAGAAAAGACTGCTCTAGGATTGGGTACAATATTCACTTTTACTCATGGTAACCCTTTTACTTTAGGCCGATCAGATCATTATTACTCTGAGTAAACACACACATACATTGCTATAAAAACAACCAAACAGTATCTTTGACATATGACAATTGCATCAAGGAATTGATTCTTAAGCTCAATGACCTATAGCACTGTGTTCAGTTGCTTGCAAGGCAGAGGTCATAAGTTCGAATCCCTCCAAAACACAATGATTTTCTGATGTATCATGCTAATGTAAATGTTTACCAACTTTTTGTATTTTCTGATCGTAAGATCAGTAAATACATAGCTAACATCCACGGTCTAACAGTCCGTTTATCCTAACAGTCCTAACAACGCAAAGTAGTTCTCACTCAAAACTGCTTAAAAACCAGCAATTTAAAAGAAAGAATAATTTTAAATGTAGGCATTTAACGAATTACAGTGCATTAAAAGTTTAGATTAGTCAATAGAAATATGAGGTTACAATCACAAATTTCACGGATGAATATCTTTTTTACCCGATGAAAAATGTTCGGCTATTTCCGTACAGCTTCGGATTATCATGAATATCATTTTAATCAATGAAAATGCTATTTTTAGCACACATTTGTACACAAATAAATCTAACTGTCGAGTAGTGGAATATATACATGTCGGACTGTTTTGGCGAGAAGATTTTCGATAAATTATTTTCATCAGTGTTAAACAACACGTTTATCGTCAACAAAATACCTCGAAATTAATAAGGATTACAAACACGAAATGGAAATTCTCAATTTAGAATTACATAATGTATTCGTTTTTATTCAAGGTTCATATGTATAACTTCGCCGTGGTGCAGAGGTAAGCGGTCTCATTGAGGGTGTGAGAGGCCTATGGTTCAAATCCTAGTCGAGGCAATTCTATTTTTTTTTCATGCAAAATTCCATATGTTTAAAATTGTTCGATTGTACATTCCTACAGAGCTCAATGCAAAAACTGTCTATTTGTTTCCGTTTAAAGATAAATCGCAGCAAATATTTCATGTTGAGCCAACCTATGTTTTGAAGCTTAAGAACAGTGTTTTTCAACATACATCATGTACGTTACTGACTTAATAGCAACGAACATTTTTCCGAATATTTGCCAACAAACTTCATTCTTAAAATAAGTAATTGCACAGATATTCCATTACTTACCTTGGACAGGCGATAAACAACATTACCTTGAGCAAAGAATTTAAAAACATCCTTCCAATATACTGTTCTTCTACTAGTAATATTTTGCTGGTTTGTTTTATTGCTGAGTTTTATAATCGCATAATAATGTTACGGTCATAAGGCAACTTTTCACATTACTTAAGTGCTAGCATCTAAGTAGAACCACTAACCTATGGTAAGCTAGTTAGATAGCTTCCTCTAAAGAATTTATCTAAAGTCCTTAGTAAGGTTCAAACCCAGCATTTAAGGGCAAGTGATTTGAACTCAGATACCTTAGTCACTGAGTCATAGTGGAACCCAAGTATGTATTTTGAGACAAGAATTCTCATAAAGTGCATCAGGACTAGTTCTATATTCTAGTCAGAGAAAACAACTTTATAACAGCAAATAGTGCTAAATTTCTACAACTGGCTTTCATAATCATGTTTTATAACAATGAAATAATCAGAACAAATAAGATCATTATAGTTCCACCTTTACACTTAATTCCACAATTGCAAAACAAAATTGCTGTCATGGTTGGAATAGTCAATTTCAAACCCATGAGATTTCAATCAAAATTCTAAAACCAAGCAAGCAACAGTACAAAGCCTTGTTAGATGGCAATGGCATGCACGCTGGCCTGGCTCTATACTGGTGGTCACCTGGCATGTAACAACTTACATCATATTCCTCATGTACAGTCTCGTACATAACACGTATAGTGTTCACTTTTTGTTGCCTTACTTCTTTCTCTTTCTCAGCCTGAAATAAATAATCAACTTAATAAACAAATCTGTCAAAAAAAATAAAATTGTTTTACAATGCATGTTACATAATCATAATTATTTGCTGAGTAATTATCGCTAATAGTTATGCAAAATAATTTTACAAATATGGCTCTTATTTATTATACTAAAGGATCACATGCAGCACCTTCGACTCCTGTGATCCTGACCTAGCACAATCCATTCGTGCAACAAGATCCTAAATAGTAACCCTTTGGTACGTGTGATTATAAAGTCTGAATATCCCAAGCAAATTTTAAGTTTGTTTGTTTGTTTCATTTTACGCCTTTTCCCAACAGTATTTCAGTCATATAGGCTGGTAGTTTCCTAACCATCGTTCCTGGAGAGTTACACCAGAACTAGACTACCTTCCTCTGTGCTAAACTACCAAAGCATCTCCTGGGGATCAAACCCACGCCAGAGAGGTAACTGGATTAGAAGTCATCGACTCTAACCCCTCCACTGCGGAGGCGGTTTAAGAGTAAAGCTGAGAAAGGCATCGAAAAAATAAATAATCCCTTTTAATACAGGAGATCCTACAAAATGGCAAGTGATAAATGAGGCCCTACAAGATAGCAAGTATTAAATGAGGCCCTTTCTAGAAACAACTTTACAACAATTTAAACTTTCCACTTCACTGCAAAGAAATAATAAATAATACAGAGCATTACAAAAATGCAAAAAGAATAATGAGAAAAGTAACATACAGAAAAATATAAAGATTGTTATTGGCAACAAACAATTTGGTTTCATAGACTATTATACACTTAAATAACTGACATAGAATTTAGTTAGAATTTTATAAACAATCTGAACAGAAACAACAATGAAATTGTTTTGAGTTGCATGCAACTTTTTGCACAGATAGAGGGGGATAATCAGAGAGGCCAAAGATACATCAAACTTTGTTCTAGTTATAGGTTCACAGTCACTAACATGAACCATTCTGTCAAATCTGAACCCCCTCCCACCCATAACTTTGATCTTAGATTATATAATATTATACATTTATATTTGATTGTAGCATTCAAAACTTATAATAAATCTATGGACATCTACAAAATAATGCACCACAATAATAATGAAAGGAATTCTCACATTTTCAAATTTCCTATTTTAAGAAAAATATTTAATACAGGGAGTTGGTAACACAGCACCTTTCCTCATTTCATAACACAATATGAAATTTAAATATGAATAACTAAATAATTGCAGAAGTCAATCATTCTATAACTAAATGGATTCAGAGGCTTCATTAATTGAAAAGGGCATTTATAATCATTCTATAAAAAGAGGCGGTATTCAAGAAGAAGTATTTCCCCCAACCACTACCATTCCGGTGAGAGAGAGTTTCAAGGATATTTTAATACATGAAATGTTAATATATATATCACAGAATCTTACAAGATACTGTATTATCAAAGACATGTATAACAAGGAACTGTAAAAGACATGTAGAAAAACACGCATGTACTTTAAAAGCATACGGGATTACTTACTAGGTATTGCTGAAATAATAGTTATATATATACTTGTTATGAGAAAACCAAACATGTTTCATGTAGTTCTAAATAAGAAATAAAAATATAAAGTCATGCATCTGTAAACGGAATGCTTGTTTTTTACTCTGATGGTAGCTAAAAACACCATATGTCTTTAACAGGGTAAAACCAAGGATCTACAAGTCAGCACCATGAAAGCTAGTGTAATAGTAAAATGTTTAAACTACAGACTGCCATAACAAACTTCCCAGGGCCGTCACTATCACTGGTTCAACACAACAACAATATTGAAAACTGATTGTAAGAAGGGTATAACAACTAAAATTTAATTGACACCATAGCAAAATAATATAAAATTTCAGAAAAACTACGGAAACTAAAAAATTATTAAAAATTTTCTTTTCCCGTAAAACTGACCAAGTTGTACAAAACTTTGATGAACAAAAATACCCACTCATATGATCTATCCACACATTTCAAACTGTGAGGATTAAATAGCCAATGAGGCCCAGGCAAGAAATGATAAAGAAAATTGTATGAGTTGAACTTGAACATTTCTAGATAAGATGAAGGTCTTTATCAGCTAAGTACTTATCATTGCCACAAATTACACTTGAGCAAAATCATTTTATATCCTAAATTTCTCTATCTTTAATGGTTATTACTATGCATGTACATTATAAACAAGAGGGAATATGGAGAACAAATTGCTCGCCTAAAACAATTCATTTTCTTTTGTGTGTAAAGTAAACGTAAGTAATATTTACCATTCATTACATTGTTCAAAGGTTCTTAAACAATGAGTCACAGAGAGAAGCCGAAAGTCACAAATATTACCAACATCTTAACACAATGGGGCTATAACTAGTTGCGATTATAAGTTTGGTGGAAAAATCCACTGATTGGTGAAACATATATGACATTCTGATTAAGATAGCTTTGAACCACTTTCTTTTTAACATAATGTGTAGGTGTTTTATAAAACATCCCCAGAAAATCCACATTTTTCTCCAACACTTGTACACAAACATTTAACCACAAACCTCATAATATTATCTATTCAAGGAATGGTTTACATGATAAAGGCAATGTAATGAAAGTGTTTTGCTTTTTTCTCTTCACTTTTATATGACAAAAAAAGAACTTTCCTAAATATAAATTACAAATGTATATAAATTACCATATATGAAGTGTTATATCATACTGGTGTATTTTACATATGTGTATTATTCAAAACCATGATTAAAACTTCAGTTAATTTTGCCACCCTGTAACATAACATTATCTGCATCAGATAAGAGGATACTTCCTCAACTTGCCAGTGTTATTAAAAATAGCTTTATATTAACTAGACCTTGTTTTTTATAATAATCTAAAGTATCAAAAATAATTTTTTTTATCTGAAACTTCAATTCTTACAATTAGGCACTTCAACATACTGAGTTTAACTTCCTAGCTTACCATTGCTTCACATTTTCATTTTCAATTAAAAATAAGACAGGCAAGAAAATATGACCATGGCCTTGATGAGTTTAAAATTTCAAAGGTAGAGCTTTTTCAAATGAACTGAATAGATTCATTCACAAAATAAATCCAATTGAAATCAATAGGTATGGCTGTTCTTAATGTATTTGTATAAAACTTTTCAAGTAGACCTTGGCATATATACATTAAATGAGTTCAAAGAAAGAGTGATTCTGAACAAAGATAGTTTGTGGGATCTTTATAGTTTTCTACAACATAATATATATCACAACACCTATGGATGTTACAGCATTGATATAACCATGATCAGTGTTGCATTCACTATGCGCAAATCTACTGATCATTCACAATAACCTGTTCAAAAATTGATATTAACTTTAAGTGCATTATCACATAAAATTGCACAGTTGGGAGTACCAGATGTCCTGATATGAAAGCATCTGTAAGACAAATTGTGTAGTATAAAACATTTACGCGCTTCAATCTAATTTATATTTCCATTCGAACATGCATAACTATATAGAATCCATATCTTATCATTTTTTCTCAAGTTCCAGGTCACATGAACATTGTCAAGGTCATATAACAATTTTCAACAATAACTGGTAGACAAAAAACAACACTCTAATGCCACCCTAGCTCTTAACCGGCTGGAACCTAAAATGATAATCCTTTGCCACCAGTATAGAGCCAGGCCAGCATGCTCCTCCTTGCAGCATGACGATGCTCTACACTGATAATTGACCAATTCTTGTAGTTCTATAATGAAATCCCTTCATCTCCGATTGGACTGTTCCAAAATCATACAAGGCAAAGCAATTACCCAAATTAAGCCAATTAAAATCTAGAGCAGTTGTTTTGTTTGGCATAAACAGCATTGATGTCACTAAGAAAAGAACCATTGGAAAAATTATTTTGGAACCTTTCTTACTTAATAAAAATCAAAGTTCCTGGACAGACACTGAACCCACAACTATGAGGGACAATTAATTTGATGTTGGCTTATATAGGAGTTCCTTGCCTGTTCCCTTAAGGTTAACCAATTCAAAATACACGAGTTGATCTGTTCTAGCTGCCAGGTTATCCTGTATGATCAGTACAAGAACTGGAGGTGTGCCAGACACAATAATATTAGAGCATGATCTATCAATACATACATTAACCCAACAACCTAAAAACCCTCCTCATATCACAACATGGTAAAAACCAAATCTGTTTTTTAATACATATTGCTTATTTGTATCCTAATTGTATTGTATGTGATATTTGTCATATTACATGAAGTGTTGTCAATCAATTTAGTATATACAAATAAACACCTTCACTGATATCTTTAAACTGATTACAGCAGTTCAAGAAAAGCTACATTAGTGATGGGTTGCAATTTTTCATGATAGTCTATGTTAAACCTCTTTGAAACAATTTCAACATTTGAAGCTTGAAACTAGATTCTATAAATAATTCAGGGTATTCAAGGGATCATAATTATATTTTCTAAAAATATTAAATAAAAAGATCTTCTAAAAGTACTGTACCAGACAGACAAACAAATGTGGATCATGGCTTTTTCCCTATTTTCTTCAACCTCTGACTTGAAATAAAGCAGCCTAATACTGGCACCAATCTGTTTTGTCAGCTTCAATTTAATGGTAACCATGGAAATGACACACTGTGTTACCATGGAGACATATACTTACATCAACTGGTTGTGGTCCAGTTATTTTATCAACTATTGAGTCTCTAAATGATCCTGATGATTCTCGGTTTGAACTGGGCTCGCGCTCATATATAGAATCTCTGTTGGATAAATGGGTGTTAGATGGCTTGCCAAGCAGCGTCAACGCCACATAGGATCCAGCTGAAAAATAAAAGGAAGAACAAAATGTTAAATATACTCTTGCGTTATAGTAACATATATATGTCAATGTATGTATTTATAAAGTCAATGAAATATTCTCAATGAATGAGTTACAATAAATTTTATTTAAAAATATAGACCAAACAACATTTTACAATGCAACAGGCCCTTACAAAACAAGAGCTGTCAGAAGGACAGCATGCATGACTACTGCTTGATAGTAAAACAAGAGCTGGGATAATGTAGAATTTTCAAAGTTCAAACAAGGGCTATAATTCTGTAAAAATCCATGTTAGAATTATTGACCTTTGCCAGTGACACATCATACGTGATATTTTGTATCTTGTAAACAGCTATCCTTGTATATAATACAATTAACAACATTATATTTTTTATATGTCTACCATTGCCAAAACTTTTACTGACAGAAAGTGTCTCTTCAGATATTACATAACATCCACTTTGAAATCTTGCGAGCTGTTGTCAATTTTAGTATGTTTCTTTAAGATAAACACTTTAAAATGCAATTGGCTCTAGACTCGCGCCTGCAAGCACATTAGAACAAATTTCAAAACACTATAACCTATCATTTCAACAAAAAATATAACACCATTGATAAGGTTTGGCACATTCTAACACAGCTCTGATAACCTATATATCAAGATACATATGTACTAAACAAATATAAACCAATTCATACCGGGAACCAGACAATAAATGCACTCTTCCCATTGGTCAAAATCTCATAAAATGTCACCGATAGCCAATCAAATGTCTACAATTAAGCCTGGCCTCTAAATTGACATTGTACATGAGATAGCATTGCTACAACCACATAATTGAATGGATGAAACATTAAAGAGAGTACCTATATCATCAGAGAAAAAGCAAGTATGTGAAACAGGTGCTCCATGGCTTATCAAACCAATCAGACAAGAACAGGCTACCATCAACAAAGTCTGGAAATCTACAACTATCAAATTTTCCTTCAGGCTTTTCATTCCCTCATAATATCCATCTTGTACATGGAATGTTCTTGTAAAAAACACTTTAACTTCCCGTTACATGTAAGCATTTAGTCTAGGCATTAAAATTTTATTTGTTTTGTTAGATAAAAAGTACAAGTTTATAATGTAACAAATTTTTAGTCATATCAAAATTTTTAGATCTATTAGTTTGGTTACAAGAAGTATTTAATTAGTCTATACCTGAAACCTCACCTGCCTGGTCATCAACCAGTGCCACAAATCAACAAGGTAAGTTTTATGTAATTTTAATGTTGGTCAAAATCCATTTTTATTTCCCATTCATATTCAAAATAAACAACAATATCAATACAAAATGTCAAATCCATTGGCCTTGGTATGCTAAAATGGACTCAACTTCCCAGAAGTCTTTTCTTTCCTGAATGCCACTTTTCCTATAATTATACATAACTTCTTCTTTCTTCTACTTAAACTGACAAGTTTTCAAGGTCACAGCAAAAATCCTTTCTTTAATTATATCAAAAGCATTTCAAATTGTTGTATGAAATAATTTAAACTTTGAATTAATCAGGTAACATATTTAAGAATGTGACAAGTGCAAAGAGGTTACCTGAGAGTTTGAGATCACTGAGTACCTGATCTTAAAATAATTCTTTGACAACCATGAACTTGGACCAGTTATCCGATAATTTCTCAAGTAATAAGTCAAGCAATTAAACAGTAAATGTGGCATAAAACAGACTATTTTCTTCCTATAATGTCCACTTTAAAGTGTCTAAAATATGTCTTCAACCACATCTGCTTATCTTTTAGAGATGAGAAAAATCATTTTCTCAAACAATTTAGAAATTTCAAGGTTCTAGCACACTTGAAACTAACCCAGTTTCTGACTGAACCTTCATTCTTACCTTGGAAAATCATTCTGGGGGAAACTTGGATGTTTAAGTTAATTGGCATCAGTAAAACCTGGTTAATTGCTGGCTTACAAAGTGTCATATATCAACAAGAACTGTAATAATTGGGAAAGAATATACTCTTATATAATAATTTAGCCAACATTTCGTGAAGAAAAAAAACTGTAACCATGATAAAATTCCTTTGAGAAGAAGAAATCTTTACCAATTACTGCAAATACATTTTCATCTTCCATTACAGAGTAAACATCAACACTGGTACTGCAATCAAGTATAAATCTACCATATTAACAAATAACTAAAAGTTCCAACATTAAAGGGACTCGACAGTGGTTTTCTAACATGACAGGAAAAGAAATATCTTTTTCGAAATTAATATACCTGCATTTGATGTAGGTCTAGAACAATAACTTGTGTGCAAAATTTCAGATCATTTATCCACTCTGTTTTTCCTATATAATCATTCTAATTGTGAAAATGACCGAAAACTGTAAATAAAGCCTTGTAACGCCTAAAAAATAGTGCAAAAATAGTATTATCAATTTATTTCTGAGTGTATTTCTTTTCTTCTTTTTTGTATATGATTCTGCAAGCGCTTCAGCTGATCTATGTAAAAAATTCACATTTTATGATTTTTTAGGCTTTTAAACCTCAATTGAGTTCCTTTTATATACAATGTTTTTTTTCTTTCTTTTAGTTACGCCAACAATGATTATTTTGGATATAGATATGACTGTCTTAGACTACCACCCTCTACTACAAAACTTATAATTCTATAATATCAAAACAAACTTAGTAAAGATCAATAATCAAATTACCGAATAACCTTAAATGCACAATATATTTTGATGGATAGAGGACTCAATTTTCTTTCCATTTCAACACAGCTTGTCCATTTCAAAGCTATCTGTATAAACTCATAATGCCAGAAAAAAATGCCCTCTATCTCCATTGGTATATGTCATTTATGCTATTTCGGTACTGTAGTTTAAGACAATGCCTGCATTATAATAGCATTTATTGCTGACTGGTTCACCAATGTAATTAATACCCCATCATTACAAGACATTACATTAAATATAGATACAGTCATGCTATAAATAGAAAGCATGCACACGCCCAGTGCTTTATCTTACATTAGAACCATTATTCGGAGTTGGCCAATCATAGCTGACTACAAACTAATCAATTATTTGCCAGAAACTACTTACAAAACAATGATTTACCTTTAGATGCAAGAAATTTATTGCAATAATTAATTTAAGAAACTTGCAATATAATTGAAGCATGATGGGAAATATCTTACAGGAATTTCTCTTTCTTTAACCCTATAACCAATACTGCAATGGTCATGGCAATGCAGCTTCCAATTCTTTTTTCTGTCCAATATCATTTCTTATGGATATCATAGGCGGTAACACTTGGTTCCTTACTGAATTTAGGCATTTGATTTGGCCTGCTTTGAATTTGGAATAGTTTATTCCTATTTTAAGAGTTTTCATTATCAAATCACTTCAAGCAAGCAAATAAAATAATGGAATCTACTCAAAATGCATGGACGTCCAGTTCTGCTGACCGTTAACTGGTACAATTGCCAAAGACATTAAATTGCTGTTTGAGCATTTTTTAAATAATAATGAAATATCTGTATGATATGTCACTGAATGCTGCTTTACTGTCAATATATCTGTCAATGTGGACCCATTCTGTCCATTATTTCTGTCCCATTAAGCTGTAACATTAGTGAACTTTTTGTAACATAGCTTGGTAAGTATAAATGTGATCTTTACATGAAACAGCTTGTTATGAAACAACTTGTCCATTCCAGGAATCCAACTCCTTACACAAGTTATCTAGCAACATGATCCATAAGTCAGTGATATTAGTACAACTAACTGAAACCTCGGGAGTCAACTTACTAATAAAATACATGTTGAATAACAGGCACATGTACTTCACTCTGTAGTCCAGAAATTACCAAACACAATCATTTTTTCAAAAGTAAATCATAAATGTCACAATCTTATTTCATGACCTTTAAACATTATTAGTACCAGAGACATTTAAATAAAATAAGGTCGTTCCCCTGTGTGAAGATCATCAACCAGAATGTATCTCAGATTCTTATGACATTCTGAAGATAATGTACCAAATCAACTTTCTAAACAGAAGCAAAATCATGACAGACCAATCTTCTAGCATAAATGATAATAATGATCTTTAAATAACAGACAGGGTCATCCTGGAACCAACAATGTCAAACATCCAAGCACAATCAGTATTATAATTAAAGTACATGGTCAATGACTATCAATCATGGCTATTGTATCAAGTGGCCTCTTATCTGAAACCACTTGACCAAATGTAATCAAATTGTAAAATCTATATCTTAAAAAGTCTATTCTGCCAAATTTTCCCCCCATATTTCTTTATGTGTTAAAATTAGGTACCATGTAATACAAGGAAGTTAATCTATACAAATTTTTGTGTGCAAGGTTTCTGTTACGTATCAATCTATATTGATCAATAAATCTATATTGAACATTGATCGCAAGTGACGTAACCTGTTTTTTTGTTTGTTTTTTTTTTTCAAAATTTATTTCATAAATTTATTTTAAAAAACCTACTTATTAATTTTTCTGGCAAACATTAAATCCAAATGAAACTCTTACCTTAAACACAACTTTATTTTTCCCAAACAGCTAATACAGTTGTAACTCAAACATATTTCACAAATCTTTCAATGTCTTCATGATTACAATTTTATTCCAGTATAATTATGTTAATAAATCATTACAATCCAGGCATTCAGTTAGCATAAATGTTCAACTAAACAATCTACACTTTATAAACTTTCCACTAAAATCAAACAAAATACCCTTAAAGAGATAATACAGAAACCTCTCTATGTCAACCTGTGGTTTAACTATTACAGGAAACAAATCTTTAAACAAATACTTCTCTTCCCTTCCCACAATACCCAGTCGACCCAGTATGTAGCTTATATACTTGATCAATGAAGGAGCAGGTTAACTAAATTCTGAAGTTTAAACTTATCTATTTTCATGTAAAATAATCTTAATCTATTCTGAGTATACTTCCTGTATTAAATTTTGACACACCAGTATTGAAAGGACTTGACACATCTTTCTAGAGGGACTTGACACATGAGTCCAAAAGGACTTTACACATGAGTCAGAAAGGTCTCAAAAGGACTTGACACTATAAGTCCAAAAATGACTTTACATGAGTCCAAAAGAACCTGACACATGAGTCCAAAAGGACTTGAAGTCCAAAAGGACTTGACACATGAGTCCAAAAGGACATGACACATGTGTCTAATAGGACTTGACACACAAGTCCAAAAGGACTTGACACATGAGTCCAAAAGGACTTGACACATGAGTCCAAAAGGACTTGACTGACAAGAGTCCTGCAGAGGAGGACTTGAGTGACAGTCTAACCATTGTCAGACCTGATGAATGCTTAATTCTAACATTTGAAAATTGAAATCCCTTAATCAAACTCATAATGGGCAGGTCCAAAACAAACAAAGGGCAAGTTCATAAAATAACTTTAGCAGTGGCAGTGGGTTAAACTAAGTAATTTCATAATTAATACATTAGAGTCCTGTAAAATGTGGCCAGCAAATGTTATCTTTTTATTGGAAAATACATCAATATTATAAATTTACATGATTTTATTCTTGTAAAAAGAAGTGATTAATCTACTTGCTTTATAAATCTTTTTACATACAAAATAGACTGAAGGAATAAATATCATTGCAAACAGGAACTTAAAATCAAATAGGCCACATTATTGAAATGTAAATTTATTTAAGAAATAAAAATTAAATAGTGTCCCCATTAGATATTTCTATAACTAAACAAATATACAATTTTTACCTGTTAAATTAGGACTTGACCCTACAATTTTTCAGTTCTGTGTTCTTTGTCCTGCTAAAACTTTTGTATCTCCCAATGTTAGTTTGAGGTATTTCAGTTCAGAGCATTCAACAGTATAAATAGACAAGCAAATTGGTATTACTAAGATCATCACCTCAAACTTTAAGAGGCTTTAATTAAAATTAAATGAAGCCAATTTCTCTGATGAATTTATCCCTTTACAGATAATAGTTTAGACCCTGTTTTAAATTTGGAACAGTCCATTTAAAGATGAACAGAAGAAGAACATAATGATGTTTCCACACATTTCATTGTCAAATTTTAATATTTGCATTGGTCCAAATAAACAATTTAAAATACTATGCCAAAAGAGCATAAAGGAGGTTTCTATGACCTAATTGCCAACATTCACAAAACCTTACAGCACCGCCTTACCCGTCATGGCAAAAAAATAGTTCTTCAAAATGTATTCATCCACTTGTACAGACAATCATACCTTCTGCAGAAAACAAATAAAATAGTGCAGATCTGTGTTATTTTTTTCATCATCTTCATGGTAAAAAAAACCTGAAGTGGTGTTGTAAGGCAGCCAGATACTGATAAACAAGATTCCAGAAAATTTGCTTTTATGATCAATAAAATTGTAGATCTGGGGAGTTTAATCACCAAAAACTTGACAGTTTGGTAAACAATATAAAGAGCAAATATTAAGGAAACTATGGCAGAGCAGAGGGAAGAAAAATGTTTGGAGAGCAGGATCATAAAACCAATCAATGCAGGCTAAATGGAAGCTATATTCACACTTCGCTTTATTTATTCACTTCCTGGAACCTAATAGTGATCTTAATGACTGTAAGATGTTTGATTGTTTGTTTGGTTTTATCAGCTACTTCAAGCCATTATAAGTGGTCACTTGACAAGTTAAACTTTTCTTATTGTTGTATTAAGGATTCAAAGTCGCACCTTTAAAATTATGTACTTTCAGCCAATTATTCAAGATCACAATATCTGACCTACATCCAGCTCAAGTTTTCTTACAGGAAAGAATTCACAACCGGAACCAGCAAAATTGAAAAGCAAGAATATTCTTTGCAAGATTGGAACCAGCAGACTAAACTGATCAAAAGTAAGAATTCAGAAAAACTCAGTCAGGGATGCTAATCCATCCAAAAACAAAAATTGAAATCCTGTCTAGAAATCACGAAATGTTCAGAAGATTAAACAAAATTCAGAATTCAGGCTTGTAGCAAATATGGCAAAATCCTGGTCAGGATCTGACAACAAAGCCGATGATAGCAATTCAATGTGTACCAATATAACATACCAAGTTCCTCTAACAAGCCCTGTAGGAGGCTGTGCTACGTGAATACAGAACGCACATAAAAACAACAGCAACTGATCAGCGGCTCACACCTGTTCTCTATAATTAACAACAAACATAATTATAGTGCCATACTTACCTGCTTCTATAATCAACAACCAATATTTTAACATCAAGGAAATCATAAACCCGCCTAGTTTTTTTGCATGAGGTCAGGGTTTGGTGTGAGTTTTTTTTCTCTCTCTCGTAACATGGAGCTATTATATAGTATGATTTGAATGTACATCACCTGATCATATAGCAAGAAATCTATGGTTACCTGAACATAAGAAGAATCTGCTACATGTACAACTTATATAGAACTTTTGAGAACAGTTGTTGGCAATTTCTCTGTTTCTAACATTAAAGTTATGAGGGAGTTAACAATAGATCATAATATATTATCATACCAAAAAGTTTGCAAGTTGATTGTTAAATTAGTCAGTGAACTGATGGTGAATTTTTCTAATACAATTATACACCTTAAAAGCTTATAACTTCACTGCCTTTTCATTCATATAAAAGACAGACTTGTAACTGCCCCAAAATTATCATAATGATCTTACTGTAAATTTACTCAAGACTATTTCGATGCCTTGGTGCGAAAGGGTTGTAACTCAATATTTTGAAATTATTCAGGAGAGACAAAAAACTTATTTATTCTTTTACATTCTAATAAATACTTCTTTAATTTTGGTTTTTGGCTTTCATTCATTTACTGATATATAATTGATTGGAAAGGTTATTTTATTTTGCCAGGATAAAGAGATATTTGATAAAGTTTCAGTTACAACCCTTTCGCACCAAAAAAATAAAAAAATTCAAAAAATGATTTGGTGCGAAAGGGTTGTAACTAAATTTTTGCTTTAAATTCTGATAATTGTAATGGGTCAAATGAACAGATCAAAGCTTAGTTGTGTTTAGTATGAACTAATTTAACATATTGCCTGGATATTTCAGTGAAGAACCTTCAAATTTTATGTTTTTAAAATATAATTTCAGTCAAATAATTTTTTTTTAAAGAAATTCACTTTATGTATAATATTTTTTCCATGTGACACACAGTTCAGATTGTCAAACCAATCATAAGTTCCAAATATGCATTAACATGTATGCTTTTGCAAGAATCAAAGGTAAATTTTCCCAATTCCCCAATTCAAAATGTAAACTTACATAATGACAAAACCATCTAAGACACATTTATTTTTGTTAATATAAGCCTTTAGAAAATGGGAATACTCTCATTTTATTTTACATCTATTCTATACATAGGCTTTTCTTAATTTGAAAACTTAGATAATTCCTAGGATGTGCTTTTGTGTACAAATTCTATATATTTAAGCATTATCCAGGATCTTCTTTACTATTAAGCCAAAAGTATGAGAAAGATGATAATAGATGTTCTAAGCTTCTAAGCTCATGCTATTCTTACAACTCTAATTACAGTCCTTATAATTATATAAATCAGTCAGTAATTAAATGAGAAAAAAATAAGGCCTGCAAATAATAAAAATTATTAAAATGCGATCCCCTCACCCCAATAAAATTCACAGGTGTGCACACAAACGCACATACAGCTAAAGAAGTGATTAATATCTTTAAGAATGATTTTAAATAGCAGATAGAATATATCTGATAATTTAGTTTTATCTAACAGAAAACAAAGGGTCAATAACATATTTTACTTAATATTCTAACACGACCCGCATTTTTCACTATTGAACATAGAAGAACCAAAAGTGTGCGTTATTATGCAATAAAATCACTGTTTGACATTCTATATTAAGACATGTGATGTTATCATTATACACGCAAAGTAACCACTAAAAATGTGATGCGCTGAAAATGAGTACGGAACAAATCGGGCGCAATTAAGCTATATATAAGGTATGGCAGCATTAAAATTTTATTTGTGGATGTCGTGTTAGAATCAAAATAATAAATCCAAATCGCTTGGAATCAGTGGATAAAATCACTGTTTGTTGATTGAATGTGCATCATTATATCACTCGGGCTACGCCCTCTGCCCTCGTAATTCCACACATCCGACCTCCAAACAGTGATTTTATTGAGCGATAAAATCACAGTTTGGGATATATTATTTCTAAAATAATAGACCTATGTAACTTAAGCAAGATATACATGTAGCCTGTTTATCTGTGTAATTCAACCATACATCATACTGTTGGCTTGCAGTTTAATGGAAAGTCTTTTTCTTTTGTCCCATCAGCAGATATTTGTGATTTCTCAATTTTAACACCATGAACATGTTTAGTTGAGTTTTGCTTAAATTTGTGCCAGAAGAGTTGACAGTTGATTGCATTTACTACTGCTGTCCTTGAAAAGCTCAATCAAACAGGCATGCAAACAAGCATGTTACATTTTTAATCTTTGCTTTAGGGATATAATGTTAGGTTTAGATTTTTCTATCGATACTGAGAAATCCTTTAATATTTTTTTTAAGAATTTTAGTTTTAACATCTTTTATCTACATGTAGGTTTATATCATCTACACGTAACACCTTTGTTATATTGTAATACTTTTGTCTATACATAATTATTTTATTATTATGTATATGTATCTAAACTTACTGTTTACAATAAGTTGTCAAAGAAAAATTTGTTCACATATCTAGTCAGACATTGTCTTGTAACGTAAATAAATTTTAGTACAATATTTATACAATTTGTCTTTGACAAGACATGAAAATATTCCAATAGTAATTCATGTAAGTTTAAAACCAAATCAAGAATTGAGTAATAATTGTATAATTTCTTTAAGTTATTTTAACATTTAGTAATTAAAAAAGCATCGAAACACGAGGCTGTCGGATTTGTATGAGAGTATAAATCAGATTGCCGATTGTTTTGATGTTCTTTCTCTTTTGTATCTTAGGCAAAAATAAAAACACATTCCCAGTCATCCAAGAAAAATGTACCAAATGTATAAGCATCTGAATATGACTTTTCTACTGTTATCTCCTTCCCTTTCTCTTTCCCTGTCATCACAATATGTAGAAACCAGAAAAAATGAACCAGTTAACAAGCAAGCTCTGTTAAAGCACTGTGCATGTATTGGTATGCAATTTAACTCTGACATGTTTTCAAAAGTCTCCAAACTATGATACAATCATAATATATTGTATGGTAATTGTTTATAATAAATTTATTTTGAGTTACGGTAATTTCATTTTCGTAAAACCAAAATAGTTCCATTACTTTTTCTTGCTATTTTGCAACATTATACCAATGACAATTTTTATGTTGAAAAAAATTCACTATAATAGTACTGTTAGTCAAATAAAGCAATGTACTATGATATTGTTTCTTTTATAAGCATTGGAATTGATTTATGTTTGAAATATGTATAAGTTATTCAAATTCTTGTATTATGTCTGAATGAAAGCTCAACAATTATGTAAATAACAAGGAATCAGAAGCTGAGACTGTTTTATTAACTTGTCAATTAGTTTGAAAGAAATAATCCACTAAATATTTATAAGATATTGAGATACAACTGTTTTGCACTAGGATTTATTCAAAATATTATCAAAATGTTGGTGCGAAACGGTTGTAACTTAAGTTACAACCGTTTCGCACCAACAAAATATGTCTGTTTGAGTTACAACCTTTGGACAATATACTTTTTTGGTAGTTTAATTTTAGCTTTCAAGTTTAATATTTTTACAACATGTGTGTATATTGCTCCTTCATTGAAAAATACCATAAAAACATTTTCGGTGAAATTATGAGTTACAACCCTTTCGCACCTAGGCATCGATTTAATCTAAAGAGGCGTCAGTGGCCGAGTGGTAAAGGTCCTTGACTTCAAACTACTTGCCCCTCACCACTGTGGGTTCAAATCCCTACAGGGACTTTAAATTTTTTCATGTGAGGAAGCTATCCAGCTAGCTTACGGAATGTGGGTGGTTCTACTCAGGGACCTTTTAGTGCCTGAAATAATGCACGGAATTGTACCTGAGGTCTTCCTCCACCAGTAAAGCTGGAATGTCACCATATGACCTATACTGTGTCGGTGTGATGTAAAACCCAATAAAAAAAAGAAAAAAAATTTTTTTTATTGAAACATGGATTTGATCAAAACAAAAACTGTAATTATATATTAAATCAGAACAATCAATACAACTTTTTATACCAGAATAACTACAGCTCTGAGCCCTCATTTTACATTAACCAAAACTAAATATAGCCTTCATAAATTCTCAAGTATTGCTATAATAAACTTTTCTATAAAACAATTTTAAATATAATTGCTTACACAAATCTTATTTAATGACAATAAAAGTCACATGCATTTCAGCAAAGATTGTTGTAATATAAACAAATCAGTCTTGTGATACGAAATTTTGCCTTGTGACGACGCCATTAAAACACGTTTTATAATTATGTCACTTCATGCACTCACATTAAGTTTACTGTATATTTAGCTGGTAATATTACATATGACCTTGACTTTACCTGCAGTCATTCACCATATACAAAAATAACACAATAACATTTCCTCTTTTTTCTCTTAAAATAAAAATATACGACTGTTTAACATATATTAATCAACTTACCCGCCGCAGTGTGTAACAAGCATCACTATTCACTTAAAACCACATAATTTTGTGTTACATTTAAGTTTTCGTCAAGTTATATTTCCTATTAGGGATGATACATATTTTCTTCCTCTCCTAATAATCTGCCTTCATAATATTAGTAAATCTAGAATATAGCTGGTCACGCTACACCGAACCTGTGCAACAAAACTGACGTTAAATGACCTATTACTTGCATTTCTACTTAATTTGTCGACTCAGTAAGCCAGCGTATATATTAATATAACTTGATTTACACCATAAACATATATGGTCGTATAATACGGTAATTAATTCCTCTGAAGAGGTCACCTTTATATGAATACTTGCACCATTAATGATTTAATTGGCTCTGAAGCTAGGTGAAAAAATGTTACTATATATAGCAACTTATTGTCCGTTTGGTACTGTAACCCAGATATCTGAGGTCAATATGAAACCTAAACATGCACAGTTTAATTAAACGGTAATAGATAAGACGGTGAATATAATGATATCATGCAGCGTAATGCTATCATTTCACATGAACGAAAATATAGCCAAATATTATGTGTCACACTTATAATAATGTACGATACTTAAGATTAAAACTGTTGATGAATAAATTATTTAACATTTCAAGTGTGACTTGTACAACAAAAACTTCAGGATCAATTTGTAAAACATATCAATAAATTGTCTTCCTCAATTTTAGATTCACCAACTGCAAAGCAAGGATTTACTTAATTTTTATTGCAGTGATTTTCAGTTTGTAATTAAATTCTAAACACAGTCAGAGTCTAATACAGTTTGCTCATTAAAATTTAAATGTTCAAACAGCAGAATGAAGAAATTACTTATCATATAATAATGTTTGTCTGTATGGTTTTCTGGAATTTATACCGATTTCAACATATTTTTGGGGTCACATCTTGGCACACTATCTTCCTAACCGGCTCTCCTAGAAAACGAACCAGTAATTATTAATTTCTTCACAAGTGACCGACTTACCAATCTTACATGATTTGTGAATCAGCATTTTGAGACAAATGACCATTAGACTCAATGTCAAAGATAAATTAAAATAACTGTGTGTAGAAACAAAACATTGACCAGTATTTCCAGATTAGTAACTGAAAAATATTCACCAATTTCTATGCATGAGGCAAGACTTGTCAATATAAATCACCTGAGAATGAAACTGCAACAGAAGAAGACAAAGTTTACCAAACCAGTAGGCAAAAACTGGGAAATTCCAAACTCTGTGATGACATACAGCTCTCCTCAGTTGAATCCAATGACAACACAGCAAGCCCAATATATTTCAATTACAAGAAAGGTCTAACCTTTACTATAATTGTCAGTATTTTCTGATTTTCAGGTGAAACGTTCAGCAATTTTATGATTGTAATGTGGAAATATACTAAAACACTATCAAATACAATCAGACAAAAGTCTAATGTTGACTTTCTCAACAAAGATATGCTAATTTTGTGGAAACAAGGTCTTTATTAAATTTATTTTTTTGCCAAACATTATAGTTTGTACTCATATATAACCCCAGTTAATTTATAATTATCACTTGGTTACTGAAAATACTTCAAAGAATTAGTGAATAAAATACTTTTTTCTAAACATGAAAATATTTTGTTAAAATTTTCAAGAACTCACTAGATATATTTCTGAGGAAAATATTACAATAACTGAAATTACGAATATGAATATCCCAAAACACTCCAAAATTAACCACTGCACTGTGTAAACTCCATAAGCGATAATTGATTGTTTAGTTTGCACCTATCTTATGAATGCTATGTACCAAATCCACCACAATTTTACATCATATAATTGTCACTGTATATCGAACATCTCTGCCAAAATCCAAACAATTCTTGAGGAAAACAACCTACTGTTCTGAACTAACCTTCTAAACAGATGAAGGGAAAAAAAAGAACACACACATACACATGTACACCTTACCACTTGTTCTACTCTGAACTTACTTAATTACCTGTGTGGAGCATTTAACACACCCTAGGTATTTCCTCCAGCATCACATGACATACAAAACAACATAACTTCCAAGAATAACATGGTTTCTGGTTTTTGGTATGCTACAACCTTTATCACCTGACACTTGAAAACAATAGAGCCACAACCTTGGGATATTATATAACATTTACTATCATTTATAATGTGTTTTATATCACATACAGATTGCCTTCAGCATAATTTATGTTCTCCTTATTGCGCAAGATGTCCCATCTACAAACTATGTACATATTAAGGACATTTCAAAATTACATTTTTAAGAAAAAGCAGAAAACAGCAAAACCAGATGGGTTGTTTTTTTAGCTTAAGTTCAGTGCTAAGTAATAGTGACCATTATTATAGTGCCAATTCCTATAATAGTTATATTGCAGTAAGAAGAACCCAGGTACTCCTTTGTGAATTATGGAAGGCACAATCAAGCATGTGGTTCAGGACAACTAAGCACCTGGTTGAGGACAAGCAAGCACCTGAATACAGACAAGTAAGCACCTGGTTAAGGACAAGCAAGCATATGGTTAAGGACAATCAAGCACCTGGTTACGGACAAGCAAGCACCTGGTTCAGGACAAGAAAGCACCTGGTTCAGGACAAGTAAGCACCTGATTCAGGACAAGTAAGCACCTGATTCAGGACAAGAAAGCACCTGATTCAGGACAAGAAAGCACCTGATTCAGGACAAGAAAGCACCTGGTTAAGGACAAGCAAGCGCCTGGTTAAAGACAAGCAAGCACCTGGTTAAAGACAAGGAAGTGCCTGGTTTAGGATAAGCAAGCGCCTGGTTTAGGACAAGCAAGCGCCTGGTTAAAGACAAGCAAGCACCTGGTTCAGGACAACAAAGCATCTGGTTCAGGACAACAAAGCCCCTGGTTAAGGACAATTAAGTACCTGGTTTGAACAATAATCAGACAATTCATTACAGCTTCATCCCATATGAACCAATTCAACATCTCTGCCAAGATCCTAAAATCCCACAGACCAGTGCTGGTCACAGACCAGTCTACTTTAACATTTAAGTCTTGTCTTAGTTTAAAATGCCAAAATAAAATACACAAGTTTTCCTCACACTTTACATTTGTTCAAAATAGTAACCAAATACATAGAAACAGTTTAAGACAGCTCAGAATTAAGTCCAGAGTATAAAGAAATAAAAGCCACAAAATAATTCACTATAATATATCTCACCACATATTTATATATATTACACATATTTTATCTTACAAAAGTTCAACATAGAAATACATGCTGTTTATCCTAGCTTAAAAATCTTCTTTCACAGCAGGTGCTGTTGGATTCATCTTTTAACCACAACTGTTCTGTCTCCCTGTAAGTACCTCCTCTTGAAACCTGCAGTCTATATAATGTTTTTTGTTGTATTTTTTTCAGGGAAAATTAATTTCTAGAAAAAAAACTTAACAGGGGCACTAGACTGGGATGCGGTATAAGACTGTGGGATGACTTGGCAGGGAGGGAGGGGAGGGAGGATGGGAGGCTGGTTATAAACATTTCGTTTCTTGCTTGGGTGGATACCATCAGTGAAGCATAACTGATTTCATAGAAGGATAAGATGAGCTCACTGTCAAATGTAAAATTATCATCAGAGAAAAAGTATATTCATATACTGACTTCTTCCTTTCATAATTTTATACATTTCAATACAATTATTTGGTTTAAACCATCAAAATTAAGCAAATCCTTGCCTTGCAAAAAGACAGTGGTTGATACTATTTCTGCATTACTTTAAAGATAAAAGTTGGATACAAATCAATTTACAAATCTGGTTTCTATAGCACAATGACTGCATAGATTATTATGTTCTGACTGGCTCTACATTGCACATCCATTTTCCAGGGGTGGCAAAATCAATTGTCCCTATTGCCCAGGCTGTCCCACAGTCTGTATGGATAAGGGGAAATTTTCAGAATTTAATTTACCATATAAATATCATACAGACAAGTTAAGAGATGCGTTAGATGAAAACAGACAAGTAAGTCAAATTCAGATTTCACTGGCACTGCATTTACTATGTAAAAATAAACAATTTTGTTTATGCTGCCTATACAGATTACCAGACCAGGTTGCTCATCTGTCCACTGTGTCCAGCTGAACAGATTCTCGACAGTTGCTCATTTTCAAATCTATTGAAATCCCTTCAGCAAGTCATAATTTAAAGCGGAAAGTCTAGTTCACCAGTTTTGCAAGTTAATAAGTCACTGGTGCACAGTGTGTAATATTCTCCAAGTAGCCTCATGAGGTGCAAAACAAAGATAGCATATTACAACCTGACAAACTGCTCTTATAATATTAGAATTGAGGTGTAAAATGAAAATAAATTTTCACATAATTTTTTGTTATATAAATTTTTTTTATATTATGTATCCCCTTTTCCAAATAATCAGACAGTGGCTTCTTATGTGTCAATCTATTTTTAAGTCACAGAATAATAAGCACATAGGAAATTATGCATGTGCAAAGAAATATGCTTAACCCTTAATGCCTAGTGGTGATTCTACCCATGTGACCAGTGCAGACCAAGATAAGCCAGCACATCTGTGCCATCCAATCATGGTCTGCACTGTTTGCTTATATCCATCCTGTCAGTAAATAATTTCAAATTTTCCCTTAAAAAATATGAATGGTTTTGTCCTGAATGTAAGATGGACAAGTCCATTTAAGATATTTAGTGGGGTAATTAAGGGTTATGAATATTTTATTTTACATTGTGTATAAATTTCCAGAAATATAAAGTGCTGACGGGCTATTACTAAATTAAATATGGTAGATATATCATAAAATGAAGCCTAGGAATCCACTTCGCTCCATCCCATTAACATCAAAGGCAGCCTATCTCACATCACATACAGTACGAACTTGTATAAACAATAGTAATATTATATATACTCATAAAACATTGGCGAGAAAAACAACAGAGAGTGACTGAACATAAATAAATATACTATATTTGTATTCTCTACATGTATGCAGGTCATTACACAAAACACGTGTGTAATTATGATTCATTACCATACTATGTGAATATGTAATCAAAACATATCTCATACATAACACATATGTATTATATGTGTCAGGAAGTCAGTAGGTCAAAATTTAAATTGAATAAACTGACCTCGTGAAAGAGTCATTTTGATAACAGGAATAATGTAAAAATAAATAAAAAAATTCAAATCTTTACAGAGATAGTTTTAGTAGTTTTGTATTATTTTAACACAGCAAAAGATTTTTTAGCAGACTTCAATGGATAAACATTCAGGGTTTTGTTTTATTTTTCTTTCCTCCCATCAATTCTAAAACTAGAATAAATTACAACTAGTTTGTCAAACTACTTTTACCTAAAACTGGTGAATTTACTGATTGATTTAAGATCTTTAGCATATAATGGTTAACTCTTACACTCAAATTATTTGTAAGATTTCCTATAAATTACATATATTTATCAGCCCCATCTTTATTATAAAGAAAAAAAAATATAAAAATTAATAGCTATTTTATACACATTGTTTCATATGATAACAAAAGAACTTAAACCCATCGCAATGGTAATTAGCAACTCTCGACGGAACAATTGAAATTATTTCAAGAACATCCTGCTACTTTTAAACGTTTTTCAATTATCATGAAAATTAGAAAATCTCTCGGAGGCATCAATCGCGCTTCACTCTTTATCTCAAAGACTGTTTTAATTGTTCATAACACTTTACTTATTATACCAATCTGACTGACTTTCTTAAATTCATGAAATTCCATTTGAAATACTTTGCCAATCCAATTCAAATCGAGTTTATGCAAACAGTCCTAAGTATAATGATTGTAGGCTGTATTTCTGTAAACACACAACTTTCATTTAACCGGCTCGCTGCACCTGCTCGCAATCAGGTAAAAGTAACCTCTTTGTAGCTATTATGAATTTTCTCAGGTTTTTTCTTTCCCTGAAGATTATCTATGTTTTTTATGTAAGCTAAGCTTTATGTACTAGCTGCCTACATTACTTTTTATATAAGCCAATATATAGTCTACTGAAATACATTGTTCAACATATGTTGATAAATTTACATATCAAGTTTTGATATCATATAGTTTTGCTTGACCATTTAGTTATGTCTTTTTTTACCAAACAAATCATAAACAACAATTTGAATGTAAGAATGCACTGTTTGTTACTAAGGTCAATACTTATATATAAAATTATATATCTACAATTTCTTAAAAATATACAGTTTCAACTCCAAAGCAACACAGTCTGAGTGGACAGTTATATGAGCCGGTTATATAACTGAAGGGTTCAAACTTCTCTCACATTTTGAAATTATGACTAGAACAAATCACTTGCCTGTATAGGATAGCAGTTATAGATGATTGATAGGCTAATCTATAAGATCAAAGGTTGATTAATTTATCAGGCACTGATAATCTATCATGGCCAGACATTTTGTAATATATTCCCCTTTCCTCATCCTACATAAGAAACATTAGGTTACAGGGCTATTGTTGCCTTGTGGCAAACATGTAATCTTTTTCTGTGAGTGCTTGAATATCTACATTACATGAATATGTTCAAAAGACGTTTTAAGTATTGTTTGAGTGCATTATATGATAGTGTTACAGAGTGAAGTAGCATACCTGTGTGCACTCAAGTAATCACCACTGAGTACTCAAGTACTAACACATGAGTGCTGTAATATAATTATCATTTTTGAGCTTTGTGTTCCTCAAATTATTTATATAAGCAAATATTCAAATACAAGTAATGCATATCTTCTATTGCTGCTGTATATCACCAGATGACTGTTGTATATTACATTATTAATGTTGTATATCACCTGAGACTGTTGTACATCACCATATTAGTGTTGTATATCACCTTTGACTGCTGTGTATCACCATATTAGTGTTGTATATCACCTGTGACTGTGTATATCACCATATTAGTGTTGTATATCAAATTTGATTGCTTTATATCACCTTTGACTGCTGTATATCACCATATTTATGTTGTATATCACATGTGACTGTATATCACCATATCAGTGTTGTATATCACATGTGACTGTGTATATCACCATATTTGTGTTGTATATCACATGTGACTGTATATCACCATATTAGTGTTGTATATCACATGTGACTGTGTATATCACCATATTTGTGTTGTATATCACATGTGACTGTATATCACCATATTTGTGTTGTATATCACATGTGACTGTATATCACCATATTAGTGTTGTATATCACATGTGACTGTATATCACCATATTTGTGTTGTATATCACCTGTGACTGTGTATATCACCATATTAGTGTTGTATATCACCTGTGACTGTGTATATCACCATATTAGTGTTGTATATCACATGTGACTGCTGTATATCACCATAAGAGTGTTGTATATCACCTTTGACTGATATATATTACCAAATTAGTGTTAAATATCACCTGTGACTGCAGTTTACCATCATATCAGTGTTGAATATCACCAGTGTGACTGTATATCACCATATTAGTATGAATATCTACTGTGACTACTGTATATCACATTATTAGTGCTGTATATCACCTAATTTGTGCTGAATATGATATTCTACTGCTGTCCATCACCATAAAAATATGTATATTATACAAGACTTTTGTATCAGGGTTATCAGGGTTTCAAACATCACCTGTTACTGATATGTATATAGAAATAAGTGAGTGATGTATGTCACCTGTACCAATGTTGTTTACCACCTGTAAATGCTGTATAGTACCATAATGAGTGTTGTATATCACCTGAGACTGATGTAGGGTGACATATGAAAGTTGTATACATATCACTTTGTAAAACGCACCGGAAACTGAATATATAAACTGCCTTAATTCTTAAATAACCCATAAATTAAGAACAGTATACACCATAATATATTTGCCATCATGCATCACATTTTTACCTTTACATGTCAAGATATAAAGTGAAGCAGAAGAATATTCAAAGCAAAAACTGATAATCCATGATAAGTATATAATATATATGAGCCGCGTCATGACAAAACCAACTTAGTGCGTTTGCGACCAGCATGGATCCAGACCAGCCTGCGCATCCGCGCAGTCTGATCTGGATCCATGCTGTTTGCTATCAGTTTTGCTTATTGTAATAGGGTTGGTAAGCGAACAGCATGGATCCTGATCAGACTGCGCCGATGCGCAGGCTGGTCTGGATCCATGCTGGTCGCAAACGCATTATGTTGGTTTTGTCGTGTTCGGCTCATATGATACAAAATATAACAATATTTGATACAAAATATTACAATCCAATCAAAGTCATTGACCTGTTACGACTTAATTGAAATTTTGACCTAGTAAATGTTCAAGTCTGGGAATGGAATTGATTAAAATAAGAAACTCCTCCCAAGTTCTATACAGTAAAATAATTATATTTCCTACCACAAAACATCTGCTGAAAGCCTGCAGAATTTTCTCCTCAATATATAAACAATTACATTAAAAGAACGTACATGTTCCTTGCCATCATGTGCTAAAATCATTTTCTGTATTTACCTGAAAATCGTTTTCGGCTCATCATCAAATTTAGGTGAAAAACAGAGAATGAGGTACAGCTGTTAAATCCATCGTGATATTAACATAAATATTCCCCTCATACTGTTCTTCACTTACTTTTTCCACCCAATTTTTAAATTATGTTCATAGAAAATAATCCTTTTCTTACAGTTTAACTTTTTTTTTAGAGAACTCACAAAATTTATAAACAAGACACTAAAATTTCAGATACATGGATAAGTATCTCAAAGTTTTGTTTCTGCCCACAATATAAACATAAGATACCAAAAAGATATAAATTTTAATCTTACGACAGTTACAGGTACAAATAGCTATTTTGATACGAAAGTGGACAACTTTTCATACGATATACCTCTTTTAAAATAATTTTCTGTAACAAAAATTATATTAAATTACTTGTCTTTTCAATGTTATTTTGTTTCTTAACAAAAATCAAAACAATAATTCCCCTTAACTCCTTACAGTTACCCAGTGAAATTGTAGCAGTCAAAGGTTCACATGTCTCATAACACTAGTCTATTACTGTAGTAGAAGGACAGCCTGTGGTTTTAGTAGTGTCATCCCATAATTGTATGCATACATTTAAGAAAAGTTACAGTAGTTAATCATGAATCATCCTTGATGTGTTTTCTTAAATGTTTTCTTAAACTGTTTTCTAGGCTATAACATGTCATAGTTATTCCCTATGCACCTATAGTTCTCCACCCAAATAATATACCAGAATTATTATCAGATCTGGTGTTTTGACATTGTATGTTTGGGCCCTATTGTGCCAAATAATATAGCTATATAAGCTAGAAGTAAATTAGTGTAATCCTAGAGACTTAGTTTATCAGAATGAGTTTATATAATCTTTGAATAAAAGTTTATTTCTTTTAAGTAATCGATCAAGGTTTCTGTCTGTTGATGGAACTGAGGCAAAAAGGTTCCCTAATGGAATAAGCACTCAAAATAAACAAGAGTGATCAGTGATCACATTGTGTCGCCTGATGATAGCCAATTAAGTAGTTGTATTGAGGGATGATTGACCAGCTTGTTCCCTTTATGTTTGGGCTACTTTGAAGCATGTTGTAGCTACTGTGTAGCAGGAGACACAAAATTCATTAACAGGCCAAAAGATTTTCTTTATTAAGGGGCCATAACTAAGCCAAAATTCATTCAACAGGAAAATCCATGAAATATGCGTAAGTACTTGAGCTACCAATCAATCATGTAAAAGTTTCATTCAAATTGCATTACAGGTATAAAAGAAGTTTACTGGACAAACTTTCAATTTTTTATCTTGTCATTAATGCTTATAATGTCTTTAGATTCATAAGGAATTTTCCCCTAAATATTAATTTACCAAGAAACTTTAGAAAAGTGCATATAAGTTAAGAATTTTTTAGCCAAAGCAAATAACATAAACTGAGAATTAATTAACGTGTTAAAAGGCATACATTATCAGAGAATATTGTCAAATGCACACAGTCATATTACTCAAGATCTTAAATCAGACCACATATCCGGCTAAAATTTACCAGAAAAAAAATATTGTTTTAAACATTATTTATGGGATGACTTTGAAGTCTTGTTATTATCTGATGTTGAATTATCTGTCACCGAAAATGACATTTGTATGCAAGTATGCCTGTAAAAACCTACTGACAAGGGCCATAACTCTACATTTCAGAGTTGGAAACAATTTATCTGATTGTTGAAGGTATGTGGATCAATTTAATGAGCTAATAATTGTATAATGCAGTTTAAAATAAAGTTAACTTAAAAGGGCAAACACTTTTAAGAATTACCCGCCACTTCTCAAAGCTCCTTTTAATACACTTTATAAGTGAAAAATATATTTATTATTTTAAACATACAGAATTAACGAGCATGAAGAAATTTATATACCTGCTTGTTCTGTCATTGCAGCGATTTATACAGCTTTATATCCTACATCGAGCCAGAATGTTGAACAATAGTTATTACATGACGTCCAATCATTAGCCAGGTATTCCACATTAACATTTAAACAACAATGGCACTAAGAACTCTACGAGAATCAAACAATCAAACAAAAACAAAAAATGTCAGAAAACTTGACAGTGTTCCAACACGCTATTATACATAAAATGCAATGTAGATTTTCACGATATATGCAGCTGCCAGGTTCCTTAAATCCAACTTACGATCGTTTCTATTGGTACAAAACAATGGTATAAATTAGTTATATCACTAATCTATTTTATATTTTTACATTTAAGTTACTGAAAATAAATTCCAGAAAATGTACGTACTGTGCTCTTAAGACACGGTTTTGAGTTCCATTAAATACACAGGAATTAAATAAAACCCTTCATAAAATAGAAGAATAACAACATTATAAATAGATTTCCCAAATAAATACAACTAAATTACATATACGCACAGTTTAATTAATCAAATATCTTAATATTTAATTCCAGTGAAATTGAAAAAGTTACACAAGCTCACTAGTGAAGAGAATTCCAATATATTAGATAGCAAACTACAGCTCTCTCAGAATGAGTTACCTAGAACTTGGCATTGTACAACCATTGGATGTTCGCTCTAGGCCAACTTATATAAATAGTTTGGAATTTTTTTCTCTCAACAGTTGCATATAATCTACCTGAAACTAAAAGCTTTTCAATGCAGTTAAGAAATTTATCACCGATTTAAAGCGTGTATTTTTCCAATAACTGATAACTATCATATCTGTTATATTCAATACATTATTTCTCTCCATGGGTCACATTTATATGGAAGCATACTAAATTAGTAAAGTAGTAAGAACTTGTTTCACAATAGAAATTTAATGAATATCATATCATCCCCTTAGTGCAGTAAAGGGTTAACTCCTATTAAATTATATAAGGAGTTAACCCATTACTGCACTAAGACGACAATATCTTAAATGCATTAATTCAGGCTCAAATGAGTATAAATTTAGGCAAGAGAGGGCATCAGTTCAGGAATGAGTAAGAACTCATGCCCTTCCAAAAGCTAAGCTTATCCAATGACCTCTTTATAATTGACAAAGTGCAAAAAAATGTTTCTTCAACTACAGGATGGAAATACAAAACTCAACAATATAATATACATGGCCTGACTGTTTGAAGTAGAATATAACAGTTGAAGAGATCATGTGCAGGATAACTGGGTAGAGATAAACATCTCTCTCAGAAGATACCTTGAAGCTTCCTGTCTCTAACTAACATGCATTATGTATCATATATACCACTGTAAACACTTGTTTATATATACAATATAGCACATCAGTCTACTTATGTCTACAGCCCTGAAACACTATCAAAATCCTTGTTGAATAAGAATAACAGAGCACTTTCCTAACTGGTATCTAAACATTTCATCATCACTTTTAAAATTTTATCTTTATTCAGAATATATCATACATATCTCAAATAGGATTAATAACCTTCACAAGAAAATAATGACAAAAAAAATTCTCCTTTTCTAAGATTTTGCTTTTTGCTTATGCATATTCTATTGTAAATATGCCACACCTCCCTTGGGAAAAGTTGGGATTAGGAGCAGTGTTCAGTTTTTACCTTAAGTCACCCTGAACTGCCTGACTTGCCACGTCAATGTGGTGATTTTGTTTTGGTGTCAAAAGGGGCAAGGGTTATGTTCACATTGTAATGCCATGGCTTTAAGGGGGATTTGACCATCTGCCTGTCTTCTCAGGGCAAGGCTTTTACCAATCAGGGCCGACAAAATCTGCTTCTGTTTAATCCAATAAAATTAACTTACTTGTCTGTGTGATTTTTTACTCTGGAAAAAATTCACATGTTCTTACAGGCTTTCGAACAACCTAGCCAAGACAACTGATCTTCTTTTGCCCCTGCCATGGGTTTGACTTGACAAAAACCAAACCCGAGGTATATCAGTTGTATGCCTATTCATAATAATATCACCATGGACAGAAATCAACCAAGTCAGTGCTCTGTACACTGTACCAGAACTGACCAATATTAGATAAGTATCTGTTCACTTGACCTTCACACCAATTTTTTGATAATAAATGTATTTCTTGGGACAAATTGACTTCCTATAAAGCCTGCAAGGCTTATCAGTTAACAGCTTATCTTCTTGGAATTCTTTCCTGGCTCACTGAATGAATGAATGAATTAAATATCTGACCAGGGAAATACAAACCAGGTCAGCAATCTGTGTGTGCCCTGTACAACAAGAGTTGTTCATTCACAAATAAACAGTTTCATTGATAGTAATAGTTCAACTGATTCAATAAATGTCAAAATCAATTTTCTTTTCCTTGCAAATTTCCTTCTCCAGAGTTCAATGAAGTTAGCATTATCAATTTTGAAAATTCCGAGCATGTTACTGCCAGCAGTTTATACATGAAAATCTATAGAACTATTTTGATCCTATCTTCTAGTCAGCGGATGATTTATGTGTGAAAAAAGCAATAATTGCAGAGAAACAGATTAACTCCAAAATTTGGGCGGCAAATTCTTATGTTAAATGATTAAGTTATCCCTGTTTTACACTTATTTCAAAAATAAATAGTGATGTAAATCTGTTAATAACATTTATGTGCCAGGGAACATTTTAGATAAATACCCATGAACATGGTGTATTGTGTTCATAAGTTTAAGTCAATCAAACCTCAAAGTCATAAATTCACAATAGAACACATCTTACAGAGTTTGTCATTTGGTTTAAATCTGAACAAAAAAAATGACTCTGTCAAGGCTCCCTTTAACAGACCACCTGTTTGGTAAAGAACATCAATTCTTTATTTGTTATAGTCAAGGTTTTTGGGTAACAGGGTTGACTGTATTTAAAACCAACAAGAAACTGAAACAGAGATATCATATAGGATTTACTTCAATCAGTTCTTTTGTTGATATCATCAAAAGTCTTGACAAAGCTTAGAGGGGTTGACTCCATAAAATTAATTTATAATAGCCTTCTCACTTAACTTACCAGTTGAAACAGCCAAGAGCTTAATGAGTCAGGAGCTAAAAGAGCCAAGAGCTCAAAAAGTCAAGAGCTCATATAGCAAAAAGCTAAAATAGTAAAAAGCTCAAAGAGCTAAGAGCTCAAAGAGCCAAAAGCTAAGAGACATGAGCTCAAATAGCCAAGAGCTCAAATATTTAAGAGCTCAAATAGCCAAAAGCTCAAATAGTCAAGAGTTCAAAAAGTCAAGAGCTCAAATGATTGAACACTAACTAAAAGTTTCATGTCAGATCTCATATATCTTTTACAATATAAATAATTCTTGAAGAGAAACAAAAAAAAAATCGTTCTTTTTGCCTATGGCTTAAAAACTGCCCTATTTCCTTACATTTCTTTTTTTATTCAAGCATTTACTAAATACCTTTAAAACCATACACACTTAAAACAATAACTCCCACTTTCATTTTGTTTACCAGAGCATGTTGATTCTGGGGGGAATATTTTGCAGGTAGAAGGATGTAAATGGTGCCAGCAACCCAGCGTGAGGTTTATCTATCAACAATACAAATCTTTCTGCAGACATTAACCCATTACTTCATATACACGCCTTTTAACGCCTTTTTCACCCCCCCCCCCCCTTTTTGTTGTCTCAAATGATGAAAAAATGCCTTATTTAGGCCCCAAACACTTGTTTTTGTTTGAGAAATGTTGTTAAAAAAAAGTGACCTCTTTTTCGGCGCGGCCCCCCAACCAAAAGATACATCAGGGGGTTGCCAGAAGGGGGATGTGCCCCTGTTTGGGGGGGTTTGAAGGGGGGCGGAGTCCCCCTCATCGCCAAGAAAATTTTGGACTTGTGAGAGGCTGTAAATGACCCCAGATTGATCATAAGGTAACGTGTAACCAACGCTGAAAAGCATTTGACTCTATCTCAATCCATTGAGAAGTTGCAGCACTTTGAAATCAATTTTGATGGAAAAAATCAACGCAAAATAGTGATTTTTGGCAATTTTGAGATGTCCCCTCGTTGCCATGGTAACAGAAAATTTAAGCCTGAGCATGTTGTTGCAAGGGCAATGGTCCAGTCAACATTTGTGCCAAGTTTGATTAGTGTTGAAGCAGTTTTTATAGTATTATAGCAATTTGAACTTGTAACGGGAGACTTTTCAATGAAAACAGCCATTTTTCACAAAATGCTCATGAAGCAATGGGTTAAACCACGACTTTGAAATTTACTAGCAAACCTCTCTGAATCTTCTTTAATCAGTATATAAACTTATATGTGTAGTGGTTAAAAATATGAAAGAGAAGATTTTAAAAGCACGATTCACATATAACTGAAAATCTTCAAAACAAGTAGCTCTGCATCTCAGTATGTTTTAGTTCTCATATAAATTTTTTTTAAAAAGTGAACTATCAACATGTATGAAATCAATGTCATAATTTCAAATACAAAATAGAGAAAAACAGAATCCCTAAAGAAAGTCCAACACAACAAAATTGAAAATGTTACAGACCCTATGACCCCAAGCAGATTGATTTTTAATTATGCCACGCCATGTGTTGAATTTAGTACTGTTACATTTTAGCTATAATTAAATTAATATGAATGTGAAAATATTTCAGTAACAGATTCAGTTGCAACTGCAAGGCTGACCTGGTTCTATTTTGTAGGTAAGTCAGGGATAAATTTTGACTTTGGCATCTTAAAAATATCTTCTACTGACTTTGAGACAAATGGACACACCATCAAAAAATATGGAATATAATATAAAGCCATAACGACATAAGTCACATAAACATCCATTTTTACTGTATTTTGAATTTTTTTATTATTTTACAATTATTTTACAATCCATTACAAAAAGGGATCAGCAAGTAATTCTTGTAACAAATATGCTATAAATAATAG
The DNA here is from genome assembly GCF_026571515.1 of Ruditapes philippinarum. NCBI lineage: Eukaryota > Metazoa > Mollusca > Bivalvia > Venerida > Veneridae > Ruditapes > Ruditapes philippinarum. Next base: position 315,842 of record NW_026865939.1, read on the forward strand.
ATTTTCTTATAACGTCCTGGCAAATTTTTTTGTGCATGTCACAGACAGTACAAGACTCCAATAAGTCTATAACTAGAACAGACTGGTAATTCTGTTCATCAGAAGCTCAATCCCAATGATTGATAATCTAAATTAGGTCGTTATCTCAGACCGGAGTGATGTAAACACTGTCCTAGAGATGACCTAATCTACTTAACGCAACATAAATGTCCTAATGTACATCAGGAAACATCACTTACTATCCTCATCCTTAGACCGGGGACATTTATGTTTGTGTTTTGTATCACGTCTACACAAGTAAGGTCATACTTTACATTTTGAGGCATTCCATACCAAACTAGGCAGGACATGGGTTCTGCATAAAATATTCAACTGTTGGTCTTCAAATGCTTTTACAGGTAGGGAGAAAATACAAAATAAGAATTTTGTTTTTAACATCAACCTGTTTTTCTCATGGTCACAACTCCACCTCCACTTGAACAATGTGAAACAGTGGGATGGACAAATGGCAGAAGACTTTCTGGACTTTATGCAAATATATATAAATCCAAAACTTTAAATGCAATTTTGCCCTCCATGGCAATTTGAAATTACTATTTAACACACATGCAATACCCAAACTTGAACTCAAATTCCAGGTCATTAACACTTGTACTGTTGTGCTTTCAGGCATACATGTAGTTAAAATGCACTTTATGAAGACCAACATATACACTTCAACATATACCCTTCAAGTGAAAGAAAGGTCAGTTTCTAAGATTTTGAAAACTTGACCACTTTGCCAAACAGGCTGTCATAGGAAATGTAATGTATGTCATACTGTAATAGATGATGAATACCACCAACTCATAATGAACATACTGCCTCTAAAGTAGTATTTCAGATTTTTGATGGCCTTTTTTTGGGCCAATTAATTTATATGAGCATGACAACTGACATTAAGCAGTTGTTTCCATAGGAGAATGAGGAATCCAGCTTTTTACAGTAAAAAAACAACAACAATATACTGAGAGACATTCACCAGAGACAGACAGTCTTCCACTTAGGAATTAGTTCTTGCCAAAATTAGTTTATACAACCTTTTCAAAACTGTCAACCTGAGCTGTGCTAATTCCATTGCCATAAAACCAAAAAAACCTTAATGAATTCTTCATATTTATAAATAACCAATGTCAGAAACCACATTCCTATAAACCATAATTATAGTTCATTTACAATAATAATTTAAACTGTGCACGACATCAAAAAATCTTGCAACAGTTATGCCAAACATTTGCCTGACGCAACAAAATAAAACTGACAATTTTTTTTTGCTGATTATTGTATCTATCCTAAACCCCTAGCAACACAAATAACATTTACCATTCTGGTGTGCTACAAAATTCAATGAATACACTATTAAAGATGTATCTTTAAATCTTTATGATTGAACAGACAGAAGACATTGAAATATGATATGCATTTTATTATTTATGTATATTTATATATACATATAAAACCATATCTTATGTACTACAGACTCTTACACTGACAAACATAAAATTATAATTTATTTAAACCATATAATAATGCCATTAAAATTCATAGGCATGAAATTTTACAATTACATTCAATGCAGCATTTAATATATATATATAAAGCTGGTATAGAATATCTTTATATATCTAATACAAAATGTACAACCATTCAACAAAGAATCCATGAAGTATTAAACAGTTCTTTGTTTCAGAATTTATTCCAAACCAATCTAAGCATCTCTCTATACCTCCAGATTCTGTAATAACTTTAAAATTTAAATATTATAACCCTTTAAAATAAAATCCATCAACATTTCCAAAACACTGTACGCTTTTTCAAGGATAGCTGTTCACCTGATTTTAAGTTATGGTCATATGGCACCTTAACATGAAAGATGATTTTGGCTCATCTCCGGTGTTACAAGTTTATATTCACACCAAGGGTCAAAACCAACTCCCCTGCTGGAGCTACAAGATCCGAAGACTCCAGTGATTCGAACCTATTTAGTTGCTTCTTAGGATCACAAATGAAAACACGGATGCTGCAATTCTAATGCCTAAATTTCAGCCACAAGGGGGTTCAGAATGGGTATGTATTTAATGACTTACCCCTAATCATCTTGACAACCTCAGTATGGTTAGAGTTCGTCACCAGCTTCCCATTCACCTGTACACATACAGCATACAAAACATTTTTATACAAAATTAAAACTACTACATACATTTATTTATTTTCAAGAAAAACATTTTTTAACAATATTTTCTTTACTTGAAAACAATAATTGTGAACAAAAAAATCATGACTGTTTCATTCTACTACCTTACCAACTTAATAAAGCCGGAGACAGTTTTCATTTTCTTAGTTAGTGTTACTTTTATCAGAACAGATATCAATCAAAATACTATTACAAGAGCACCGCGTGTGGTGTTAACGCTAGCCAGTTAAAAATTCAAATATAAAAGGGGCACAACTCCAAAAACACTGCTTTCACAATTGTCTACCAACTTCACCTTGTGATGGTAAGTAAGTATTCCAAGTTTTATATTGATAACTTTTAAAATGTTTGAATAATTGGCTTCATTCAAGTTTTTGCATGACTACAATGCAGAAGCAATCGTAATAGCTAGGCTTTCTTGGAGTAAAAATACCTATTTCCTGCATAATTAAGTCGTATTTTGATCATACAGTCTAATATTGCTATTTTTCAATCTGTTCAATATATTATCAATCAAATAGAGTCAGACAGAAACATTTTGATTTCACTAAGAGATACACTTTAATGTACCTCAGTTATATATTTTTTATGTTGTTACCCAGCCGTTTCAACAATGTTATTCATTATCTTGAAGATGCCTTAATATGGTGAAACCAGAAGATTTGTCTTATAATTATTATCATAATACAGTTAATGAATAATTGAATTATTAAAATGTAAATCAGTAAAGGCATTGTCATATATAATATATTAGACTGGTTCTCATGTTGATAGAATATATACCCAATCTTTCATAAGATGGCAGTAAATCTTCTAACAACAAACTACAATGCCTTACAGCCATATGAAAGTAAAATATGTTATAAATAAATATATTGATAGTTCAACACTATAGGGCTGTATGTTAATAGCCTTATAGACTGTGATACAGTCATTTCAACATAAACCCTGTAATATAATATATAAGATAAGTGATGTATGATTGAATGCCAGATTGGTGAAATAGTTACCTTGATAATCTTGTCTCCGACTTGTACCCCAGCCTTCTCTGCTGCACCACCTGCAAGTAAAAACATATAGCGATATCAATAGTTTCAAACATTCAGCAAACTTGCCTACTTTTAATTCCTACATGTAGCTAAAATATACCTCACTAGAACGAAAAAAGTACCTCACTAGGATCAGCAAAATATATCTCACTCACTAGGACCAACAGTCAAAAAATCTTGCCATCTCTTGATTTTTTTTAATAAATCTAAAGAACAGGAGAAGTGACTATGTTGTAGTAATTTCTACAAATAATTGAGGGTAAAATTCTACAAATAACTGAGGAAATAAAGGCTTACTTCAATTAGATGCTATAGTAATGTAATGACTTTATTTCAATTAAGGGCATTTACTTTAACAGTTTTGAGATTGTAAATTTTAAGGGTTCCATTTTATTCTGAAGTCTAAAGCGGGCTTCAAACCCACATCAGTGAATTGCAAGTGAAACATAATCAACAGGCTTAATTAATTACTCAGTAAGACTGCCTAGGGAGTTTCAAAGGTGAATTAACAGAAACAAAGCAATTGCCAAGACTAGAGCAGCATATACATAAAGAATGACCAGACTGTATACCAACAAGGTCAGGCCTATCATTGCCACCACCAGTCCTTGAATAATCCAAGTCATCAAATAGTTAAAATTATTTATACTACAAATCTTTAAAGTTTATTTTACTCATTTCAGTATGTTATCAATGACAGGCAGCCATGTGGTTAATTCATATCAAAAAGTCCATTTGAGCCGCGTCATGACAAAACCAACATTATGGGTTTGCGACCAGCATGCATCCTGACCAGCCTGCGCATCCGCGCAATGATCTGGATCCATTCTAGTCGCAAACCCATTATGTTGGTTTTGTCATGATGCCGCTCATTTTGCTAATTCAAATTAAATTCAAAATTTCTGGACCAAAATCAGTATATAGTATACTTCCTTAATCAAATTTAATTCAATGATAGCCATCAGTAAGCACCCAAATTTCTCATCTACTACATTTACAAAATACTATTTCAACCATTACATTGCGCAAGAATTTCGCAATACAACACATGTAGTTTACATTATTCAACATACATGCTATTTCATAGCCGTTAAGGAATTTACAAACGAGATTTCTGTAAATTAATGCACAATAACAATGCTCATATAGTTTTTAGTTTAATTATTACCCTGCAATGATACAAAAATATCATTTCTGAGATGTTTTAATCTTTACCTGATGTTGATAGTAAACTGAAGTCAAATATTTTACATACTTCAACTATTTGGTATGAAATACAGGCATACCTGTAAAACAAATCCCTCTTTCTTTTTGACGGAGCTCTTTTACAATATCTTATTGAAATTTGCTTTTTGCAAAATAAATACTACAGATTATGAGTATTTTTGTTGACTGACAAATTAATGTCCCTTTTTTCCCCAACATGGCGCAGAATTCCCCTACATTAGGACCCCAGGCCCCAGTCACCTATAAGGTTATTTGGGCCCTGTGATCAGATAATCACCATTATGCTGGAAAACACCATTAAATTGGCATGGTAATATATTCACAATTATTTTGGTATTTTTATGAAATCATTATGCAGACACAGAGCTTCGGAAGTTTGGGAGTCATTTTCTCCTTGATTTTAGCTTATTACTTCCAAAACAGAGTCATTTTTCTTCTTTACCAATATATTGTAACTTCCAGTGCTGGACATTTTGCAGTATTTGACTTCCAAATTTTGGAACAGAAGACCTGTCAGAACATGTTCACATATTCGCCATTATGCTCGTATGTTCACATATTCACCATTTTGCTGGCATGTTTATATAATGACCAGTTTGCTCGCATATTTTGCTTTTATGTTTGTACATTCACCATAATGTTCATAAAATCACCATTTTTCCTGATATGGTCATATAATCATTATTATCTTGGAATGTTTATATAATCACTGTAATGCTATGATAAGTCATATAATCAACATCATGTTGGACTGTTTACATAATCACTTTAATGCTGACATGGTCATATAATCAACATTATGCTGGCATAGTTTTTTTATATATACATAAAAAACAGCTTCATCACAGGGGGATATGCTTTTATGGATATGCCTTAGGGATATACTGCATTAATACAGATATTTATTGATCAACTTTATCAGATGAAACAACCAGGAAATCTATGTAAATTAGTCACCCATTAATATTCATGATTTTTAAGTAGTTCATCATTAGATAGTTTAAGATTTTATCATCATTATGAAACTACAATTGTACAAATTGCTTTCTAATATGCAACAGTAAAAATTATGATTTTAGGAAATTAACAAACTATAATAATTTATGGAATATTAAATTTTCAAAACTGCGATGGCTAAGAACCACAATCTGTATTATTATGTGACAGAAATTCAGGAATCTTGTTTAAACAGATGAAAGATATTCTAGTATATTCTGACTCCTCTTAACCCCTTTACCTACATAATTTTACATAATGGACTTGCCCAGCTTTGAATTTGGAACAGTCCATTATACCAAATGCAAAATTTGAATTACCAAAAGTAACAAGCCTTGTCAGACTACATGGACATGCAGGCTGACCTGGTTCTATACTGGTGGCAAAGTTTAATCACTTCCAGTTCAAGAAGGTTAATGGTAAAGTTCCTATTAAGGTGGTGTGGGTTGACTATGTGCTGATAATTTTCATTTACCAAATCATCTTCAGAATAGGTAGGTACATCCTTGGTAAAATCTTATGACAAATATTATACTATTCAATTATGCTATTAATATATCATCACAAAAATAATCTAGGACAACAGCTGTTTGGTAACCATAATAATACAAACACCAAACCTGTTATTTTGTATTTGCTAATTTTAAAATTATAATGAATTTGCTTAAATAAAAGTTTCACAACACCTGCGCAATCCATCATTTGACACCTGTTTAAATCATGAAAGCAGTTAAAAAGAACAAACAAACAGGGGAGACAACTCACCAGTTTTCACACTTGCCACATAGACAGGATTGTCCCCACTCACTGTCAACCCATACCCTTTTTCATCTTTCTGAATAATGGCAGTCCTCTGAAGCAGTACCGTAGAGTCTGAAAATAATAAAACTCTATTAAAATATTGTCCATTCAGTGTTTACAAATACAAAGATTTTATAACACTGTTTCTAGTACAGTTTGTTTGGGTATGGCACTAAATTGAAACACAATTTCATTATTAACTTGTAATTACTGCAGAGATAAGTATTAGAAAGTCCAGACAGAAAATCAGTCATATGACAATATGAAATTATATGTAAAAATGACAAGAACAATAAATAAACTAATCATGGACTTTTATTACAAAAAGCATAACAGAAAATCCTTTTTTTGTTAAAATATTTATTTTTATCTTGTTCTCATTATATAGTTGATTTATTGTGTTTTAGGTTGTATCAACATTTTTGATGACTTTCCAATTGTACTGGTAGAGGAAGAGCTACGCTTAACTTCTCCTCAATACATTATTTCCGAGAATCAGGGACACAAGAGTAGAACCACTAACCTTCTGTATGCTAGCTTGATAGCTCTTTCAAAAGATAAGATCCCTGGAGGGATTCAAACCAAAAGCAGTGAAAAGCTAATAATTACATAAGAACATGATTATATTTTCCACTGCATTGTAATGTAACTAAATAAGGTAATAACAAGGGTTATATTCCCAACATTACGTAGGCTGACAAAATAAACACCAACGCAAGAAAAATTTACACCTTATACAAACCAAAATGACAAAGGTGAGTGCAGTCACTTTATACCTGATAAGTCAATGACATTTACCTCAAACTCAAAGTTGCCCCAATCTCAATATTTGTCCATTTATTAACTTTTGTTTATGAAACGGACATTTATTTCTCAAACAGAAGAAACTGGTTTTTAACTTTAAGAAGTGAAGGGTATATGATCTGCAGTAAGTGACTATGGCGGCCCTAATGAATTACTAATTACCAAAAATAACCCAAATACAATAAATCATTGTCAAAATCATACAGAGTGTCTTGTGGTCAATTTTTGTATACATTTACATGAATTAAGGAAAAAGATATTTTAGATTACAATAAAATCCATTTCTTTTCGCAGCACTTTCAGTGCTTTATCAGCATAATTATCTTCAGCCAAAATTGTTTTAACCCTTAACCGCATGAGCACATTGTGAAAAATGGCCGTTTTCATTAAAAAGCCTCCAACTGCTATGAAACAATGAAAAATGCTTCAGTACTGATGAAACTTGGCACAAATGTTGACTGGACCATAGCCTCTGTAACAGCATGCTCAATCTTTAATTTCCTGTTACCATGAGGCCATTTTTATTTAGCCTGTCACATGTTCAAAATCTTTTTGGTGATGATGGGGGGCTACCGTCCCCCTTCAAACCCCCCAAACAGAAGGGGGTACATCCCCCTTCTGGCAACATCCTGATGTACCTTTTTGATGGGGGGCAGTGTCGAAAAAGTAATCACTTTTTTTATCAACATTAAAGTGATTAGCATTTGCCAGCCAAGCCTGCACATCCATGAAGTCTGACCAAACTCTACACTGCTGGTAGCTCTATTTTTGTATTTTGATTTTGAAATCGTTAGAATTTTAAATGGACACAAATTACACAAATTCAGCAGGTTAAGGAGTAGAGATAATAGATACTTGACTTACTAGCACTGTCCGTCTGCTCAGACTGATCATCTGCACTCTTCACACTACCAAGGCTGCCCAGCCTGAAATTAAAACAATAATATACCATATAATAATTTAATTATAGTTTTCAACATTGGATGTTTGAACTTAATTTTGGTTTAAAGGGACTCCACTCAGTTTTTTTAATGTGACAAGACCAGAAACATTTTCCCCAAACTTTGTATACCATTTGATGTATGTCTAATAGTATAAAATAATAACTTCTGCACAAATTTTCAATTCATTTCCTCATCCTCATTTTCCAGAATAATTATTCTACTTGTGCAAAATGACACAAAAATGAAAAGCATTGCACTCAAAAAGTGCTAAAAATTGCATTAACTACTAATTTTCAATTTAATTGGGAGTATATTTCTTTCACTATCCTTTGCAGATTTTTACATTTCAAGAGCTCACAAGTCTTGATCTATGTAAAAAAATAATTTTATGTTTTTAGGTCTTTTAGAGCTTGTTTAACCTTTTTATTAATATTTTTCACTTTAATTTATATATGACTTAAAAGATGAATTACTGACAACAATGATTTCTCCTGTTAAAGAAGTAATGTTTATGTAATACTATATGATGATTCATCTCAGTCTGTACTTATAAAATACATGTTGCATCATATCAGAACTATAGCTATTCCTATGTATAAGAACAAAAGCCATTCACTCATTGATTCTAGTATTTTGATGTGGGGGTTCTTTGTAATATACTTAAGGTATATGTAAATCAGAGCTGCCAAATGAAGAAAATCACACTGCTGATTCTCATGAAATATAGTTTTCTTCCAGATGTTTTTTTCCCTTTTTTAAATATTTATGTATATATTCACTATCATTTCATGGCATTGAAAGATTATTATTTTAATTCACTCAATACACTCAAATGAATGCCTTTTGAAGTTTTATATCACATATAGCATGAAATGGTATCAAATTATAATGTTATTTACCATGCAAAATGTCTTTAAAATCAATATGTTGAAATCAAACTTTAATATGTTTTTGATAAAACATTGTATACTAACTGAATTTTTGATGGTGTCTTTAAATACAGATAATAATGATAATTGCTGATGATGATAATGATGACAATTCAGCTTATGATGATGATGATGATGATAATTCATCACAATTATCATTGTCACCAGAATTCAAATTTTTTTTAAATGGGTTAAAAATATCAGAAAACCTTGGAAACCCAGAATTTAGTTATTATTTTAATTGGTGTTCTTTTTTTTTAGAAAAAGAAACCTTTCAAGAGTAGGGAAAAAAACCTGAACTTCAGGCAAATGTCTGAAAACTTTGTATGAAAAATTCTGCAATATAATTATGTAAGGGAACCAGTCTTATGTTGTTTCAGACTTGCTCCTGTTTAAAGTGTCTATGAGTCATACATTAATTATAGAAATTACTCATTCTATATACAGTACAGATCTAGGTCAATGTACAGCATAGTTCACAGATATATTAACATATATTGTACAACTATTATAATTCAGCAGTTAGAAAACTAATCATGTATCATATTGATAGACAGCCTCGGTAACCTCCACGTCAACACTGTTCTGCTGGCAGTAACTAAATAGTCTCTGACTCACAAATCTGTCCGTCTGCTAACAAGGAAATGTGACAATATCTCTTGAAATATTTTCTTTTCTCTTAATCTTATCATTTCTAAACTGGCATTACAAACGCAACATAGCACAAATTTGATGTCTGTTACATTCTTTTCAATCCCTTTAGTGTAACTTTGTTCTTTTTATAGTATTGGACATACTCAAGAAAAAACCAATCAATATAATCTGTAAAAGAATGTAAACACTAAATGATAAGGTACTACAGGCTTTCCATAGTTTCTTGATTTTAATGTTTACAAACTACAAACAGAAACTGATTCCACTAAATACTTTAAGTCAATTCTATTTTTTGTTCCCTATAAACCTGAAGGAATCAAGAGGGATAAGCCCTTGCCACCTGTATACAACTTGGGTTGGATCTGTGCTGCGTGAGTCTGACCAGGCTCTATACTGTTGGCAGCATTTTGTCTTTTGATATTGAAATAAATCTTTAGACTGTTCAAAATTTTAAGCTAGTTAAATCCGATACATAAATACAGCAGCTTAATGGTTAACATGATACACTGATAAAGTCAATGGAATAAACATCTTTCTTAAGCTTTACTTATAAATGGCAGAAAACTGGAAGACTCTCTGTGCATGAATTCAGCCACCCAGCCGGTACCTACTTATATGAACACGCAGAATTCAGTACAGCACTGAGCATAGAATAGTTTTCCTATATACAATGTACGCATTCAAATAATATGTCTAACTTTGGAATATGTGGAACACAAAACGTTCTAGAAAGAATCTTTTTCTCTGACCTTCTCACAGTCATCATGAAAACTGACTAAAATAGTTTTAGTTTTATCCAAACGGAAGAAGTCTTTGAGCGTTTACCTAGAGGAGCTTGTTCTGACAGAACAGGCAGCTTCAAAAACGCTCACATTGTAATAGTCATCATAATGAAACAGCATCCTGTCGATGCTCACACTGGGAAATACATGCTCTTAACTTTGTTTTATGTTTTTGGAAAATGACTCTTGAAAAAAATTAACTTTCTGATAAAAAAAAATTCAAAATTTTCTTGTAGTTTGCAAGAATGCAAACTTATATTTGAACCCTGCTAAAAACAGCCCCTGATGAGTGAAAAATGCCTTTTAATACTGTATGACACTATATTTGGTAAGTAAATAATACTGTATGCACAAACACCCTTGTATAGTAGAATACTTGAATAAATGAATGTGTCTTAGTTTGCATAGATTTTGACAGACAAATTTTATGCAAATGAATTTTCAAATAAGACAGAGTTTTTCTTGCTGCTCTAGTTAACAAAATTAACATAATTTATAAACATAACATTGGCCTAAGTGTCAGCGATAAAATAATGTCTGTGTCTGTCTCCACTGTAACAATATCATAGTATTATTAGTATATCCACTTTCAATAAATACTGAAATGCATTTACAGATTGTATACTTCTATCCAAAAATTGCCATGACTTATAATTCAATCAATGTACGAAATATATTGTGTAAATGTCAAATAACTAGTCAAGAACAATGGTAGATCGTAATTTTTCTATGGTGATAATTAACCTTAATAGCCTCTACATATTCATAAAAATATTACAATATTGTCTGTCAACATGTAATTCAAACACAACTAGCATGTTTCAAAAATGTAAATTATATTTGTGATATAAATTATAATGCGTGGGTACGTATGATTCTGTAAATATATTCCCTACTTTGAATCAGAGAACAATTCACTGTTTGATAACGACACATACAATACAAATATCAAATGGAATGCATATTTCCAGCTTTGATGTTCCATATGACAAAGATTAAATTCATGATTGTCAACTATCAGAGAATAACTTGCAAAAGGCTGTTTTTTCATAACATATGTAATTGTCTGCAGGCCTTTAAATCATTCTCAGGATAACGATGGAGCAGACTGAACACTGCAGCTTTTCATTGGACCTCTTTAATTTTGTGCTGCATAATCATGAACTTATTTTAATAAGAGTGTGTTATTATACAAGATGACAGCTGGACCATACTGACCAGTCCAAAGATAAACCATCTAATCTGAGATCTTACTGACTAGTCCCATGATAAACCAACTAAAACATAGTCCTAATACTGACCAGTCGTAGGATAAACAATTGCATACTGACCAGTCCCATGATAAACCATCTGAATCCCCATACTGACCAGTCCCAGGATAAACTATCTAATATAAGTCCCCATACTGACCAGTCCAAGGATAAACCATCTAATCTGAGACCTTACTGACTAGTCCCATGATAAACCAACTAATATAAGTTCCCATACTGACCAGTCCTAGGATAAACCATCCCATACTGACCAGTCCCATGATAACCCATCTGAATCCCTATACTGACCGGTCCCAGGATAAACCCTCTAATCAGAGTGTTAATTCTTACCAGTCTCATGATAAACAATCCCATACTGACCAGTCCCAGGATAAACCATCTTAGTCCCCAGTCTTTTTCTTGTGGATTAAGAACAATTGAAATGTCATACTTTTTTATTAATTACATCATTTCAAACTGATCTATTAATTGTACATGCACTCAAATAAGCACACACAATCTAGTTTCTTATCATTGTACAACAGTTTTACAACAATTTGGCAAATTATCATATCTTATCAACATAACAACATGGTATCTTCAAATTTAAATTACATTAAATAGTGAAAAAAAACACAAAAAAAAACAACAGTTTCTCTTTCATCTCCTGATAATATATAAATATAGAGTTATCAGAGTTCTCTCTACAAACATCATGTTATATGTCTGCAAACATGTTAATACACCTAAATACATAATTCTCTACAAAACAATGAATATTTTTTTCATTGTGTTATAACACAGAACAATGGGAAGAATAATAATTATGACAAAAGTTTTCCCTTCACCTTAACCATATTACTAAACATGACTTCACATTGTCACTTATCTTCAATAAAAGCTGAGGGGGAAAGTTTAAGTCAATTCGCAATGAACATTGTGATGATTGTGCCTTCTATTAACTTTTTAAATTTTTTGTCCATAATTAATTGAACTTATATTTACATAATGTAACATACCAACAAGTTTATTGTTGTAAAATTGTTAGAATTTGTTCAAACACAATACATGCAGTTAAAAATTTTCATTTAATTCATTAAGATTCCAAACTGTTATCAAGTACTTTTAAGCTGTCCGCTTCCTCAGTTCCTGGAACTTCCAATCAGCACTAGTGTCATCTATAGATAGTCATACTCATGTGTGCTTTGAGTTGAGGCTTAAAAACGCTATTCTTCAGTATAAGTTTAATGTTTTAACTTTCATTAAGAACAAATGTGTTATTTACTTAACAACTAGGACTGATCTCAGAAATGGTTGTTAATTTTACATTATTTTTATCAAATAAGGAAATAAAATAGTGACCTTTAATGGCATGTTTTCTAAATATGGTCTTTATACAAATGAATGTAGTATAGGACTTAATCACATGTTGAACTATCTCTTGCAATAATAAGACTTAAGTGCATGCCAGTTTTAATTGCAGTGCCAATTATATTTTTCTATACTTATTTGCATTCTAACAACATTTAAAAAAAAATTTTAAGACCAGGAATGGAAACACAAGGACCAAATTGCTATATATTATGTAATTTCCCATCTCAAAGCGACCTTGTTTTTGTTGGCTGACTTCATATTACCTAAATTACACACAAGAACTTTTCATTGACCCCTTTAAATTTACAGTAACATGCTTATACTATGGTTTGACCTTTTTTTTCGTTTTCCAGACTGAAAATAAACAAAGTTTGATTTGTTCTCACCTGCGATTTCTGAGTAAGGTGCCAGCATGTGATTGAGATATCTCGGCAAATTTATTACTTATACTTTCCATAATAGGGTTCTCTCTTGGAGAAAAGTTAAATATATCCATTGAACGCCACTTCTTCAAAGGCATATCTCCTGCTTGTAAATCCTTCAACACAGAAAAGAGAAAAACGAATACACTTGAAACAACTCCTCACTTTTTCTCCCTTTCTTTGAACTAAAAACACTTGCAACTAATTTCAACACATTATATAATGCACAGAGAATTATTAAATTTCCAACTTTTTTCACACATATATAAATATATATTCTTTTTTCTCTTCAACACTTGACACACTGACATATATATATACACTATAAGTATAACACAACTATACCTTTTGGTTTAATTTTTTACCTTGTCAAGATACAAGACTAATGGTATAACTAAGAGCCAAGAAAAATCTTAATAATATAACTTTATACTTATGACTGAGAGGATGAAACACAAAAAATGACACTTTAGTATCCTGGTTCACTAAGTGCATACATAAAGTCGCAACAATTATTCAAAAACAAAGCTTATTCAAACACAATATGTTTCTTTTTAACTATAATATATATACATTGCCCATGAAAGATGTCTATATCACAAAATATCTACTAGAAGGAACTGTTCACATAAATGACATGTTTTTGGCTAGAAACAAGCCAACCTGCTGCTACCAATGCTGTCTCAAATTAAAAGATATAGAACACATAACATACTGCTTCTAAATGATGTAACCAACATTATGCCAGAGAAAATCAGAAATAGGTACATCATGTGCAAGCTTTGTGATAGAAGACGAATTTCATTTTTCTTTTAAACTTAAAGGCAATGATAGCAATGGGAGATAAACAGGGCATTCAATTCAAGCATAATTACAGGTCAAGTAAGACAATTATAAGTTTATCTGTAACATCAATGATCCTGTCATGCTGAACAGAGAAACAAACAATATCTCTCTAGTAAACAACTAACAGTACATTCCCAGACATTCCTTTCAGAAAATGTATATTGTATGCCAGGTAAATATAGTATTTTAGCCAATTCCAAAACAAATACAGGCCAAAGTAAAAAGTATTTTTAGACATTTCAATAAAAACCAATTGAGTCTCGTTCTCAATTGAATTATTAAATGTTTAATTTGGGTAAAGACAATTCAGGGGATAAAGGTAAAATTGAAAGCTAAAAGTAGGAGGGAGCATTCTAGACATGCATGTAGCTGATGTAAAAGATTTTTTGAAATTGATAAATGCTTAAAGCATAACATAGATTATTAAAGAATGTTTTCTGGAAAAAATGTATTCCTTAAACTAGGCCAAAAGACAATCTAAAAGGAATGGTGCTGTCCTATTTAAGCACCTCATACATCTTTGGAATTTCCCTCTTCCTAACATAACTAAAGTATGACTTGAATTTCCGCAGTTTAGAGTAAGATAAAGTATTTCAAAACAAAAACAATCATTAAAAGCGACTGTCTTAAAATAAATTTCACATCTGATGTTTTACGTTGAAATGGGAATGCAATTAAACATTTAAACTGTTACAAGTAAACAACTAATTGGAGATAAACAGCTAATATCATTGCTGTAGGGGGATGCATCTTTCATTCTTCTACTTGAAAATAAAAACGCTTTTAATCAGAAATCGAATTTAAATTCAGTTGTAAAAGAAAGTTTCATAAACATCCTAATAGCACAGTTTACATAGATTCAAGTCTCAATTTCCTCTAAGTGAAATCTAACTTTACTATACCAACTTGAAATGAGTCAACAATAAATCCACTTGAAACCTAGCTCGATGACATGGTGGAGATATTTATAATACTATTTTATCATACAAGAAATTGTCAATAACTAATCCGATCAACATTTGATATGACAATCAAAGGAAAGTGTCGTAAATTTCCATATGTAAATGAGACGAAGCAACAGCGCATTAACAAATCTAAATCCTGTCACCATCTTAAATACGTTGATGCAAAACTATTCACAAACAGTCGAAATATCGTCAAACGTTGAGCTTCACTGATTTCAACACATAACATTATGAACGATTATGCAGTACACCTCGGAACATGCACAACACATACACCGTAATTAGACAAACAACTCAACTGAAACCATGTTTATATGACTTGGCAAAACGTTACAAATTGTGCACAAGCTACTAAATGATAAAATCAGCAAACTACACTGTCTAGAAACTGGTAGACAACCTAAACCTGAGCTACTAAATGGACCAAAACAAACTACAGACCTGAGCCAAGCACTTAATTGTACCAAATCTAACATTATAATTACCAAACTGCATAGCTTGAAGAATGAACATTAAGATCCAGTGCAAAATATTAATTACATTACAGATTAAGGTTCTGTCACGTACCATACGCTACATTACATGTATACAACTTTCTATTTATATACATAATTACCACAACATGGAAGGAGTAAACAGTTCACTATTAATGCATTTAATACTTGACCTACCAGCCATTCTGTTCCTTCCTCAAGTCTCTATATTATACACTATATAAAATTAACTTTTCATTTCAGAAAGGAAAAATGACTAGAAAACATTTCCTAAAATGACCAATAAAAGATTTCACTTGACTATATTTTCTGTATTTAAGTGGTATAATTCTGAAGTCAATGATCTACACTGATTTAATCATCTCATGTGGCTTATTTTCTCTATTGTTTCTATCACACTCTGCTACAAAAACATCGACACATTGACCTTTCCATGTATCACAGCTCATTCTCCCCGATTCCCCATCATTGCTTTGTATCCAAGTAGCCAATGAGTTTAACAAACTATGTCAACTAAGATGACGCTCATTATCATTACCAACAACACAGAATAATTTCCTGTATCACTGAACAGCACATCATACAAAACTATCTTTTCACTATTCCTTAACTATTTGTATTAACTCCTCTTGTTATAGCACATGAAAATTGTTATTTTTCTGTCTCCTTATCGTACGTTTGTCACAAGACGTAGTATTTCCAATGTTGTGTTTGTTAAATAAAAACAATTTAATCACAATACTGTGATAACTGTCTACACATTTCCCTTTCAATAACTTGATAGACTGTGTATTTATTTGACATCCTTACCCTTCAAGATAACTACCACTTAAAACTAAAACGGATAAGGTTGTAACACAGTCTACAGCCTAGAGGGGAAAAGACTCACTTTAAAGTCCTGACCTTATAAATGTTTGTGCTTGATTACATTTTTGTAGTATGTGTACATATTCTGCTTGATCACATTCAATACATTTAAGTCAAATTAACCATCGCTGTTGGTTATATTTAGCTATTGAACCAGTAATTAAAGGTAGTTCTCCATAAAATACTCATGACAAATCGTGAAGTTTAGAGAAAATAGTTAGATCTCAATAAAATAGTCCGCAAATATCAATTAATTTCCCTGATTATATACTTTCCCTGGGTAACAATATCACTTAATATCAAAGTACTTTCTGTAACTGTTAACATCTTTTCTAATTTAAGTGAAATATCTACATGTAATTATGAAATGCCATAATTGATATAAGGAAAGTTTTGTTACATGGAACATAACATCAGAATACCAATTAAAACATTTTGTAATTCCTTTCACAAGGATAAAATTTTCATTCCACAAAGAAAAGGGTGTATCCTACATGTACACTTCTATAGAACAATGGCAATGCAAATCATATATATATTTCATTTAAAGCAGCTTTTTTATTCAGCTTGGTAATTAATTTCCATAATTAAAGTAATTATTCAACACATTTACATATCTATTCATTAACACAAAGACAGTCTTTAATATGTACAATCATTCAAAGGTCATATTGTGTAAAGTGTACATGTACACAGTATTTCTAGGCTGGTATAGGTCAATTCTACTCACTGCATATTAGCACACACTCATAGAATATAAACCCTTTACATGCCGCTTTATCACATCTTTTTTAGTGTATTTATAATAACCCTGTCACAAAATTCTTAATCCAAAGACATTTCAATAAAACATTTCTTCAATATACATGTATTAGAAAACAAAAATCTTATCAATTTTTCATCGACTTTTGTACACTTATTGACTATCACAAAGTACAAAATTCCCATAGAGAATGTTAGAAAGATCCCTACATAAACACATGTTAACATATCAAATTTCACCTTTTTCCTTTGCTACTGCTTCCCAGCATCATTTTTATTGAGAAACAATTAAGGGAACCAGCTTCATGTACAGCACCTACAGCAAATGATGGGTTGAGAAAAATGCTTTGACATTGGTTTATGTTTTTTCCACATCAATTAGATTAATTGAATTAATTTGGTTTTAATGGTAACACATATAACACTATGTGTCATTTATTAAGCAAAGATGGAGATTAATATTTATAATATTTACATATTTTATTTCTCAATTCTCTTCAAAAGCATGTAAATTATCCTATATTCTCCGGATACAGAATACAGTAAAATCAGGTAATTGTTACAATCAAAACTGATTAAAATTTCACTGAATGAGCCATTGCAGAACTGTATATAGAAATTCCAGTCTATAACACAGTAGTTAAAAATAATTAATGTACTCCAAGGGAGGTAATCTTTAATAAATATCACAACTTACTTCTTACAGAGTTACCTCTGACAAAAAAGTGAATGAATGAGATAGTTAACAATACAGCAAAAAATCTGTCATTACAAATGCCATCCAATCTGCTTACAACTTAAGAGTTATCCTATGTTTTGTATCGCAATTTATCATTAAAATCCTATCATAGCCAATGTCATGATCCAAAAGAAAGATAAAAATAACTTCACTCAAAAATAAGTCGGATAGTGTGACGTTGTCAAGGTAGATACTTTATAGCATGGATTTATTAATTCAAATGTCAACAATACTTGTAAAAAAAAATTCAAAATGATTTACAAAAATAAATTATCAAAACAATGCTACAAAAAGAGACTTGAAACTTTACATGCTGATTGTAAATTACTGATACTAGTTTCCTCTACTGCTTTATCTTCTGCTACATGTATACATGTATATATAACATATACCAAGTAAGCTGTAGTAATTTACAATGCTTACATTGAAATGCAATAATTCTTTTGGCATAAATATTCTGTACAGATAATAGATAATGCACAAACACGTCATACATGTAGTCTATATCATTCACTTTCCCATTATTATTAACAAGAATTCATTTCCCAGTGTTATGTGAAATATATATTACATGTTATATAAATATTGCAGAATATACATACAGGATAATATTATAAATAGAATATATGTGTCATGTATCAGCTGTTCTCTTGATTATTAAAGGTATAAAACAATAAATGGCAACATATTATGATACATGTATACTTTAAAAAAAATAAATAATAAAAAAATATACAATCACATACGATGATAGTCTTCGTATATATATTTTGTCTATCATAATTATGTGCATACTATAGAGATGAACAAAAGCAATGACTGTAGCACATGAATATATATAACAAAACAGAAAAAAGTATGTTCACAAAAAAAAAAAGAATTAAACTACTGTTTTTCCTAGGCCGTATTTTGATTTGATTCGTTGTCACTATTTTCGTGAAAATATCTTTTTTTAATATTAAACAAAAGTTTTCTTTTCACTGGTTAAGCACTCTTGCTTATCCAATCAAAACGCAGCACTTAAAAAATGGAAGGCAAACAACAAATTGTAGACAGTCTTGTGTCATTAAAATTGGGTGTCTTTCAATGTAGCTAAATATTGTTTTTTTAAGTATTTCCTACACAACATAGCCTGAGTTACAAATCAAAATTAATCAAATAGCAAAGCACAAACATAAAATCAAATCAAATCTAGTGAAAGCTCTCTCTTGCACCTTTATGACAAATGTATAATTAATTAAATAGTAGAACTTCAGTTTCCTTTAAATGTGGGCTCTATGTGTCCTCTAAACTCACATATCATTAATATCCTTCAATGAATTCATGAGGCATGAAGTGGACAGTTATTCTATGACATTGAACACTGGATAAGTTTCAAGAACATATTTCAATTGGTTCAGGAGCAGATAAGAATTCTATAGATCAGAGACGTATGACCTTGACCTTAAACTAAAGTAGTGTCAGAAGATATATACCTGGTAGTCATATAAAATAGTTCATTCTCTAAATCACAGGAGCAACTTGCATGACTAATTTTCAACAAATCTAAAAAAGAAATGTTTATTATTCACAGAATAATTTTTAAAAAAATACTGAATTATTTATTGAAGACATTGAAGAATCAAAACTTTGATGTACGGTATTTCTTTAAAATTCAATGTTAGACAAATGTAAATATGTTTCTTTGGTGGTGGTGGTGGTACTTTTCACTCCAGATCACGAAAGCCAGCCACACTGAATTTACCAGAGCACAGTTCAGCCACTGCAACATTCCTGGGCATGCCATCAAACAGTTTACCAGCACTGGTTGCATATACTTTCTTAACGAACTTCTGTACATGCCAGAGCAGAGGTACAGTGAGATGACCGTAGAATGGATTTCATGTTCAATTACACGGAACCGACCTGCACTTTCCGAGAATCGAACTCTGGTCGCCTGATTAACAGTCCAATGCCCTACCTTTGAGCTAACTGGACCGCTCATTTTCATTATCAATATAACTTTAGCTATGATATAGATGAACCAATTATCACATTGTTTTACCTTTATTTAAGATTTCTATTTAATATATTTATAGAATAAGATTTTGCATTTTTTCGTAAATAATCATTTTTTCTAAAATTAATTTAATTACTTTTGCACAATGTGTTTATGTAAGGAAAGTCTATCTTTTGTATTTTCTCATATGTCTATGAAATCAGAAAATTAACGCAATGAGCACACAGCCATGGTATAATGACTTCATCATTAGTATCAAAAGAAGGGGCAAAAAATATCTTGTAATCCAGTGATGGATGAAAATGTAAAAAAACATTCAGTAACGTAAAAGCTCCGTGCGGTGGCATTAAATATTTTTAGAGCTGCTTATCCCCTGTTATCAAAGTTTCTGTTGACATATATTCGTCAAAATGTAGCAACATCCTGCCAATGCATATAACATTCATCTGTAAAAATTTGCAAGTGTAAGAACTAAGATCAAGTCACTTGCAATTTTCAAAATTCACCTGTATGCAACCCGAATTTGAATCCTGATTGGTGGTATTTTTAATATTTAATGACATCTTTGGAAAGCAGGTTTAATTTAAATAAAGATGACCACACCTACACTGTAAACATGCATCTACTATTTAGAAGTGGTGTGTCCATAATAAGCTAACTTGTTAAATCATGCTGAAAGCATTGTTATAATTTGAAAATATCATTTACCAGAAATACTTTTTTATCAAGTCTATGTCTATTTTATTGTCAAAGATTTCAAAAGTAACAGATAAATCAACATGTAAAACATTAAACAACTTAATATTTTGAATTTGTCATTGTTTCATAACTTCTCTCTTATAGAAGAATAACATTTATTTATCACTTAAACTACAAGTTTCTCGTGATAAGAGATTTTACTGTTAAATCATTTTAATATTACTTTTGGCATGTCATTTTCTTAAAATGTATGTGAAGTTCAAAATAATAAACTTTATAAACCCAATAAGTCTAATGTTGCGCTAAATTTAGATAATCCTGCAAGTCTAACATTGCAATAAAATTAGATAATAAGCAATTAAAGTGTACCCTTGGAATTCTATTCTTGTACAAAATCCACAATTTATATGTGATACATAGACTATCCAGAAATACTTTTTTATCAAGTCTATGTCTATTTTATTGTCAAAGATTTCAAAAGTAACAGATAAATCAACATGTAAAACATTAAACAACTTAATATTTTGAATTTGTCATTGTTTCATAACTTCCCTCTTATAGAAGAATAACGTTTATTTATCACTTAAACTACAAGTTTCTCGTGATAAGAGATTTTACTGTTCAATTATTTTAATATTACTTTTGGCATGTCATTTTCTTAAAATGTATGTGAAGTTCAAAATAATAAACTTTATAAACCCAATAAGTCTAATGTTGCGATAAATTTAGATAATCCTGCAAGTCTAACGTTGCGATAAAGTTAGATAATAAGCAATTAAAGTGTACCCTTGGAATTCTATTCTTGTACAAAATCCACAATTTATATTTGATACATAGACTATCAGAGCTCTCCCTAAGTCCCTCTTTTTCAAAGGAAATTAATACACTTTTAATGTTTTTGGGAAACAGTACCTGAACCTGAACATGTGGAAATTCTTAACTGTCTGTTACCAATTTACCTAGTCCAACTGATTGTAGCCCGGGGTTCTATGATATCAAGGTACTTAACGTTAATCGGAAAATATTTAAATATAAATATCATAAGAGAGTGAGATTTTTCGTCCATCTTATCAGTGAACCTTTTCCAGAACTGTTTGTCAAAAACTTATTTCAAAAGAACCAATAAAAATGAAATTTTTTAGAATATTTTCAATGTCTGCCATTTTGGGTAATTTCAGAGGAGGTTACTACGGTATCAAGGTAATCCCCAAAAAAGCAAGTATGGAAGGATAGATGAGTCAAAACTTTCAAGTTAAGTTGTGAAAAACTTCCAACAGTTAACTTGCTGTTAAATTAAAACTATATGAACAGACTATATGTCAGTATATGTGTTTATAACATATTTTAATTGACTGTGTAAAAACCATTAAGGAAAATGGTAGTCAAATATAAAGGTTTTATAAAATAGGGTTCTTGCCGTTAATACATTCATTATTCATCAAATTAAATTCATTGGCAGATGAAAATGAATCTAGTGTGCAAGTTTTACAAATATTAGCATCATCATGTGTTTCTTTTACTAGCAGTCACAGAAAATTTAAATACCTTGATATCATAGAACCCTTGATACCATAGGAACCGAGTATACTGCGCGACAAGATATTGTGCTATTTCCGTGTCTGGGCAATATCTCGCCTCTAAAATAAAGGCGAGATTCTGCCCAAGAACGAAAATATCTCAGAATCAAGCTTTGGCATGTCAATATATTTTGACTACCAATTTACCATATTGTTTTAGACATTGAAAAATACATTTGAAGAAAAAAAAAAAAACAACAAAAACATTAGGAAGTAACATTTGTGGAGCATGTAGTGTTGGCAACTTACATTTGCAATGTTTTGTGATAGTAACACACAAACTTGACTGTCATATATAAGGGGTTTTATAGAGATAGATAGATTCTAAGATAGAACAATTGTTCAAAATGCATCTTTACAGCATGTACACATTTTTAAGTATATAGCAGACAGGAGCAAGTTTTTAATTTCATTCAATGCATGATAGGAATGAGAAAGAGATTTTGTCAATAATATTCGACAAGAAATAGAAAATAAGTAAAACAGGAAGTGAAACATCTGCAGGTAAACAGGAACTCACCTTTCCGAGAGAGGCATCTCAGCATGGACAGCTTGCACTGTATCACAACAAATTTATCTGGTTTTAAGTCTGCTAAAATGTGCAACTCATACCACACCAGTCTAAAGTATGGTTGTCTCTTGTTTTCGACAAAGTTCTCGGAAAGAACTGCACAGGTCAAAATTATGTTTATTTACACTATCAAAGTCTATGTTATAACAAATAAATATAAATTTGACAATCTCATACATTGGTTAATAAATAACTTGTTTTACTATTGTAGTCAATCCAATATTGCAATTATTTAAGGGTTTTTCTATTCTCTTGATATCTACATTTTTTATGGACATCTTCGGTCAGGGAAATTTCAGACATATTTGACCGAACAACGTCTCGAAATCCCAAAATAAATGTCAATTATGATTTTACTTCAGCGGAAGTGATGGTTATAAACCGTTATCGATTACTACGTTTATTATTTCTTAATTTTAAATTACTTAAAAAAAATCACTTGTTAAACACCAGAATCTTATCAGATTTATGCAAAATATTCTGTACTACTTTGCGGATGAATACCGCACTGACTTGTACTACTTTTGAAGGAACGAGACTTCAGGATATCCGGCTAATGATTGGTTGAAAAAAAATGTTGGAAAAAAAATACGAATACGGTCAATAAATTTTTCTTTATGTGCAGATATGGGAAAGGGCAAAATGAAAAAGGTTTTAAAATCGGGAAAGGTCTTTTTGCCTGTGTGGAAACAAAATATTATAGTCTTACCTTTAAAGTTGTACAGGATCTTTCAAATATTTAAGTGTGTGTCTTAATAATTATGATTTATTCTAGATTGACCAGTTCTTCACAAAATTGATAAAGAAAAAGCACGTCTTAAGTAAAGTCGCGAGAAAAACGAAAACATATATGAAATAAATAAAGAAATTAATAGGACTTAGTTTAGTTGAAATATAAATATTGCATGCATATCTAGGCAAAGTAATTAAGTTATCGTTTTAATTAACTGGGAAAGTGCTATAGGCTTTTCAGTTTTAATTCATGAGGATATACAGTATATTGATAATTGGTGGTCACTTATCTAGATTTGCATCCATGAAAAACAAAAATGTTAAAATGGTTGACATATTGTTGAACTGATATTAATAACATAATTTAGTCGTTTTTTTAAAGTTATTTATTTATGTTGATTTCTTCATCTTCTTCTTCCTTCTTTCAAAATAACCATTTCGATTTTTTTGCGGTTAAATAGACAAATCAACTCATTCTTGACAACAGTAAATGCGCTCATTGGTGTAACATGTTGTAAAATCGACAAAAGTTGATTGTTTCGTAGCGTCATTCCCTCCATTTCTGAGAGCAACATGTGTTATATAGAGCTATGACATTTGAAAACGGCTACAAACAAGATGTGGAAATGAAATGGACTTAAGGTTTGTCTTCTTTATGTCGTACACGTTTAATCATTGTAGTTTTAAAATAAAAGTCAAAAGAATGCTCATTAATTCACAAGTAAAAAAAGCGTTTGTTTTCATTGTTCAAACTGCGTGACTATATATATTTCCATTATAATGAAACTTTGTTCTAAAACTTTGAAGTTCTAAGAGTAAATTAACCGTCGGAAGATAAATGCTAGATTTCATTACGACCTAAACACAATAAAGTTAAATATTATAAAAATGAAATTTTAGCATTTTAGACATTTATTCCCATATATTCGAACTCACTATTTAATTAGGCAATACAGTTCTTCAAAAAATGAAATAACGAAGTAAATATTATATATGTACTCGCACCTTTGCTGCATTGTTTTGTAACGTCCAAAAAGTAGGCAATTTTGATACAATGATTCAACGACAGCTTGATATGATGGTTAATTTAGATTAGGGAGGTCATTGAATATCGCGATATCGATATATCATCGATATTCATCATTTGATACAATATTGATACACACTTTCAAATATCGATACAAGCTAAAATTTATTAATTTCTGTTAGTGAAAATACCTCTCTATTTTGCCTAATAAGAGAAGTCACTTTTTTCCAATTTTGTTGGCTAACTTGAACTTTACACTCTGTTTTCAAATGTCAGTGACAAAAATAAATAGAAAGAACAAACTTTCTGTTAGTTTGTAGTATTTGTATTGTCTAATACAAGCATGCATAACACCACGATATTTGTACCTCGATACATCCATACAAAATTGTCCATCAATGTCAGCCCTAATTTAGATGACGGCATTATAACTTTTAGGAACAAAACTGGTGCATGGTTTTATATCAAATTGACTTTTCCTAATCTTGTTCATATATCAATAGTATTAGTATTAATATTCTAATAATGTTTGGAAATTGTTATATGTAAAAAGGTACCGGTAGTATGTATACATTTGTACTCACGTTTCTTTATAGATAAAATCAGTTTAACAAGGTAATGGTAGATCGATGATCGTCATGCTTATTTGATTTCAATTAAATTTTCAAGATTTTAATATGTACACACAAAATTGAAGGTGTTTATATTCACTTTTTTTAACTTTTTAAAAACTTGAAGGAAGTACACCATAAAAGCTTTTATATGTGTTTACGATTATTCCTACCTTCTTACCAGGGAATGTCTTCTACATTTTAGTCAAATTGAGACAAATTTGTAGATATTATAAATCATGTACAAAGTATACCCTTTTTGTTATTATTTCGTGCAGTTAATTTTTGTAAAATGGCTAGGATGTATGTGTGTAGTTTAAATGCTAGCTCCTCTTCCATTTTATGCATTGAAATATTGAATAGATTTTCAATACCAACGTTTACATACATGCACTTAACTTTCGTTTCGAACTCTTTAATTCATAAAGTCGCAAGATGTTGATGATCGAAGTACAATGTAATTCTCAACAAATAATCAATATTTAATTAATCGTAAATATAACTACGTATGATTTGCTGTAAATGATTTGCTGTAAATGTTTGCGTCGTGGCGACTTTTGGAAGAATTTAAAAAATACCAGTAGTAGATAATTAATGTTAGGTAAAAATGACGAAACCAAACAATAATAAGGTTTGATAATATACATTGCTTTGTAAACTGACTTCAAATCTCGCTGAGTATTGGTGGTAACAGGGTCTTTTAAACAATATTTTTAAAGACCCTGTTGGTAACTATGTTCATTCGGATACGCCACTTTTGCGCAACGAAGAAATATGAATAAATCAAAAATCTAACCTTAACAAGAAATGACCATTGCAATTTTCATCGGGCGAAACCGAAACAATTTAAGTAGAATCGAAGTAATTTGCTTTTCAAAATAGACCATTTTCTTCGTGTAAAGCGATATTTTAAGTCTTAATTAATTGAACGCACAAGATATTTTTCAATGTTCTCCATATTTCTGTGATTTTTGTAGACCAATGTTAGCAAGATGATTTTTATAATCGATGACCTCTGAAAAGTCAATGAAAAGCTTTTTAAATTGGCTAATCTTCTCGCTAATGAAGAAGTTCATGGTTTGGAACATATTAAAACTATCATCGTCCAAGTAGTATACTTAATTTCATGTAAACATAAAACTTTCATGGAATGGGAATAAAGTATGTGTTGCACTGAAGTTTCCAGCCATGGTTCCTGACAAAGGAACAGATCTGCGGATGCTCCTAAATTTACATGTTACAATAACAAGAAATCTGCTAAAGCCGTTGCTATGGTGTGTGTGGGTGGGGTGGGGGGAACGGGACAGACAATATAGTTTGCACTTACCCCACTAAGGTCAATGAACAGGCGAGCTCACTCTGTGTGGGGGTGGTGGGCTTGGGGAACGAGACAGACAGTAGGTTGCATTTACCCCACTAAGGTCAATGAACAGGCTCACACAATTCAGTCATTTTCGTATAGGTTAATATGTTAATGTTCAGTCAACGTTAATTTTATTAATCGGTCGAGCGGCGGAATTAATACCGACTTAATAACACTAAATGAAATTATGTTTTGAATCTTTAAATCGCGCGAATGTAATTCGTTGATTTAACAGGATAGTACATTTTAGCTTTGATCCCAGATTTTAGTACCAATTAAATGAGTTAAATATATACCAAAGAGTTTAAAATTGGAAAGGTCCCTTTGACAAAACATAATTTCAAACGTCATTTTTAAACACTGTTCAAAGTAAATTTTCTCTGGGACAGAATATTACATCGTCGGATACCCACGGCCGAACCATTAACATTCATCAGATGTTATGTGACATGTTTATCAATCGTGGGTATCCGACGATGAGAATATTATTTCCCAGATTTTCTCCTGAACATTAAATTTAGTACCATTTAACCTAGATGATCCGATTTCGGAATATAACCAGTCACGTGCTAATCACGTGATATTTAAAATGGTTGTCAACTTCCGTACTGCATTTTACAGGTAAATAATGTTGTTTTTTTTTAGAAATCATAAAGAAAAGACATCAGTTTTCAATTGTTGTAGGTCTGAGACAAATAACATTTTATGCAAAAGCAATTTAATCGAGAATGAATGCTTAATGCGTTTGAATATTTATATTTTACTAGTTTGTCATGTTTGAACCCAAAATAAAATGTACCCGAAATAATTAAATATATTCTTATAGCAAGCTGGTTAAAACCCGATCGGGCTTATCACATAAAAATCATATTTCTAGAAAAGTAATTAATATGCCTCTTTCTAACTTGTTATATACACAAATCAAACAAATGAACCAACTATGAAGTAGTGGAGTAAGTTTGTCAAAAGAACAGGGCCTTTAAGAGAGCCTTTCCATCAGAGCTCAGAATCATCTTACAGACTACAGGAACTTTATACAGGTTGGGACATCGGGATTGGAACATGGGGACAACTTATTGAATATCAAACTTGGGCAGAAATAGTTTCTAATAATATTACTAAATTGAAGAAAATTAAAAATACAATACAGTTTGTGAGATGAGCCCGTTGACTATGTTTAGTAGACCTAGTTTTAGACAAAGATTGTTTCAGTGAAATTTAGACATTTTTAATATGATTTAAAACAGTAGTATCTTTTATTTTAAGCTTTATTATCTGGAAACTTTTCTTTCTTTTTTTTTTTTAGTTTTCTTTGAATATATTTATATTTCTTTTGAAAGTGAATTAAATTATGAAGTCAATGGATGTGGAAGGACTAAATATTAAGCTGTCAGAAAATTTATCCTTCTCCAGCTGGAATGAGTTTATTACAAAGGTAAGTATATAGATGCATTTTATATAGAATTATGTAATTATGTATTTTCAGATTGTAATGAAGAATGTATTCTGTACACATTGATGCCCAAAAAAGAAGAAATAAAGATTTAGTCAGAATAATGGAGCAACAAGACGAAAGTAAAAATAAAGCGAACCAAAAAATTATGCGCTACAGGAATGCGCTGATTAAAAAAGTTATTGTTGTTATCCTTGCTTTAATAATTGTTTGGAAGTTATGGATGTACATTAATTACACTGAAACCCCAGCCGAAGTTCCACCGCAACAAAAAGTGCAGACAGTTTCAAAATGGGTGTATGAAGATCACAAGCAGGGCCTGACAGAAACTGGACTGAAACAGGTATTGAGTGCTATTGATAATGGAGAAAAGATTGACAGTGGTCGGTCTGTTCATGACCAGGAAAAAGAAACAATAAAAAAGGTGGAGAAATTTCCACTGAAAAAGGTGGAGAAACCATATACAAGCACTGGAAGTTTGACATTCAAAGGAGGTAAATTTTATCTGGATGGAAAAGTTTTCCGTATTCTCAGTGGTGCCATGCATTATTTTAGAGTCATGCCAGAGTACTGGCAGGATCGTATGCGGAAAATGAAAGCATGTGGCTTGAATACATTGGAAACGTGAGTTTTTAAATTTTCAGTTGAAATAAGATACAAATTATAAAAATAGATTACTTTTAATTCTGGAATTCTTGAATTATAATCTGATATGTAAATAAGAATGTTATAATAACATGTCATATCCACATAGTATATAAGTGTATAGATTGTAAGATTAACACTTCAGTATGAAATAAAATGAGAAAATGTGGATGAATTTTTAACCTGAAATGGTCACTGTAAGAAGGAGTCAGTTTGTAAGATCTATAGGATCATTAATGATTATTTGTATTATAAATTATAGTTTATTATATACCAAAATGTGTATTTGATCAGATGTTATAATTGAACAAAATGTATCAATAAACTAATAAATTGTGACATTTACATGTATATTATCTATTTTAGACTCTATAGTGCTTGTATATATTATAAAATGATTACTTCAAATTTATTCTAATCATGAAAAGCAGATGTGCTGCAATATATTTAGATTTGATATTCCTAATCCTATAGCCATATATATATAAATGGTTGTAAGCATAAACAAACTTGGCATAGCAACTCTAAATTGGGGTTATACAACCTATGACCATTTATAATTGGTAGTGTAACAAGTCAATTATCTTTATAACAAATATGATGGATGTGGTTTGTTCAAACACTAGTTTCCTTTTCAGATATGTGTCCTGGAATTCGCATGAGGAACAGCCTGGTGTTTTCAATTTTGGGGGAATTCTAGATATAAGGTAATTTTTTTATAAATAATGAAAGATTAAAAAATAATTGAAGTGTTAATATTAAATTCATCTTGAGATTCGAACGTTGAATTGCATAGTCTATACAAAATGTGGTGTCACTCATTTTGAGCTTGACTATGCGAAGAATAGGCAGAGCTTTTGTACTCAAGTCAGTGTCACACTTTTGTTATTAAAAATTTTTGGGTGCAAGTTTGTATCTCCAAAAAAGAAGTGAATGGGTTTAAACTTTATCTCTTTGTAAACTTTGAATTTCCTTTGAAATTTGTGAAGTTTTACTATAACTTTTCTTATTTCTAAAAAGGTTTATACCAGTTTTCAAATATAAGTTCTTTTTCATCACTCAAATGTCCTTTATTATTCAGTATCAAAATATCATATTCAGTATCAAAATATCATATTCAGTATCAAAATATCATATTCAGTATCAAAATATCATATTCTATTCAGTATCAAAATATCATATTCAGTATCAAAATATCATATTCAGTATCAAAATATCAGAAATGAAAAATGTCCTACTGGTCAGACAATCAAACCTAACACTTTACTTGTGACATAGACAAGTTATTATTGCCTCATGATTTGAAAAGATAAAGGAGAGTACAATAAAACCTCTTGGAGGAAAAAAAGTGATACTCTGTAATGACTAGTAGTTTTGAATTGTGAATGTTTACTTTTGGAAGAAATAATGATGTTGATGTAAAGAGGTAATTGCTCTACAGAGGGCCTTTCTGCAAAGGTTGTACTGTATTTGTTTTTTCTAAAGTTACATGTATGAATATTTCAGGAAGTACATAGAGATGGCTCACGAAGAGGGACTTTATGTTATCCTTCGTCCAGGGCCTTATATCTGCTCAGAATGGGACTTTGGTGGCCTTCCAGCGTAAGTTTGTTTTGTACTATTAACACCATTCAAATGAATTGTCCTGCTACATGTTGAATGAATGTACATGTAAGTGTAATCATATATTTGATCAAAGATAAGGCAACAAGTAAGTATATTTGTATCTTGTTAACATGTGTTAAGAAAGCTGTTACTGATATTGTCATAAAAAATTGTGAAATCCAGAAACATTTTAATGTCATTTATTTACAATGGCTAAAGATTCCAGATGAAAGATTGATATAGATTTTCTATGTCAGATACTGACAATGAAAACAGCTTTCACCTTGTAAGACACTGATAAGGCCCAAAATATGTCTATTTCTGACACTGGCAAAGGCAAAAATTGATTTTTATTTTGTAATATGATAAGATACATATCAAGTCAATATGTTTATTATTTCAGGTGGTTATTGAAAGATCCAAATATGAAGGTACGCAGTAACTACCCACCATATCAGACAGCTGTGGAGAGATTCTTTAACAAACTTATACCTCTTGTAGCTGATTTACAGGTAAGTCACATGTTCACTTCCTTCTGCTAAAATGTATACTGTTTAAGTGGTTAAGTTAGCCACGCAGAAATATTAGCGAATTTCGCGAATTGATGAAAATCTCTAAAATTTCCCAAAGTGTGAATATCACCCAACCTGTTTTCAGTTTTCATGTTACTCCAAGATTGGTGATTCAATTTTAAATTGAATTTTAAATCCGCTAACTTTTCGACAAATGGAAATTTTTACTTATACTAGTTAAAACTGCTTCTTTGTCCACATTTATAAACATTCCAAACGCCTAAGTGTGCCACCTCTGAATATCCTGAATATGTATATATTAAGGTGCGGTGACTTATATATGCTTGTGATAAATTTAATTGACTGAAAGACAAGAGCTGTCCCTTTAGATAGGCTCTACTTTGTACCATACATGTTAAATTAAATGAAATTTAAATTTTATGAAATGCCTAAATTTCACTCTCAGTTGTTGGAATCAATTTCAAGTTATCACCCTTTTCTGATTTATTGTATTTTCCCCTTTAGGGAAGCCACAGGTTGTTTTTAAAATTGAAAAAGAAAATCACTGGCATATTTTAGTTGACCGTTTGCTTGCATGACATTTATCTGCATTTATTTAATTTTACCCATGAAATATGGTGCTATATCAGTTAAATATATTTCATATTTTTTAAAAATAAATATGAAATATAAATATAAAAGTGGGCGGAGTCAAAACTCATATTTATTTTAAGGGACTTCTTTCGCCGTTTTGTTTGAAAAATCTGATAAATACAAAACAACTTTTTCTTGAATTTTGTTTTGAAAACTATCTAACATGATAGAAAATGGTCTAACTAAGAAAATTAATCCGAACACCAATATCTTTAATACAGTAATTAACGCTGTACAGACGTTTAAAGAGTTGTTTTCATGACGTCACAATGTAGCCCCAAACAGCGAGTGCTTACGCATAAATTACTGCGCACTGTACAATTGAAAGTACTTGCTTGCTACAAGCAAGGGAATTCGTTACCATTTTCTTTGATAATGAAATTAAATAAAAAGGTTATTTTTTCGTTTTTCGTGAAATATGGTATATATTTTCACTCAACAAGATAAAATGCCACATGTTTTCACTCGCTGTACCAGCTTGTGAAAATATGGGGCATTTTATCATGTTTCGTGAAAATATAAACCATATTTCACGCAAACGAAAAAATATCCTCTTGATATTCATGGCATGTATTCAGATAACCATTTCCTGAGGGCTGTAGTTTTCAGTTATTTGTAATGACTGTTACAGAATCACTTAGTATATAATTGGAATTTTGTTGCTTTAGTGGTGTTAAACCTAAATAAACACAACATTGATTGTTTAAATGTATCTTGCATGCATTTTAGCATATACAAGGTGGACCAATTATTGCAGTGGCTGTTGAAAATGAGTTTGGATCATACAGTAATGAGGTGGAACATTTATTGTTCCTTAAACAGGTAACTTTGTCCTATTGATTTGATACATTGCAAATGTATGTATATGTACTTACAATTATTAGTTTAGTTCTAAACAGTAGTTTTTAGAATTATTCTGAATCAGATGATTTTTTGTCACTCAGAAATGCCTTTTTTGTTTTTAATATAAAACTATATAAAGATGTTTAATTTGTTTAAGGATTTGTAAGTTTTCAATAAAAGAAATAGTGCAAGCTTAGTTGTACCTGAAGTATTGCAAGGTGTCTAGGTCCTCTTAACAGTTATGCAGAAAAACTGCCATATGACCTTGACAGTGTCAATGTGACTTAAATACCAAATCAATCAAACAAAAACATGACAAAACTTTTTTCAAATTCATATGACATGTACATATATTCTTCCTTGTATATAGGGAAATGATAATCTACTTTTAGTTGCTGCTTAAAAATGGTGTAAAGGAATTGTTGTTTGTTGCTGATGGCATAGTAGGCAAGGAGCTGACAGGATTCAATGTTGCACCATTCTATGATGGTAAAATATTCATGTATAATTGTGTTTTTTTGTGTGTTTTTTAAAAGGCTTTGATAATGTTGAAAATCACATGCTATCTTGTCAAAGGGACTTTACTGACCTGATGGGAGTGATTTTTTAAAGATTTTTTTTATACCATTTAATGTAGGTCTATATCAATAACTCGTAGGCAATATTTCAGACCATTTGCTAACTCTGTTTCTCAATATTAATCATTTCCATTGTGCATAATGACACAAAAATGAAAAGTGTTGAACCACTTTTTACTAAGTAGTGGCTAAAACAGCACTAACAATCATTCTTTTGTATATTTTTCTGTTTTGAGTGCCCCAGTATGAATTTCAAGTTTAATGTTTTTAGGCAGTGAAGTTCCTTTAACTTTTAAGATTGATGTACATGTACATGTATGTAGGTATTTGTAAATTTAGTAAATACGTACATGTATGTGTAACATTGCTGTACCCTCTTTTCGACTGTGTTTGAGTAAGTTTAACTAAAAAAATATTGCATTTGGTCTACTGACTGAAATTTTTCATGATTGGTCATTGGGAAGTGCACATATTTTCAGTAATGACAGACCTTGTTATTCCTGTCATCAACTGCCTGGCTGTATACTGATGGAAAAGGTCAATCATTTTCCACACTAGTAGGTCAAGGGTTAATCTCACAAGAGGTGTTATTCTCATATATTGTCAAAAATAACTCAGATGATTTATATACTGATGATTGCATGTGGCTATTTTAAATGTAGTATTTGTCATTTATTTCAGAGACTTTACCAACTGTAAACTTTATGAAGTTTCACCTTGGTGAGGTTCTGATAGAGCAAGTGAAGTCGATCAGTCCGGAATTCCCGATCATGGTGATGGAGTTTTGGGCCGGCTGGTTTGATCACTGGGAACATACACATGCTTACTCCCTGGCTAAACGTACATTATATTTATTACTATCTTTTTACTTATCTATTTCCTGCAAATACTATTTCATTTCTTGTGTTTTATAAATCTTTGGGGATGAAACAAACAGATTGATTGGGGAATATATATATTCTTATATTTTAAAATATCTTATCTTGTTACATGTAAAATAAAGTAACAGTTAAAATGATGCTTGATAGTTTTGTTCTTAAAAAGATAATGAAGTGACCTTAAGCTGTTATTTTCTTTTGGAAAAACAATGCTGTGTTTCAGTAATTTTATCTTGGAAAATTGGATCATATCACACTTAAGCCTTTTCCAAAACAGCTTCTCGAGATTGATATATATCACATAAGTGACGTTAGTTTTTAAAAATAGAAGATCTGGAAAGAATCTTCCACTTCACTAATTTTAATAAAGAGAGAAGACCGGTAGATTAGAGTAATTGAGGGGTTTCCTTGTTGTTTATGTATCTTATCATCAGTAAATTTCAGTTTCCACCTTAGTTCTTTTCATTTGACAATTATATGAAATGATTTATCTAAAAATAACATATTTGACCTTTAGAATAGCTGAAGGCTGCTTTGAACATAGCTGTGATATTTTTCTCCATCTTAAAACATTTGTTAGTCATCACTATTGCAAACTTTTAATTTTTAAATACCAAGTAATTATTTATCATATATAGTACATAATTATGCTAAAATTTAACCATGCTTCAAAAAAGAAGCTGTATCGGCCTGTCAATTTCTTAATTAAATTCATCACATTAAATGACGTAGATGTCTCTTTATTCTTTTGTTGATTATTGTTTATGTTTTACAGATTTAGGGTCGGACTTACAGAACATACTGGAATCTGGTGCTTCGGTGAATTTCTACATGTTCCATGGAGGAACTAATTTTGGTTTTACAGCTGGGGCAAACTGGTTCAATAACTCCCACTATAAACCAGATGTTACTAGTTATGGTAAGTTCCTAAGAGTCTACATTTGTTCATACTCAGCAAAAACCTTTTTGCTTGTTTCTTTAGTGATATGCTGATTTAGTGACTTTGATTAAGCATAAATTTAACAATGCTTGAATCTGTTCATTAAGTCATAAGGCCCAACAGCTGTGCACTTATACATAAAGTAATTAAAGTTTCAAAATTTCTGTCTATGAACAAGTTTTAGCATAGTTCTTTAAAACACTTAAATACTTTGCACTTTATGAAAAATTTAAATCTGTGCACTTAAGCAAAAATCTGTTGAATGCTTCAATACTGTGCGCTTATTGATTTTCGGAAGATTCAAATCTTTTTGCTTTGGCATAGATTTATTGAGAAAACTTTTAAATAAATAAATAAATTTTTGGAAGATTTTTAGTCTATATTTTAAGCATAAATCTATGGAAGATTTAAATCTATGCACCGTTTAAAAAAAAATAATCAAAAGACAGATGTGTATGATCACATAATTGTCGTCCCATGTTATATATATATTTGTATGGTATTTTTTTAAGAAAACTGTTTCATTTGTCTATTTCATATAACCTAAATACATGTATCTTTTTTACCAGATTATATAGCGCCTATAAGCGAAGCTGGAGATCTGACACCAAAGTATGAAATTATCCGAGCCATACTGAAGAAAATGGTGCTTGAACCTGAAGGTAATTGAATGCTGGAAAGTAATTTTTAGCTTATCTATTTGAAGAATAAGGGGAGCTGTTGTACTCAACGAGTGTCAGCATTGCTGTCACATTTTGGTTAAGTTTTTGTGTGCAAGATGGTTTAATGGAATGAGTTGAAACTTAACACAGTTGTTCTCTGTGATTATCTGTAAGTCCCATTACTCTTGAGTTTCCTTTTTGCAAAATAATACCCCTTCTAATACTGTCAAGCACTGAGAATAGCTGGGTTTAGGGACAGCTCTTGTTATAGGCATTCTTCAGAGTTTAACATTAGTTTCATAGAAATTCTTTAGGTTATGCAAGTTTTTGTGTTGCATTTTTTAAAAGTTCATTTTCATCTTTGAACCTCTGAAATGTAATATTTACTAGGGTAGAAGCATAATAGCATGTTGAAAAATAGCAGTGTAGTTGCTAGCATTTGCTAACAGTACAAAGCCAGTCTGCATGTTCTGGCAGTCTGACTAGACTCTACACTGTTGGCTGGTCAGTGAAAGCATCAATCTGGATAACAAAAAAATTGATTATGAATGCTTCCTAGATTGAAGCTGGTCAGGTCCATTACACAAATATCATAGAAAATAAAATGTGATTTTCTTACTTAAAAAAAACAACATTATTTAATCTTCCTGGAGAAAAAGCGTATGTTCTGTCTCAAGTTATTTTATTCCTTTTTTCTGGGTATCTTTTTAAACAAGCTATATAAGTGCTGCAGCGGTGTTACTTACAAGTGTGACTCATCAACAATGTTTCAAGCTGTTACCCAACTTTCTATAGATAGCTGACTATTGTATGTCATGTATATGACATGATGTAACGATTATTTTAGGACATTTGTCACACTTCAGTCCCCCGCAGACTGTTATTTTATGTTGAGTTGTTATAAACATGAAGCAGAAATCTGGTATTGATCCAGAATCAGATGACACTGTTGCCAGTCAAAAAACTGTATATCAACTATGGTTATTTTTTATATGTAATGTATGTAATATGACTGTGCATTATTACTGACTTGCCTTGACATATACTTAAAGATATACTATGCTCAAATTTGATATCAGAAAATATTGATAATTGCTACACAGTCTCTTTGTAAGTATGAAATAAACATGTTTTGTGTTCACACAAAGTTAATATGTCATGTTTAAAACTCTACACACATAGGTCATCACAAGATGAATATATAGTGTCGTTAAAAAAACTGGCAGTTTTTTTAAGAAAAGATCAACTTTACTTGTCATGTATTAGAGAACGTGACAATATAGTTTATTATTTAGTTTTATTTAAATTAAACATATTCAGTAAGAATTTCATAGGTTTAAATAAATTGCTTTGATTAAAATATTTTACTCAAAGATGAGCATAGTATATCTTTAAGCAGATCAACATATCCAACTGTAGTTAAAAAAACAACATCTGATGAATCTGAATCATGATTGTAACAATAATTGCTTTAATGCACACCAGAACACAGTGATAGGTAGATCGTTTAGTAATGCCATGCTTTTTCTGTTTTAGCTGTGGGCAAATGGTTAAAGTGTCTACCCCTCAACTCAGGAATCATGTGTTTGAGCCTTACTCTGGACACTTATATGTTTCCTCATGTTACACCAGTACTGGGGTTAGATCCAGGAATTGAACTTGTGAATAATTCAATTAAACTTATAGGTGTACTTGTGTCACAGAAGAACTTAAATAAATATATTAAAACTAAATTCTATTTAATGTCTGTTTACAGGTATTACAGATTTACCTACCCCACCTAGAAACTCTGACAAGGGGGATTATGGTGAGTGGATTTATTCTATACTTAAAATAACTTAATTAAGTTCAATGTTAAATTACTGTTGTTACGAAATATTAGTTAAAACAAATAGAAAGAAATATGGTTAAAACCCAACAAAAAACAACTTTAACATTGTACTTGTACATGATACAGAAACACTGGTTAGTGCTTGTTCATTAATTAGGAAGGCAATTTTGTACTGGTACATAAATCAGAAATGCTTGTAGCTGTCCACTTGTATATGACTGATATACAGTAGCAAGCTGATGCAAAATAAAACCCTTGATTAACATTATGACAAATTTTTATACATGTTGTATTGATTCATCTCTATAGATTGTAAACAAATATGTTTTTCTGCATGAATTAACATGATCAATGTGAATGAGTCTACAGTATGTGATGATTTATATAAAGAGAAATGGTCAACTGCTGTTCTATTGTACGTGTATATCTAGAATATTTGTTCAACCAATATATAGAAGTAAAGTACATTCTTACAAAATAAACAGCATAATTATTTTGAACAAGTTTGCGAAACCTCCAAAGGTATATTGTCAAGATAAATCATGGTTTAGAATCAAATGCCTATGTGCTAATTAGGGAGAGTATAAGATAGTAATCTAGGGGTTACTGGTTTGGTCCTCGAGTGAGGCCTTAATTCTCTGTCACAGTTGATCTCAGGTATTGAGTCTTATGGTCATTTATCTCTCACCACATGTTGGAATAGTAGTCACTCACTTATAGAGAAATTGATAATTTGACTGGATTGTTATCCAGGAAATCCAATTAGTTTAATTTAATCCTTGTTCAATAATTCAAACCTATAGTAGCTTTCATTTGAACTAAAAGCAAATTTTGTATTCTATAGTTCATGTATCTTATTAAACTAAATGTTATAATTTTTAGGTCAAGTGTTTGTAGACCAGTACATGCCATTAGAAGATATGGTTACATCTATTAAGGTAAGCTTTATATTCATATAAAATTACAACATTGTTTACTGAATAAATATGAGATTGGTGCGGTCGTCTGGATGTTAAAAAAATGGCTTTTGTAATCGGAGTCATGGGTTCAAGTCATACTTGAATGATGACCATGTTTCCTCTGTAAAAGACCAATAATGCATATAATAGTATGAAATCGAGACCTTGAATGTGTGGTCAATAAATTTTGAGAAATATTATATATAAATGTATTGTGTGATTGAAAGAAGTTGATAAAATCTTGAAATGTAATTGAGATCACACAAACTATGATTAAAACGGCCTTGCTGTGCTCACTGTACATGTTTTGATAGTTCTTAAAGTAATAGCATAATTTGTGATTACTGCACTTTAAATCACTTGATTTGTACATTTGACAATATCTTCATTGTTTTGAACAGAAGTTATGAATTTGAGACATGCTGCATTTTAAAGCCACTGACCTCCAGATGGTAAAATGAAAAAGAAAAGAAATAAAATTTCAAGTAAATGGTAAATGATCTAGTTAAGTTTATTGTATAAATCCATCATTACTGACACCTTTATTCAAGAAAGAATCTTGACAAAAGCGTTAATATATCAGGTTTTTCTTTTCCATAATCTACTATGTTACTAACACAGTAGCCAATATAAATAGGAGAAGATAATTCATTTAACACAGTCACGTGTCACAACAGTGGTCCAGAAAAATCTCAGTATCCGGTATGCCCGGGGTCATATATCAATTTTCGTCATTGAGTAGGCCCTAATCATATTTCAACTTAAAGATTAAATCAATATAATGATCATCATATATACTGGTATAATGAAGCAATTATAATTTTAGTTCCATAAATTACTACAAATATAAAAACAAAAGCAGTTATTCGTTTCACTATATGTTTGATATGATCCAGGATTCCGTGCATTCCGTAGCACAGGTCACAATATTGTCCTGTACAATCACATGATACTAGGATAAAAACCCCGGATAAAAAATTTAGTATAATAAAAGAAGGTATTTCCCGTTGGCGGAAAAGCGAAAAAACTATTTGTTTTCAGAGCAAAAATGTTAAAATATGAACATTTTGAAACGTCATTTCCGATTTGTTTCAAATACATAATGTTTTTGAAGGGGGGTTTTGAAATATTAGTAAGATGGCGGTTTTCTGCTACCTTCTGGAGGTCAGCTGCTTTAACTTAACATATTTCTGCTATAAAATATTAATTCATGTCAACAAGCAGACAACACATATTAAGTTTCAGATGTGTTTATTGATATAAATCAATGTTTGTACTCTCTGGAGTCTTTATCAGTGATAGATTTATAATAAGACAAAAAATCAGCTATCATAGAAAAAACACCCGATTGTACGATAAAGGAAATCTGAGACGTTTGATAAGACACCCTTAAATTGTATGATTGCACGGGACAATCAAAAAGTAAAAGACAGGCACATGGTCATTTGTTGATCATACAAATATATGGCATCCTACTTTTCTACATTATGTTCACAAGTTAATTAAAGTGTCAAGCATCATTCAGCCTTGGCATAGGTTTTTTTTTTAGCCAAGAGTATTTTGAAACTGTCAATGAACTGGACTGTAATCAATTATAGTAAGGTATGTTAATGAAGACTTTCGTCTATGCTAGGGAACAGTATCAGCATCTTTATTTGTCGTGCAATCTGCACTAAATTCTCACTGAGGCAACAATCCATGTATCAGCTGTTTCAAATGCAAAACATTTTACAGAGTTAATAGTGTAAAAGTTAATCGCTACTGAATAGAAAGAATTCAAAACATTTTATAAACATATTGATGATATTTTATTGAATGAGGCAACATTTTGTTACATTCAAACTCTTGAAAAACATTGTAACATCTGCACGGCAGCACTCTGTAGAACAATAACCTTCTTCAGAAGCAGCTATTTGGAACATAAGACTTAACAATAAAGTATCTCTCATCAACAACCAGAATCTTTTTTTGGTCATTTTATGGCTACATGTATAGGTCTATATTAATAAGTTATCTATCGAAAAGTTTTTATGCCCATGGGCATGTTGATTTTGGTCTGCCATTTAAGGTCAAAGTCACTAGGACCTGTAATAACGGTAAAATCAAAGTGCATTGGACTTCAGAATTTGTGTTTTGATGCTCCTTGTTGAGTTCTAACAGTCATACTTATTGTGTGTCGAAAGGTTAAAGGTCACAATAACCTTTATTTTTGGAGTTTTTGTTTACAATCAAAAACTTGGAATTAGGACATTAATACTTGATATATGGCGACATCTTAATTAGTTCTGCTGGTCAGGTCCATTTTCTATAACAACAGTTTTATGCTGTATGAACAATATTATTGGCTGTTCAAGTTAAACTTTTTGACATTTCAACTAAAGTGTACTTAAAATAACAATCCACTGTTTAAAAATTGCTCAAGTTTTTATTATAGATTTTGCATGCATGTTTTTAAGGTATTGTTTAACATTTCATGAATAGAATGATTCTTAGACAGTTCTTGTATATACAAAAGTTTTTGAGACCAGGAATCATGTTAAAAGAGTATACATATATATGTATAAAGTTGATATAAATTTAATGAATTATTATTATTCGATGAAATTGTTTGGTCTTTGTGCATTATATCAAAATTTTGCAAAATAAATGAATACCGTTTTGATATTAAGTATACTGGCAGATGCAGTTTTCTCAAATAACAATAGACCATGTGGCAATAAAATCGGTGCAAATAAATTTATATAATATATCTTTTGAAACATGTACATTGGCAAAAGAGTGAAATAACATAATTATAACCTTATAAGATTGTTCAGTATGTGTAAACTTATTAACTTGTTTGCAATAGAATATAGTGTAGTGAACTAAAACAGTCTCGCATGCATCACAAATATATTTCACAAATAGCCTAAAACACTCGTACTAATGAGGATGTGTGTTTTTGTTTTATGAAGAATACTTGCTCAAAACATTGATTCAACAATGAATAATTTCTATACATGCTAAGAACTATCGGCACTTTTGGCACTTTTTGGACTTTTACGTTTATTATCATTTTCTGTACCTTTCTCTAACTGTTCATCTTCAAATCTTACTTGTTCCTTCTTAACTGAAACTTTGCCGAATTGTTTGGTTTTACGAATGTTTTTCAGAATTTCGGTATTTTCTTCAAATTTTATCTCATAATTTACACTACCAGAACGCACTGATTTCAGAACTACATTATTTTCTTGTAGTAATTTGTTGCTAATTTTAGAAAGTGTAAACACCCTGTTGGTTCCACTTGATTCCACTGCCATTTCAGCATCGGTTACTGTTTCGTTCAAAGCTTTAAGTGCCTCGTCACATTTTGTGATGTTATCATTTATTTCTTTGGTATTTATATCGACAACTTGTTTCATCCCACTAATGACCTGTTTCTCGAGTTGTTCTAGAGCAAAGTCTATCTCTTTCCTGTACTTTCTGACGGCCATGCTAAATTCACGCTTTTGGCGATCCAGATCTTTTAGGCGTGTGGCTGACTCTGATCGTACATTTTCAAACTGTCCAATCAGAGCCTTGATAAGTTTAAGAATGAGGGAGCAGTCTTCAGCCGGTGATTGTGTTAATTGTTCCGTGTATTCTGGAATGTAGAAACACTCACATGGCTTGTGCTTGCTTGTTGCGCATATAACACAACAAACTTCATCATGGTTCTTGCAGTATAATTCTATTGTCTTGTGTTTATGTTGTTTACATGTTTCAACCAACGGGTCAGAGGTTAAAACCGGAGTGGGTGCTTCTCTAGGCATGGTTTCCCGGTCAAGTAAGATGTGAATTTTTCCAAGATTTGAGTGATAGCTATAACAAGATTTGCAGAGGTAGTGTTTACAGAACTGGCAAAAACCAAATGCTTCAAGATTCTTGTTGTCTGCCTTACATGGTCCACAAGGGAACTCAACTTCAACTGATAACATAGATTTCTTACTTTTCTGAGATCTTGCAGTGGACGCCATGTTTTCTGTAAAATAGATCAAATGATACACTGAATCTTAAGCACTTACAGAGTTAACTTTCTTTTAATACTTAACTTTCTGAATTTCTTAATTAGACTAGCTTAGGTTTCATTTTTTAGAAATGCCCATTGCTAGTTTTGGGGATATAAAGATGAAAAATTAAAGTTAGCCAACATTATAGGGCCTGGTTGGTAAGACTA
Organism: Ruditapes philippinarum; assembly: GCF_026571515.1. Classification (NCBI taxonomy): domain Eukaryota; kingdom Metazoa; phylum Mollusca; class Bivalvia; order Venerida; family Veneridae; genus Ruditapes; species Ruditapes philippinarum. Next base: position 358,314 of record NW_026865939.1, read on the forward strand.
CATGGATTGTGCAGGCTGGCCTTGTTCTATATTGGTGGCAAGGGCTAATCACTTTCGGTGTTAGTAGGACTGGTACTATCAACATATTCTTGTAGACACATATTTGGTTTAAGGCTGCATTTCTTCAAATGACTGAACAAAATTTAAAGGATTCAAACTTTAATATGATGAAAAATACAGTGTTAATTAATACATGTTTTTAAAATAAATTCAGTCCCTATAGTGCTTTATATGCTACCATAAAATATGACTGAGTTTATTATTGTTATCACCATATTTCTAATTAGATTGAGGGCTGTATTCTTGCATATTTTAACACATTTTTGTGTTATTTATGTGAAACTGTTAGTGCCTTATGCTAGCTTAAATTTCTTGTGAATGTTCTTTTCCTAACTACAATGTTTTTAGTATTTAAAACACTTTCCAGTTTTAAAAAAAATCTGAGTTTTTGAAATGATGTTTTTTTTCTCACTTTTCATTTTTGTTAAGTAAAATAACTATCTTTGACAAGCTTAAGCATGTTTTACTTTCTGTTGTAAATTTTTTTTTGTTTAAAAATTATTTATTTTGCATAAAGAAAAGCAAGAAAAGCATTAAAAATAAATAAGACAAAAGCAAACCTGTGAACTGTTGTGTTTGTATCCCTCAATTAATTTGCTATGGATAAAATCAGTTAAAATCTATCTTAACAGTTTATCGGTTTTAACACTTTGCCAGGTTATAATATATTGTAACCAAATATAACCAAATATAAACTATTGTTTCAACAAAATCATTGAACTATGACATTGTAACAGTATCAAATTACCAGCGTATAAATTAGGCGACTTTAAATTTGGTTAAATTATATATAAGGAGAGATAAGTTTTTTCTCTCCATTATTTATAACATTCTTTGATTGTTTTGTTTATTTATTATTTATAAAGGACAAAGTAATATTATTCTTAAAAGAAGTCTCTGAGAATAAAACCTGTTATATTTCAGTTGAAAATGTCCATGGATAAAATTTCAGAATATTTTTTTTTTTAATTTTTTTTTTATTTGAATGTACAAAGTTGAACCTGTCAAAAATGTGTAATGGACTTGCATAGCTTATAATTGGGGGAAGTCCATTGTTAAATTAAGGGAGTTGAAAATAAAAATGCTTCAACTGTTTCGAGTTAAGTAGATAAATCACTATGTTAATCAGAATTTAGTGAGTTATTTCATTTACAAGTTATATTTTGTACTGTAAAAGTTTTATTATTTGTGGCTCGCTTGATTGGCAGATCCATAGATTCCAACAAAATATTATTATTATGTATTAATTAAGCACTGCAATGTCTTTATAACCTGTAATAATAGATAATATATTTCTTTTTTTTTTCTTCGAAAATGAAATTCCATTGATTTAATAACATGTTTTTATGAACAAAAGCACAGATATAAGTTTCATTATTAAGAACCTAAATTCTTACATTGTAGTTTTCTTTAAAGCAAACATAGTTACATTAAATTGGCTTAATTGAAAAAATGGTTAACGGTTAAAGAAATTTTTTCACATTTTTTTTTTAGAAATTAATTATACTTACAATAAGATTTTCACCATATAGGTTTGTCTATCCCTTCTGATTTTTGTCACACTCACATTCTATATGTTTATTTTTATAGTAAATACGAGAACAATAGGTTAAATTAATTATTTATTATATTACTTCACATATATATCGGTACTCAGTAGCATAATTGATTAAATTGAACCCTGATATCGTTTAAATAATTTATTACCAATATGGTCATTGTATTAATAATAAAATATCAATGAATATTTTAGTCGGTGCAGATAAAGAAAAACAATTTTATGTAAACAAAGAATATAAAATAGTTACCAAACTTGCAATATGTCGTTTCAAATAGGTTTTTATTTTATCTATTAGTGTTAATTATGCCCCCATTTCGAAGAAAAGGGGGTATATTGCTTTGCACTTGTCGGTCCGTCGGTCCGTCGGTCTGTCGGTCCGTCGGTCCGTCGGTCCGTAGACCAAATGGTTTCCGAGTGATAACTAAAGAACCCTTAGGCCTAGGAACTTCAAACTTGGTATGGTGATTGGTCATGACCAGTAGATGACCCCTATTGATTTTGGGGTCAAGGGGTCAAAGGTCAAGGTCACATTGACCTTGAAAGCAAAAACGGTTTCCGATCAATAACTAAAGAACCCTAAGGCCTAGGAACTTCAAACTTGGTATGGTGATTGGTCATGACCAGTAGATGACCCCTATTGATTTTGGGGTCAAGGGGTCAAAGGTCAAGGTCACATTGGCCTTGTAAGCAAAAACGGTTTCCGATCAATAACTAAAGAACCTTAAGGCCTAGGAACTTCAAACTTGGTATGGTGATTGGTCATGATCAGTAGATGACCCCTATTGATTTTGGGGTCAAGGGGTCAAAGGTCAAGGTCACATTGACCTTGTAAGCAAAAACGGTTTCCGATCAATAACTTAAGAACCTTAAGGCCTAGGAACTTCAAACTTGGTATGGTGATTGGTCATGATCAGTAGATGACCCCTATTGATTTTGGGGTCAAGGGGTCAAAGGTCAAGGTCACATTGACCTTGTAAGCAAAAACGGTTTCCGATCAATAACTAAAGAACCTTAAGGCCTAGGAACTTCAAACTTGGTTTGGTGATTGGTCATGATCAGAAGATGACCCCTATTGATTTAGGGGTCAAGGGGTCAAAGGTCAAGGTCACATTGACCTTGTAGGTAAAAACGGTTTCCAATCAATAACTAAAGAACCTTAAGGCCTAGGAACTTCAAACTTGGTATGGTGATTGGTTATGACCAATCAGATGACCCCTATTGATTTTGGGGTTAAGGGGTCAAAGGTCAAGGTCACATTGACCTTGTAGGTAAAAACGGTTTCTGATCAATAATGAAAGAACCCTTAGGCCAAGGGACTTCAAACTTGAGATGGTGATTGGTCATGATCAGTAGATGACCCCTATTGATTTTGGGGTCAAGGGGTAAAAAGGTCAAGGTCACATTGACCTCTTAGGTAAAAACGGTTTTTCGATCAATAACTAAAGAACCCTTAGGCCTAGGAACTTCAAACTTGGTATGGTGATTGGTCATGACCAGCAGATGACCTATTGATTTTGGGGTCAAGGGGTCAAAGGTCAAGGTCACATTGACCTTGTAGGTAAAAACGGTTTCCGATCAATTAACTAAAAACGCTTAGGCCTAGGAACTTCAACCTTGTGTTGATGATTGGTCATGACCAGCAGATGACCCCTATTGAGTTTTTAGGTGAAGGGGTCAAAGGTCAAGGTCACATTGACCTTTTAAGTAAAAACGGTTTCTGATCAATAACTCAAGAACACTTAGGCCTAGGAACTTCAAACTTGGTATGGTGATTTGTCATGACCAGCAGATTACTCCTATTGATTTTGGATTAAGGGGTCAAAGGTCAAGGTCACAATGACCTTGTAAGTAAAAACGGTTTCTGATCAATAACTAAAGAACGCTTCGGCTAGGAACTTCAAACTTGGCATGGTGATTGGTCATGACCAGCAGATGACCCCTATTGATTTTGGGGTCAAAGGTCAAGGTCACATTGACCTTGTATGTTAAAATGGTTTCCGATCAATAATAAGAGAACCCTTAGGCCTAGGAACTTCAACCTAGGCATGGTGATTGGTCATGACCAGCAGATGACCCCTATTGATTTTGGGGTCAAGGGGTCAAAGGTCAAGGTCACATTGACCTTGTAGGTAAAAACGGTTTCTGATCAATTTACTAAAAATGCCTAGGCCTAGGAACTTCAAACTTTGTATGATGATTGGTCGTGACCAGCAGATGACCCCTATTGAGTTTTGGGTCAAGAGGTCAAAGGTCAAGGTCATGACCAGTAGATACTTTATAACCCTTATTAATTGTTTGATCACTGGGTCAGAAGTCATGCATAATAACCTTATCACATGACTAATTGGCTGCTGATAGGGGGCATACATGTTTTACAAACATATCTTGTTTTGTAAAGGTTAGCCATTGCCTAGTTAAGATTTTTTCCTTTTAATCCAGGGGTCATGTGTGTCAGAACATTTGGAGGGAAAAATTTTGATTTAGTTCCTTAAAACTGATACTTTTAAATTGAGGGAGTTGATTTGAAAGTGAATAATATGCAGTTTGCCACAAAAGAGTTAAGATCTATGCAGTCTAACCAGGCTCTATGATGATGATTGCTTAACTTGTGCACTTAAATATTGAAATCTCTAAATGTTTAATGGACCATAAAAATTCAATTCAATAGGGCAAGTCCAGCAAATTAAAGATTAGTTTATTATTATACAAATTTATTTTAGTTTAATTGTGTTGTAAGCTATAAGCTTATTGAAACACTCTCAAATCTGATCCTGGAACCAACCAGTACTAAGCAGTTAGTGTAAAGTTTCTCGCTCAAGGAAACAAAGGCTTGCCCTTGGCTGGGTCTGAACCCATGCAGCCAGCAATTCTTAGATTACTAGTCTGACACATTAACTCAGCCATGCCACCACGGATTAAAGGTTTATGTATTGTTCTATATTTCAGGCAATATCGTCAGACAAACCCGTCCCCATGGAGATGCTAGATTTACACAATGGATATGGTCAGAATTTTGGCTTTATTTTGTACAGGGCATATGTTCCTAAAGGAAAGAAACTGACATTTACTGTACCTGCACAGGATCGAGCGCAGGTTTGTGCTTCTGATTGTGAATAGTTTTATGTACAGTGCAACCTGTACAGAGTGACCCTTTATAGAGCAATAACCTCCACAGTTTGTTTCTCAAGGGTGTTCCTCTCCAGTGGTTGTACTGTATTGCTAGAAACTTCAGTTAGTTAAACTAATCCCCGTTTTAGTTTTATTAGAAAGTGTCAGCATTTTCTGATGCATGCATTAATTATGGTCAGAATGATAGTAAAAATTTGTTCTGTCAAGGTCAAAATAGTGTGTGTTGTTTTTTTATTGTCAACATATGTGAAAGTTCTTACCCTAGTCATCCCATAAAGACTTGTAATAAACAAATCTTAGCAAGTGTTACACTGTGTACAAGATTTATATATCACTCTTCATATGAAATGACTGTTAATGTATAATCCTTTTGGCATGTGACATTTTAAGCAAGGAAATGTCAAAAAAGACAAACTATTTTTAGAAAATACATAATGGTTATATTACTTTGAAAACAAGCAATGTCATGTGATAGCAATAATTTTTGTATGATATTAAGAGAAGCGTTTTTATTTTAAGTTTTAAATTTGTTTATATTTGTTTGATACAATAGTAAAGTTGCAAATTTTAGTCAAGGCAGATCATCAAAAAAAAAACGTGCTTTATTGATAAAGAAAATTTTGATAATCATATTTTTTATTAATTTTAGGTGATAATGAATGGGAAAGAAATTGGTGTGCTGTATTGGAAATCAACAAGATGGGAAATTGATATTCCAGAAAATGTCCTAGATTCTGTAAGTCTTTCTTCATCATGAAAACCCTGACTGTCTTGGAAATTATTTTTTTGAGAACCATTTTAATGGTTGTGTGGACCAACAACTTGTGTGCTAAATTTCAGATTATTCACTCACTCTGTTTTCCCAGCATATTCATTTTTTGTTGCCTGCTACAGAGTAGCAGCTGAGTAGCTCAGTTGGTTTTAAGGCACGTTGATGGCTCTACGCAGTTGCCTGATCATGCCTGAAATAATGCATAGAGGCGAATCTGAGGTCTTCCTCCACCAATAAAGCTGGAAAGTTTCCATATGACCTTTATTGTATTTGTGCCATGTAAAACCCAACCTGTAAAAAAAAAAAGGCTCAGTTGGTAAAGCTGGAAAACAGTATTCCCATTATGCCAGGTTCGAGTTTGGGTGAGGCTGAACATTTGCTTAAATCTTATGACGTGAGCAATTACGTTTTGTAAAGTTAACGTTTTTATTGTGTAAATTGAAATATAGATTTGAATATATCATTATATATCGTAACAGGAGAACATACTGGATATACTGGTTGAACATCATGGACGAGTTAATTACGTCATGATGGGATTTAACAGATTCAATGAGGAGAGTAAAGGTAAGCTCGGGGAGTGGTGGCATAGTGGTTAAGGTGTCTGCCTGACAACTCAGGGATCATAGGCCCAAGCCCTAATCGGGACACGTCCATGTTTATTTTTTTCATATGACACCAGTACTGGTTGGTTTTAGGAAGGGAAATCTAGTAATATAAGTTGCAAAAACTTGTTTTGCAATCATGCTTAAATAAATATGTTTAAAACAAAGGTAAACCACCAGTTAATCACTCCGTATCTCTGTCCTTTCTTTTTAAAAAAGTATACAAATATGGAACTTTTAGATGGTGAAATATGATGTTAACTGAAAGAAATATATTAGTTGAGGTCAATATTAATAATTCAGTGCATATCACATTATATCCACCAGTAAAAAGTCCATATTTGTTTTTATTGAATCTCTTTTATGTCCTTTTAAATCACTGCCTATGCGTCAAAACAACAGACTGAACATATTAAATTTGAAATTTTTCTAAATAAACAAAAATGTGGCAAAATTTTTTGTCTTTGATTTTTATGTGTAATGCTTGTATGTTTTACCAAAGCTTCTTTAAGAAATAACCAAATGGACCATTCAGTATTTTGAGAAAAATAAACAAGTATATTTACTCTGATATTGACGTTTTATTTGTCAAAAAGTTATGCCTAAACCAGTTGAAGGAAGGCATTTCAAAGTTATTTATAGATTATACATGAAAGATTCTTATTAAGCCCTTAGTTTGCTTGCAGAAATAGATTCTACCCATACTTATCAATATGCACTAGTTATATATGCAGTTGTTATATATGCACTAGTTATATATGCAGTTGTTATATATGCACTAGTTATATATGCAGTTGTTATATATGCACTAGTTATATATGCAGTTGTTATATATGCACTAGTTACATATCCAGTTGTTATATATGCACTAGTTATATATGCAGTTGTTATATACATGTATGCACTAGTTATATATGCAGTTGTTATATATGCAATAGTTATATATGCAGTTGTTATACGAGGGATGATCAAAAATAAACCGGACTTTGTAAATGATTCTTAACTTGTTTAATGAATTTACATAACAATGCACGGAAAATAAATCGGAATCTATCCCCTAAATGATACAAAAAATACCAACAAGAAATATTAACAAAGAAAAAAGTTATGCTGTTATTGGCATGCATATGTAAAGCCATGCGGCGCACGGTATAACTTTAAAATTGACGTTAACGACGTCACAAGCGTATTGTCCTTAACGGAGCAGATTTTTACTCATTCACGGAGTAGGCCAATATGTGGTACAGTCATGTTATTGATGCGGCGGATCCCCTGCCTATATATATTTCTGTACAAGTGGGTATCATATTGTATTGTAATAGAATGAATGGTGATAAAGAACTCCTGTAATGACGCAAACTTCCGTTATTTCCTTCTGTAACTTGATTGCTGGAAAAATCGCACATGCATATAAGTATATTATGTTTTTCAAACAATGTAAAATAATGTTGCTGAATGATAATGTATCATACATACGAAAAAATAACAGAATAATACAATGTCATTATTTTGAAATAAATAAAACGCATAGCCAATTTGAACAGTGGCTGTTAAATTGTAGACACAATTTCTCCATAAGACTACTGCGTAAAATAAGAAAATAATTGATACAATTATAAACCAAGAATACAATACATGTAATTAATGCATTAACTATTATCATTTTAAGATCCTCAGAGTTGACTGCACGGTCCCGTAGTTACTGTCGAACATCGTTGACAATGTCCGCAGTCAATCGATTGTCATTTTTCAACGTCTTGGTGATTGACGTCACCAACGTCCTTGAAAATGTCTTTTTTCTGTCTCTCCCTTACTTGTTTCTATTTCTCTATTATCCTTTCTTAATCTTTTAAGATAATAAAAAAAATATGCTGTGGCTTTCTGGAACTTTTCCCTTGATAGCCATAATCTTTTTCTACGTTTTAAACAGTTTCTCGTCTTACATTTGACAAATTTTTCCTATTGATCGATTTTCGAGACATTCCGACGACATAGTTTTAACGCGAGTATTTCATTAACATGTGACGTTTGAATTGTGATTGTAAATATAAATATGGTTTAAATGAAGTCATTTTTACTGACAACGTCAAAGATATGGTACATGACGTTTTGGCGAATTTTGAAATCTAAATGTGCCATATTGTAAAATACACGCAGCATAAAGCGCCTCATGTCAAGGCGAATTTACGCACTGCGCCGGGTGTGCGTTACCATGGTTTTTGAATTTGCTGTTACGGACAAGCTATTTGCGTTATCAGATTAAATATAGTATCCGTTTACAGGTATTGTTTTCCGATTAAGTGTGATATATAACAATAAGGGATAGGATGAAAATTCTTCAATTGCCAGTCACAGTCCAGTTTATTTTTGATCATCCCTCGTATATATATATACACTAGTTATATATGCAGTTGTTATATATGCACTAGTTATATATACACATGTGATATATGCACATTATATATGCACTTGTTATATATTGATACATACATTGTTTATTTTATTGAACTAGGTATAACTGGTGATGTGAAGCTAGATGGAAGTGTAATTTCTAACTGGAGAATATATCCTATGGAGTTTAAAGAAGATTATGTTAATAGGTAATTATACGAAAGCTTATTAAGCTTCAGGCTTTTTATCACAATTGAGTTAAAGTAAATATGTTTAAACAAATTATACAATAGGTAAGTCTAATAACTGTTTCTGTGTGGTCTTTGATTCTAAATTTTGTCATAAATCATGGAACAGAGCATCAGATTTATAACGAAGGAGTCGCTGGTTTGATACTCGGGCAAGGCGTATTTTCTCTAGGACAATTTATCTTGCACATTAATTCTAACAGTAACTTGTCATTCACTGCTTATTCAAAAACTGTGCGAGATTTGTAGATGGTCACTTGTGGAGAAAATAGTGTGTACTGGTCAGTTACTCAGGAAAGTCGGTTAGGTGGATTAACTGCCAAGATGAGACCAAACATTTTCGTTAAATAGATGTAAAAACCAGATAAACAAACAAACAATTTGATGGTTTTGCCACAAGTTCTGATTGAAGGTTTGATATTATTAGAGAGAGAGAGAGAGAGTTTCATATAAATAACAGTGCTAACAGAAGAAGTTCATCTGATCCCTCATTATGTCAGATGTTTTTGTTAAGTATAGATATTATCTTGAATATTATTTTCAGATTTATTATAATCAAAGACTTACATTTTATAAACTACCTTTAATGTAGTGATCATGTTTTATTGTTAGTATGGCTGACAATCATAAGTGGAAGACATTTACAAACTGGGATGGTGGAGTAGCCTCCCTTTACACTGCCAATCTGAGGATAGATGCTACGCCCAGAGATACTTTCCTTAATATGAAGGTTGGTTGATTTTTTCATTGAAACTTCCTGCAATAAAATGATCTTGAAACATATTTCTACTGGATTTGTATCCTGTAAGTGTCAAGGACTTTGAATTCATTCATGCAGGGAAGCTATCTGGCAGGCTCACAGACGGTTGATGGACAATAGTTTGAGACAGGTGCAACAATGTGCCTGACCTGATACACAGAAGAGTTCTTCCCCTCCACCAGTAAAACTAGCAAGTGTCCATTTGACCTTTACAGTATCTGTGTGAATTAGATTGGCCTGATGAATATCTTTCCACCATCATTATTGATTCATTTTCACATCTTATAGTTAATGTAAAGCTATATGAAAAAAAGCTAGTTCATTCTTTGAAGAGTTTTTTCAAGACTAAATGCTAGATAACCAATGAGGACAAAAAAGAGAAAAGTACTATTTGTCTGATCTATTTACTTTATCAAGAAATACTTCTGGTGAAAATGCTTTGCCTGTTAGATCATTGAATTAACTCTATACACCATTATCAATGTGCAGGTGTAGAAAAAAGCTAACTTTTCATCACTGACTGTGTATTAATGATGTTTTACTATATATTTTTTTGTGTGCCTATTTTCCATGTTTGAATATTTGTCCACATACCTGTAGTTACTTGTATTTTATATTATTTGAGAAGTAACTTTTTGTATACATTATAACAGGGTTGGACAAAGGGTAATGCATTTATCAATGGCTTTAACCTGGGTAGATACTGGAAAGAGGGTCCACAGAGAACGCTTTATGTTCCAGCTCCTGTTCTTAAAACTGGAAATAATAAGGTCAGTATTTAATATCTGTTCATTAATTTATTAAGTTATAACATGTTAGTTGGCTTCCCACTTGGGAATTGGTCAATATAACGGGTCACTTAAGGTCTTCCCCACCATTTTAGTCTGAAAAATTTCCATATCACCTTTACAGCATTGATTTGACTTGAAATCTCAACCAAAAGAGAAAAAAGGAGAGAAAATATTAAGATAAAATAGATAGAGAATAATTGTTTGATTGCATGTAAAATCGAAATATATTTCACAGAATGAACACTAGGTGTAAAATTGTCTTAAGGCTGGCGTAGTCACAAGTGAAAGTATAAGAGCTGGTGTTTACAAGTGAAATATAATTTGATTTTTAATTCAAAACAAACAAATTTTCTATTTATTTCATGCTATACATTTTTACTGATTTTTGCCGCGTAATGACATGTGCTTAAATCATCAAAGGCCGAGGTGATTATCAAATAACCAAGGTCCGTAGACTTGGATAGTCACCAAATTCTTAATACAATAACTGTTTTATTATATGATCAAATTAAATTCTTCATTAACCAGGTTTTCCAAGGAAAAAACTGGTTATTAGATTGAGGTATGTTGGCGGACGGGTGGGCGGGCATAAACAATTTCATCTGTGTGCAACTCCTCCTACATTTCTCTACGGATTTTGACCAAACTTTCATAGAAGCTTTGTCATCAAGTGCCCTGGCGCATATTGTCGGGGTTTTGTGATTGGATAATATTTTACCTAATTATGGCCCTTTATTTTTTTTCCTAATATAGAATATATAGTGAACAATTTCTTCTGTGTGCAACTCCTCCTACATTTCTCAAAGGATTTTGATCAAATTTTCACAGAAGCTTTGTCATCAAGTGCCCTTGTGCATATTGTCGGGGTTTTGTGATTGGATAATATTTGACCTAATTATGGCCCTTTGTTTTTTTTTTCCTTATATAGAATATAATTATAGTAAACAATTTCATCTGTGCGCAACTCCTACATTTCTCAAGGGACTTTGTTCAAACTTCCACAAAGCTTTGTCATCACATGCCCTGATGCATTTTGTAGGGGTTTTGTGATAAGATAATTTTTGACCTAATAATGGCCCTTTGTTTTTAAGCTCACCTGTCAGAAAGTGACATGGTGAGCTATTGTGATCGCTTTTCGTCCGGCGTCCATCTGTCCGTAAACTATTACTTTAAACGACATCTCCTCATAAACCGCTAAGTCAATTTCATCCAAACTCCACAGGAATGTTCCTTAGGTAGTCAATTTAGAAAATTGTTCAAAGAATTTAATTCCAAGCAGAACTCTGGTTGCCATGGCAACAGAAAGAAAAAACTTAAAATATCTTCTTTCAGAAAACTGCAAGAGCTAGAGCTTAAATATTTGGCATGAAACATCATCTAGTCAGTGTCTACCAAGTTTGTTCAAATAAATGCCCTGGGGTCAAAATTGGCCCCGCCCCGGGGGTCATTGATTTTCCTTATTTGTATATAGTAAAAACTTAAAAAATCTTCTTTTAAAAACCCCAAATAGCTAGAGCTTAGATATTAAGCATGAAACATCTTCTAGTGGGTGTCTACCAAGTTTGTTCAAATAAAAGCCATGGGGTTAAATTTGACCCAGTCCCAGGGGGTCATTGTTTTTCCTTATTTATATATAGTAAAAACTTAAAAAATCTTCTTTTAAAAAACCCTAAGAGCTAGAGCTAAGATATTTAGCATGAAACATCTTCTAATGGGTGTCTACCATTTTTGTTCAAATAAGGGCCCTTGGGTTAAAATTGGCCCCGCCCCGGGGATCATTGATTTTCCTTATAATTATGTTTAAGTAAAAACTTAAAAAAATCTTATTTTAAAAACCCAAAGAGCTAGAATTTAGATATTAAGCATGAGTGAGTGACTACCAAGTTTGTTCAAATAAAAGTCCTGGGGACAAAATTGGGGTTTTGCTTTTCCCTATATGTGTATAGTAAAAACTTTAAAAAAAATCTTCTTACAGCTAGAGCTAAGATATTTATCATGAAACATCTTCAAATGGGTGTCTACCAAGTTTGTTCAAATAAAAGCCCCTGGGTTAAAATTGGCCCCGCCCCGGGGGCCTATATACATGTGAGCGATTTCAGGGCTATCATGGCCCTCTTGTTTCCTTATATAGTGTATGTAGTGAACAATTTCTTCTGTTGCGCAACTCCTTCTACATTTCTCAAGGGATTTGTTCAAACTTTCACAGACTAGCTTTGTCTTTAAATGCCCTGATGCATATTGTCAGGGTTTTGTGATTGGATAAGTTTTTACCAAATTATGGCCCTTTGTTTTTTCCATAAAATTTAATTATAAGTGTAATATATCCTTTTAATCACAACAAACTTTATTTAGTTACAAAACAGAAACTCTCTAGGTTGTTGCATGCCTGCCAGTTCATTTGCCTGCTTTTGGGTCCTGTTGAGTCAAGGTCAAGGTCATTGTTACTTAAAATAGAAAATCTGTTTCCAGTCAGGTCACTGTAACTAAAAATAGAAAATTGGTTTCTGGTCAATAACTAGTTTGGAATAAGATATTTTTATGAAATTTGGTGTAAAGCAAGTTTTTATAAAGACCTCACTTGGGATGGCTTTTTGGCCCCCTAGGGTCAAGGTTACAGTTACAAAAAATAGAAAATTCATTATTCATGATTTACATTGCACATAGTTACATTGTTTGTTGATTGTATTTGTATTTCAACTACAACATATTTATCTACAATGGTGATAATTGAAAAGCTGGTTTCATGGCATTGCCATGTTTCTTGTTCAAATTGTCTTCCTTTTTCGCAAAAAAATTCTAAAGCCCTAAATAAATGGACAGAAAGAGCAAAAGTTGTTTTGATTAATTTTAAAGTCCATAAAAGTTCATAAGAAAGTGTAGCAAAATGTCTTTTTAGTTTATCCTTTTTTATGTTTTTTGACTGTAAGAACATTATCAGAGTCTCAAAAAGTTTCGCATGATGTATGTTATATGTGACATTTTTTTTTTGATTGATTGACTAGTACTCTGTATACTTTAAAACAATAACAATTGGTTTCAAATAAAAGACGGTTAAATTTAGGGCACTTTTCTTTATGACTTTAGGACGTAGTTTGTTTTGAACAGTAACACCTGGTGAATATCCTTTTTTTATTGACGGTCATTTGAAATTGTTATAATATAATAAGATATAATAAGATGTATTATTTAACTTTTCAGATTGTGATATTTGAGCTACACAAGGCTTCCCATTCCATGATCTTCCAGGATGTGCATTTAACAAGCTGATATTAGTCATCTTAGTTAATTTATTTTATTTTTCTACAAATATTTGAGGGATTTTTAACTGGTGCAAATACGAAAGACTGGGAGAAAGCAAGGACTAGTTACGAGGGTAGATAGAAATCAGTGTGTAGACAGTTACGGTGAAAAATAATGATAGCTGGAAAACCTCGCAAAAATTTAACAGAATCACATTACATTCCAGATATTGTAAGCTCTGTGGGACATACTAAAAGTGTTCAACTTAGTTTGTTATACTTCGTATCATTTTTAAGTTAATTAGGAACATGTCGGATTTTTCTCCACAGCAAAAAGTCTACATTGTTAGACTCCACTGTAATCAGGTTTGACTGTAAGTTACAAAGCACATGACTGGTGTAATTGTTATGATGTAAGTTGCTAGTATTTATAGTAAAGAGAGAAGATACTTTGCGAGAGACAATTTTATGACTTTTTGGGAGAGGTGATAGTTTTTGATGATAGTATTACAAGATAACTACAGCAAGGGAGAGCATTACATAAATTGCTTGTTTTTCTTTTCTAATTTAAATCCATTGTGTGTGTGCATTCTAGCCACAATTCGCAGGCACAGTGCAAAATGATTGTAAATTTGATGAAATAAAGAACAAGATACAATTGTTTTGCACTAATCCCACAATATATAATACAGGAGCTCAGTAAACAATATAGAATACAGGAGTTCTCTACTGGAATATTTCGTAGAGTATTACTCTAAGTGCTACGTCTGTCTTCTCTTTTTTTCGAAAATTTTTGAATGTTTTTATTGAATGCTCCTCAATGTGTTTACATGTATATATATAAATATAACATATACAATAGTTTTACCTGGAGAGCTCACATTCTTTTTACTTTACTGATATTTGGTGCATATATGAAGGTGTGTAGAATTTGTGTATTTACTAATACCAAGTTATATATTTTTGTACATTCCATATTTGAAATTGAGAAGTTACTGTTAAAATGTATTGATTTGATAGACTCGCCAAAATTTTATGTATTTCAGGCGAGTTATTGTAATGATTTGGT